>NC_091079.1:56500277-56825555 GCF_032405125.1 Capricornis sumatraensis | reverse complement strand
AATACATAAATATCATAAAAAGAGTTATATTTGAAAAACAGTAAACATGTGACTTCCCAGGTATAAAGACTTCACCTGCCAGTGCAGGAGACACAAGAGATGTGGGTTTGACCCATGGGTCAGGAAGACTCCCTAGAAAGGAAATGGCAACCCATTCCAGTATTCTTGCCTGGGAAATTCCATGGACAGAGGAACCTGGTGGGCTGTAGTCCACAGGGCAGCGAAGAATAGGACATGACTAAGCGATTGAACATGCACACAAACATGTAACAAAACTTTTGAAAAAAAAAAATTGCGTTTTTCATTTTCATGCTTCATACCTTATCAGGTCTGCAAAAATTCCTTTAATAATCAGTATCAAATATGTTTTTAAGCCACCATTCATTTTAACCAGAAAATTATCTATATTTAAGTAAATCAAGTCAGTAATTTTTATGTTACAAATAAAACATCCTATAACTAAATATTTTTAATAACTGACTTTTGCTTACTTTACTCTAATTATGACATTATGCTTTGACATTAAATGAAAAACACAATCCGATTTCTTAAAAAGATTACAAAATTAGTACTTTCAGTATGCATGTTTATTTTCCAATTAATTTTATTGATCTTACAGGCAGAGTAGTATCTTGATCTCTATTACATTCAACAACACCAAAAAATCTACAGCTCTGGTGTCAAAATCAATAATTACTAAAAATCGAGCAAGCAATTTACAACTATCTTCAATTAAGGAAAGTGGATCCAAAAGGCATATAACAGCAGTAACAATAAAATAGTATTTGTGTTAAGACATAAATAGCCAACGTAAATGTAGTACCTCAGGCATTTTTCTAATTGTGGTATTTACACAAATTTTGGAAATTAAATTGAGCACACTGGCCAGTCTACTAATGATCATGAAAGACAGAATATGTAAAAGTGCCTATTTTGCTAATAGGATATGTTCAGCTCTTTAGCTTGACATTGTGTGGTACAGTTATCCCTTCAAAGCATTATAGATCAATACTACATGTGCCTCAAGCTCTTTTACAGATGAATGATCTGATGAAGATGCCCTCATCTCAGAAACTAAGGTCATTAATGTTTATCTTCCCTTGAAACATTCAGAAGGCTTGCTGAACCTAGAGAAAGCCCAATCTCAAACTACTGGAGGAACAGCGACACCTAGTGGTCATTATACTCCTAAACAAATATCTTAAAAGTATTAACTTAAGGGTATCCAAGAAATTGCCACAAATGCATCCCCTTTAAATGTGACAGAAGAGCCTATTTCCAATGAAATTTAATCTGAAAATCACAAATACTTTCATTAACTTTTCTATTGATCAGTAATAATATAAATTGTAAGGAAAAGCCAGCATTGACCTTAAAATCTTTAATCAACAACCCTTTGCCTTTGTAGATTTTTATAAAAATCCAGTTTTGATTTCTTCATGTTTGGGTTCTTGCTAATTGTAGGATGACATAAAGAACTCTGAAACACTCTGAACTACTGAATGATCAGCTTTGTGGCTCTTTTATGAATACATGGATTGGAATGTCCCAGCAACAAAATTAAACACTCTATACAACAGTGCACTAAGGCTCAAAATCAGGACATTATAAAAGCTGCCAGTCTGTTAATTCTTGTTGGATGGAATTTATACTGGACATTTTATAAATTTTTTGTCAGTAGGGAATATCGAGTTCATCAAGCTTTTCTGAAACAACTGATACATGAATTATAGAATCACTTTACCATCAAAGTCATTGTTTAGTAAGTAGGACTGTTTCCTATTAGTGAAAAAATCAGTACATTTTTTAGCCATTTGCACAGTCGATCTGAGGCAGTCCAAGCAAGCTTTTGCTCTTTGCTGGAACCTTAGCTCTGTTTATTACACATACTTCCCATCAGACCCAACACTGTTCCCCATGTCTTTCTGGCCAACTCCAGAGAAACTCCACCTTCCCGTACCAGGAAAGATTTTTCCTGAGCACAAACCCCATTGTTGTTGATGGGACATACTGGAATTATCCCTTCCAGATGGACTGAGGCACCCCCACAGTGCCAAGACATACATGAATGAATGTAGGTGGAATCACTATCTATTGACTTATTTCATCTCCCTGGTATTTTATTGCCAAGGACCAAGACTAGACTTTCTCCCTCCCTGTAACCTTTTAAGGTTCTGCTGAAGACAATAAATAGATGCAAGGCTTAGACAATAGTTTTTGTGTTAACATACCACCAGCCTCTCCACAAGAAAAATGAGCCTACTTACCACTCTCAGATCATCAAACTATCCCCTCCCCAGCCACATGCCATGTCAGTGACTACCTGGGACATTCACCAAAATGCCACTTGTGTGCACAAAAGGGTAGGAGAGGCCAAGGCTTCCAGTGACTGTTTGCAACAGTCCACAGGACTGACATCTCATAGGTACCTTCAAATTGGGGAACCAAGAAGAAATTTTAGTGCCATTTAAGATTTTCATGGAAATGTTAATCAAGACATGTTCCAGGAGGTATCTCTTGCCCAAATAGATAAGCAGTGAGTTTTATTAATGACTGTGATTTATGTGCATTTCAAATTAACACTAAGGTGAGGTGCTGTAAGTTTAAAGCCCAGAGTTTTCTCCAGCCAACTCCCCCCAGTGACTGTCTAGTCCTCTTTTTCCAAGGTCCTCGGTTACTCGAGGATGCATGGGCTGTACCCACAAGCAGTCAAATGTAATGGTTACTAGGGGGACAGGCAGCCATGCGTGGCACTGGAGGCACATGGAGGTTGCATCCCATTGCCATCATCATATAGACTTCATCTCCCTTTCCCCCCTCCTTTGTCCCTTTGCCTCCCTTATTTCAGCCTAAAGCTGAGAGTATGAAGCACTGCTGTGCCCTTCTGATGTCTGAACACCTGGGGTGAGTAACAAAGATGATTTCTGAATTCTAGGAGAAAACACTGCAAACTATTCACCACTCAACACACCCAGATAGTCACAGATGAAGAGTTATGGGCAATCATAGGTTATCATTACGGTCTGCTCATAATAATAATGTTCTCCCCCCAAATAACCCAGAACTTGAACTGGAATTTTGGGTTAAATGTCTCTCCTCTACCTGTCGGTATTCACCTGTCTTGACTTTGTGCATGTTTTAAGGATGAATTAGAAGAGGTTTGCAAATAAGTCCTGTCAGAGTTACCAGCGCACAAAAACATCTTTGTTACCTCCTTTGCTCACATAAGCTAGCCAAAGAGTAAAGTCAATTATGCTTTTTACTAGTTGCCCAGGGTCATTCTTCCCTGGACCTGGAAGAGTGGAGAAGGGTCTAGCTGAATGGCTGGATGAATGGCCACCACTAGATCCCACCCACCTAGAAGTAATTTGGTCTCGGTCTAAGCGCTAATATCATGCTGCCAAGTCTCTTTCTGAAAAGCATAAATGCAAAATATCCCATTCCGGCAAGCAAACCAACCACAAGGGTGGTGCCAAGAACCTTTGGGGCCCTTTTCTTGGCCACTCGGAATGCAGTTGGCAGCACCGCAGAGATTAATATATTGTTGACATGTCCCAAAACCTTGTTAAATGTTTTCCTCTTCAAGACACGCTCATAATAGGTTTCCAGGTTGGGTCGCTTTCCATTTCCCCAGTTTCTCCTCGCAAACCCCAGGAACTTCAGTCGATGCAGTGTAACAGCAAGCGATACGTCCGCCAGAGTGAAGGACTCCCCGCAGAGCCATGGCTGGCGGCCTTCTTCTAATTGGAGAAAGGGACACGGTGGGTTAAGGGCAAGCGCTGTACCAAGAGGGCTTTCCAGGTGGTGCTAGTGGGAAAGAACCTGCCTCCCCATGCAGGAGATGTAAGAGACACAGGTTCAGTCCCTGGATTGGGAAGATCCCCTGGAGGAGGGCATAGCAACCTACTCCAGTATTCTTGCCTGGAGAATCCATGGACAAAGAGCCTGGTGAGCTACAGTCCATAGGGTCACAGAGAGTCAGACACGGCTGAGTTACTGAGCACACATCCATGCACTGTACAGACAGACTCTGGTTGGCATCTCTGCTCTTAGTGCTGAGGGCAAGGGTGAGTATAGCAAAAGATGGAGGCCATGGTACATTTTCTTGACAATCACACTCAGCGAGTAATTCTATGCTTAAAAAAAGGAGGAGCAAATGTATCCCAAGCTACGGGACTTCACCTTCCAATGCAGGGAGTGCAGGGTCAATCCCTGGTAGGGAATAAATGATCCCACACGCCTCTCAGCCAAAAAAAAAATCATAACATAAATCAGAAGTGATATTGTACCGAATTCAATAAAGACTTTAAAAATGGTCCACATCAAAATAATCCATCCCAAAGCTAAGGGACAATTTCTTGACACCTGACAGGCACCCGGGTCCCTAGGCGCCGCTAGAGCTACTTCAGCTCGAAGCCTGTCTATCACGCCTCCAAGCCAACAGAGTTAACAGATATTTCCTCGTGGGTTAAAAAAAATGACACGTGTACTTGAGGAAAATCTATAAGGTTGGGTCTAAAATGTCACTCAGTAGTTGCTGCTTTGTTAATTGTTACTTATTTAAAACAGAAGAAAATCCCTGTTGTGAAGCAAGTTGCAGGTAACATGGTCTTCAACTTTGTGGTCAGTCAGAATAGTGCAAACAGTCCATGTGTCTGCACTTGGGCTTCACCATTAATTCATTTTCACAGGTACGGAAAACGGGTGCTCACCAGCCAGCCTGCACATACTCACAGGCTCACTCCCATGTTATGCTAAGTTACTTCAGTTGTGCCCGACTCTTCGCAACCCTGTGGAGTGTAGCCCCCACCTCTCCCTGCCCCAGGCTCTTCTGTCCATGGGATTCTCCAGGCAAGAATACTGGAGTGGGTTGCCATGTCCTCCCCCAAGGGATCTTCCTGACCCAGAGACTGAACCCATGTCTCATATGTTCAGTACTGGCAGGTGGGTTCCTTACCACTAGCATCACCTGGGAAGCCCACCCATGTTATACTTTACTTGAATTTGCAATTTTTCCCCCACCTAAGGAAAAAACTAGAGGGAATGTTCTAGCAAGTAGAACACTCCCAAACTAACCACTGTAATTAAAACTTGTGAAACAGGCCAGGTAGGAATCTACCAACCATAACTTAAGTTGTGCAAAAAAAAATTCTTCACTGGCTGTATTTCATATAAATGCAATTACAACTAGACACCTTGGTTTTGTTGAATTCAGTATTACTGTTGCTATCGTAAGTCAAACTGTCCATGAGTACTAACAGTTAAAAGTAGGTTACAGAATGTTTTGGGTGAAATCTAAGAATGTTCCCATAAATACCCCTGGTATACAGAAAAAGACAAAAAGAACACAAATGAGAACCTACCTGGGGTTTCTTCATTTCTTCTTTGCAACTCAGTTTCAACCTGATCCAAGACTTTCTCCAATTCATCAAGAATTTTCTTCAAATATTTGACATTGTCATGGTCAAGGAGCTTTGACTAATTAACAAAAATAACTAAGTAGGTTATTTATGCCTGTAAAAATAATCAGCGTAGAGTAGAGAAGATATAAATTTTTACACAGTGGGAGTCTGTTTATTCTAGACAATGAGAAGAAACAATAACTAAAGCAGAAGCAAATCTGAGGGGAAAGGCCCTGGCTGTGAAATTATCCCAGGGGCCAGACTCACTGTCCACTGGCAACTCCTGTGGGACCGAAGGATCAGAGAGTACAGAGAATATGAGGGGCACAAAGAGACTCCTTTCACTGGGAGGGGAGTTTGGGGGAGAATAGATGCACGCATATGTATGGCTGAGTCCCTCTGCTGTTCACCTGAAACTATCACAACACTGTTTGTTAATCGGCTTTACCCCAGTACAAAATAAAAAGTTTAAAAAAAGAGAGATTCCTTTCACGTCCAATTCAAGAATGGAATTTTTTAAGTTTTTTTTTTTTTTTCAATCTTTTGGCCACACCTAGCAGCATGTGGGATCTTAGTCCCCCAACCAGGGATGGAGCTCCTAACCTCTACATTGGCAATGCAGAGTCTCAGTCACTGGAGAGCCAGAGAAGTCCTGAAGATGGTTGTGTTGATTTTGTTTTGCTTTGTTGGCCGTGGCACGTGGCACGTGGGATCTTCCCTGACCAGGGATTGAACCCATGTCCCCTACATCGGGAGCACAGAGTCAACCACTGGACCACAAAGGAAGTTTAAGAATGGAAATTCAGCAGTCTCCAATGAATGAATAACTGAGGGGTCAGAGCTCTGTGACTTCCCTGGTGGCTCAGTTGGTAAAGAATCTGCCTGCAATGCAGGAGACCCAGGTTCGATCCCTGGGATGGGAAGATCCCCTGGAGGAGGAAATGGCAACCCACCCCCTTATCCTTGCCTGGGAAATCCCACAGACAGAGAAGCCTGGTGGGTTACAATCCATGGGGTTGCAAAGAGCTGGCCATGACTGATGCACGCAAACACACATAACTCAATAGCAAGTAAACAATTCAATTTAAAAATGGGCAGAAGATCTAGATAGACATTTCTCCAAAGATAGGCAAAGGCCAATAGGTACATGAAAAGATGCTCAACATTTTTACTCATCAGGGAAAACAAATCCAAACCACAGTAAGATACTACCTCACCTGTTGGGATGGCTATTATCAAAAAGACAAAAACTTCAAGTGTTGACAAGGATGTGAAAAAAAGGGAACCTTTGTGTTCTATTAGTGGAAATGTAACCTGGTACAGCCATGATGGAAAATAGTGTAGAGGTTCCTCAAAAAATTAAAAATAGAACTAATATACAATCCAGCAATTCTACTTCTGGATATTTAGCCAAAGAAAAACAAAAACATAAATTCTTAATAACGCATATATCTGGATTCTAGAAAAATGGTATTGATGAACCTATTTCCAGGGCAGGAATAGAGACACAGACACAGAGAATAGGCTTGTGGACATAGCAGGTAAGGAGAGGGTGGGATGAATTGAGAGAGTAGCACTGGAACATATACATTATCATATGTGAAATAGACAGCTAATGGGAGGCTACTGCATAGCACAGGGATCTCAACCCAGTGCTCCGTAACAACCTAGAGGGTGGAATGGGGTAGGGGGTGGGAGGAAGGTTCAGGATGGAGGGGATATGTGTATACTTATGGTTGATTGACATTGTTGTACAGCAGAAACCAACACAACATTGTAAAGCTTTTCCTCCAATCCTATGTTCCTTGCAGTATTATTTACAATAAGCAGAACAACTTAAGTGTTCATCAACAGATGAATGGATTTGTAAAAATTGTGATGTGTATACATAGAATGGAATATTTTCCAGCTACAAAAAAGAATAAAAATTTTGCCATTTACAACAATGTAGTTAAACCTTGAGAGAATTATGCTAAGTGAAATAAATCAGACAGAGAAAGACAAACACCATATGATCTCTCTTGTTTGTGGAATCTAAAAACAAAACAAACAAATAACTAAGCTCATAGATGCAGAGAATAGACCAGTGGTTGCCAGAGGCAGGAGGTAAGAGGTAGGAGAAATGGGTGAAGGTGATCAAAAGGTAAAAAGGAAAAAACTGAAAGGTGTGAGGGGAAGATATACAGTATTAAAAGAAAAAATTCACTGATTGCTTCACTGGTATAAAAAGTCATAAACAGAGGTCCAGCTGACTCAAAGTGCAAAACACCTGAAATGACAGATTCCTGTGATATTTCATTAACCTGCTTTTACATTTTATAACTTGCCTTGGCAACCAGCATGAGCAATATCTGCTCCTCAAGCAACTGTCGTTAGGTCTGAATATCAAATCTAATAAAGAAAAATTCTTTCTAAAAGCAGAGCATAAGCCAAAGGTAACATGTGCACTGATGGTTTGTGATATTTAATAGAAGATATTCTAAGAAATAGCAATACTTCACAAAAAGTGGACCATTTAACACAAATAGCAGATGTCAGTTGAGGACAGCCTGGTTTACTTACTTTAAGTCGCTTCTGTTTTGCAATGTACGCCTCTTGTAAATCTGGGTTTTCTTCGGCAAGTTTTTTCAGTTCAGACTCCGTGTTACCAATTTGGCCTGATGATGAAATCAGTTTTGAAACAGAAAATTATTTCCTCCCTTCCATATAAGAAACAAGGAGAAGTAGGGAAACTTGATGGTAAGAGCATACGCGCTGGGCGGTCACGCCCTCTCTCTGCCCCAGACTCCCCCCTCTCTGTGCCTCAGTTTCCTCACCTGTAAATTGGAGCTATGAGACTATCTGCCACGCAGGTTGAGGATGAAATAAGAGGCACCTTGGAAAGTGCTTAGAGCCAAGTCCAGCACACCGTGAGTGCCAGCTGCAGAATAGTTGTCCTACTTTTCAGTACCTTTCAAGTCTTCCGTAATAAACTTTTTTTGTGAAGGGAAGGAAAAAGCATTATTTAGAGAAATATTTATTCTGGATGATAGAACTATGGTCAGAATACTTGCGTCAAACCATATGATGGGTATTTATGAGGAGGAGGAGGAGGAACATGAGGAAGGTGAGAGGCCAGGAGAGAAACGAGGAAGATGGAGGGAAGGAGAGCACGGGACGGGAGCAGACTGAGGAGGAGGGCATCAAAAAGAAAGGAAAGCATCGTAAGAGAACCCTAAAAGCAAGGCATGATGTCATGGGAAGAACATGCTTGGTGGAATTGGAGATCTGAGTGTGAGTGTTCCTGGTCACTCCTCAGTAGACCACGGCCCCTTCCCTTCCCACCCCTGGGCCACGGAGCACACCTCCTGCTCCTTATCCCATACACAGACCCATCCCTATGCTCAGGACAGGAGGAAAGAGAGGGCTAGTGGTCACAGCTCAACCTCAGTGGATTGCCAGTCACTGAACTTAGAGGCAGAGTAATGATAAGACAGCCTTCACATAATGAAACAAAACTAAAGGACCAGAAATGTGAACTCCATTGCCCACAACTGCCTGCAGACCCCAACTTTTCTGATTCCTAGTCTGTCTGTCCCTGTAAACACGTTACATTCTTTACTCTTCCACAGGCCACTCTTCTGAGTTTTATCTATGCTTGGTCCTCAAGGCCAAGAGCTGGAAAATCAGATCCTAAAGACAATAAATGTCCAGCCAAACAGGGGAAGCACAGATTCATCTGCCTGGCACATGGACCGATGTGTAACATGCATGTCCATGAAGCAAACTCAACAATCCCGCCCCCGGGGCTTCCTGAGATGTGCTGGGTGTCAAAAATGAACGAAAAGAAACGTGAGGCAGAATTGCAGGTCTTTAAGATCTCTACATACTGCGAATCCTTGTTGTTGCATAAGCTGGGATCATGGAGTCCACAGTTAGCTCAGGATGTAAAATGCAGCCGTGTGTATAGGCGTCCATGGGCAAAGAGTCAAGTAGTTCTCGATAATGCTGGACCCGTGGGTAATACATGCTTCCTTTATCGGGCATTAATCTGGGTGTTTTTTCTAAAATATACATACAAACACATACACAAACATTGAAGAAAAAGTTACAAATGAGACGTTACAACCAAAAGCAAAAAAGAAAAATACCAGCCCCCTCATCATTAACATTTTCAATATTATATGAAGGGAGGTAAAGGATGATATTTTCTCAGCCTCAACATTCAAAACTTGAACTGATGTCCTAGACCAGATTCCAAACCATGATCAGACTTCTCCAACTTGCAGATCACTATTCTCAAGGTCCAGATTTTCATGCCATCTCCTCTGTGAAATCTTCTCCAACCTCCCACAACTACCGACATCGGACTAGGTCAAGTGTGCCTTCCTCTGTACACAAAAAATACTTGGTACAAACTCCTTCATAACCCTTATCACCTTAACTAGTTATTGTATCTTTTTGCCCTATGAACTCCTCCAGGGCAAAGAACATATGATCCAGAGTCCAGCACAGTGCCTCATACATTTCATGTCTGCTTAGTCGCTCAGTCATGTCCAGCTCTTTGTGACCCCATGGACTGTAACCCGCCAGGCTACTCTGTCCATGGGGATTTTCCAGGCTAGAATACTGGAGTGGGTAGCCATCTCCTTCTCCAGGGAATCTTCCCAACCCAGGGATCAAACCCAGGTTTTCCGCGTTGCAAGTGGATTCTTTCCACCAGGGAAGCCCAAGAATACTGGAGTGGGTAGACTATCCAGTCTCCAGAGGAATTTCCCAACGCATGATTTGAACCGAGGTCTCATTTTAGGCCATCGGTAAATGTTGGTTAAGTGAAGCAAGGCTCATTGTGGAAAGATGATCAGGGACCACACCTTCTGAGGTTCCAGTACATACCAAGAGTGATCCTGTTGATGTATATGGTAGAAACCAACACAATAGTGTAAAGCAATTATCCTCCAATTAAAAATTTTTTTTTTTTTTAAAAAAGAGTGATCCTGTTGATGCTATGTGAATGTGAATGGCTAGTCTTCATGGAATTCACTGGGAAATTCTGGTATTTTCTCTCTGGAAAGTGGGTTTTACATAAATCTTCATTTGTTGGTTAAACTCTAGACTATAGACTCCTAAAGGTAGGGATCAGGTACTATTCTTTGTTGAATCCCCAGTTGCCTAATATAATGTTTGGCTGATAGCAGGTGTTCAATAAATTTCAATTAATAAATGAATTAATGAATATGTCCCCAAATTGCTAGCTATAGGAATATTTGAGCTGGAGAAGCTCTGGAGCAGTTAATGACGACACTGACATATAGAGGCTGAGACATTCTCCCAAGAGCCCACAGCTAATTAGAGGCAGAACGAGAACCAAAGTCATGGACTTCTAATGCAGTGCTCTGTTTTATTACATCATCATAACATCTTCAAAGGGTATACTTTTCAGAGACTATCCAAGAAAAATAAAGATAAACCACGTGATCCAGAGGCCAGGGCTAAGTTCCTGCAGAACCAATTCCCACTTCTACCTCTCAAACTGCCTCTAAAAAAGTGCCAAAAAGCTTATTAATCCAATGGTTGAAAAGAACAGCCTCTATTCTATACATTTCTTTTTGCTTATTCACGTATTTAGTTTGGGTTATTTATTTAATGTAGAATCCTTTTGAGCATCCCACACTCATTCATAAGCATTGACAATTCAGAATTGGTTGCAGAGCATTTCAGGCAAGATCTCATCATGCCAGACCAAGAAGAACAAGCTTTTAAAAACGAATAGGCTATTTCTGACTCTCTAAGAAAAAAGAAGATGATTACTCCTCAGTGGGCAAGTGTCTAATTCCCTGCTAGCGACTCCAATTCTGAAGTCTGCATTAGAATGACCGAGGATCACATGTCAGCTGCAAACTGCTCATACACTGTGGGTTTGCCCAACTAGATCACACTTTCTTACTGACTTTTCAGGATCTCAGAATGTCACCAGTACCCCCAATAATGCACAGTAGCCATTCCCATGAGAATAACAGACTGGAGGCTTTCTAAGGTGCTTGAAATTCTGAAGAGTTCTTAACTTTTTGTTTGCCACTGACCTCCAAAATAATGTTCTTAAATGCACAAAATACATAGGATTGCAAAGAAAATTGATTATATTAAAGTATGTTATCAGAGTAAATTTAAATGATAAAATAGTAATATGGGTGTCTTTTATTAACACATTAACAAGATCTAGCAGCAGATCTAATAATTACCATAATTTTCATGTAGTGAGGGGCATAAGTGATATTTTTAAGACATCTGCAATAACAATAATGCTATTAATACATCACAGTCATGTGAACATGTGAACAAAGTCATAGGCACTTCTGATACTGCTTTGAATTCTCCCTACACTAGAAATGAAGGAAATGATCCATTTCTTTTGGAAATTAGTGAAAACAAAGATGTAATTTTTTTCCCCTCTAAGATAGTAAATCTCCTGGATTTTATTCACAGAACCACTAGGGGTAACAGTTCACAAAGTATGGTCTGAAAACACCTGGGCTTCCTGAAGACACCCTCAGAGGGTCTACAAATCAAAGCTGTTTTTATAGTAATACTAAGATGTTCATTGCTTTTTCATTCTTAACCTCTCTTGAGTGTACAATGGTATTTTCCAGAGGTTACACAATGTGTAAAAACTCCATCGCTCTGACAGTTAATGGGATATGAGACTTGTATGTTCTTGTATTTTAAACTTTTCTCAATTTTAATTTCTAATTTGATAAGTATTGATAGATAGTCCATATAAACAAAAGCTCTCTCAAATGTCCTCATTAACTTCTAACACAAAGGGGCCTTGAAACCTTAAAGTTTCAGAACCACTGCTCTGGGAGGGTTCAAGAACCGCAGGTTAATAACCATGAATGATGCAGCATTTTAAAATGCTTCCCAGGTTGTTAAATTTATGGCTACTGGCTCTGGCTGCTTTGTGGGGCCAGGCTGGGGGCTTGACTTCAGAAGAGCATACCACTTCCTTCCTGGAAAGAGAATGAGAGCAGGAAAAATAATGTCTAATTGCTTTCTGGGAAAGGTCCATCTGGCCAAGCCTGCATCCAAATGTTTGAATGCCTGAAAATAATCTTCTACTCAGTGCACCATGAACTATGTAACTATCTCCTAAGACAACTTTGTCAGACAGAGGCTCAGATACCCGCTGAACCCATGTTCTTTTCCAAGCTCACTCTCTCTCTTCAAGGACACCCTGCCCACATGATGATGTACTACCAGCATCTTCCTGACACCAGCAACAAATCAGCAACAGACAGCTGCCTCTGGAAAAAGAGTTTTTTCAAAATACAATTGGGAATTTCCTTTAAGTGACACAGAAAATCTTCTCTCTCATTCTCCTCTTCTTTTATTTTCCAGTCCTTTCATAAAGCACTTTTGTTAAGATATTTAAAAAAGAAAATCTTTTCTGGGTCTATCTTGGTCAGGAGTGAGAAAACAACAGAAGGGTTATAGTGGCAGGAGAGACAGTCAGAGGATTTTAAAGAAAAAGCAATAAAAGAAGTTTCCAGCACTGGGGAGGAGGGTTGCAGTAGTGGAAGCCAGGATTAGTGACTCAGCTGGAAGAACAAATACATTGGCATAAGACCTGACTTTGTCGAAGCACTGAGTAGGGACAAAGGCAAGACTAAATTTAGGCAGCAAATCAGAAACAAGCAGATAGACACAAAGCAGAAAGATGCGATACACAAGGAGAGAAAACAAAAGCACAAAATTTGAAATCAGAAAGAAAGGACAAAATCATATTGTAATCCATTTAATTGGGGACATCCGCTCCATATATCCTCAAGTCCCTGTATTGCTGAGTAGACTAAGAATGGCCCTGGGCGATTTTTTTTTTAAATTACATTCAGTTTCCCCAAGAGCAAACAATAAAAAGAGTTTAGCTTCCCAGGTGGCACTAGTGGTAAAGAACCTGCCTGCCAATGCAGGAGACATACATAGGCGATGCAAGTTTGATCCCTGGGTCAGGAAGGTCCCCTGTAGGAGAGCATGGAACCCACTCCAATATTCTTGCCTGGAGAAGCCCATGGACAGAGGAGCCTGGCATCCACTAAAACTGAACAAATCACAGAAAGTTTTTTTAATTACTTTTTAAAACCACTTTTATTGGCATAATCAGGAGTTTTAAAGACTCCTTTTCTTTTCCTTACCATATACCATATTTTCTCTGCATTCAGTTACACACTTTGAGCTAATCTGCAATTTCAATAGTGTGCTAAAAATTATGTAATATTACTCAATTATATATGAGAGCCTTTTATTAACAGACATAAAATTATTTATTCTATGACCTTAACAATAATTGCAAAGAGTCGGACATGACTGAGCAACTGAACTGAACTGAACAATAATTGGAAATTCCTTTACATTTATATTATTTAAAGTAACAGTAATTTCAGAATTAATATTATTTTTTAAATCTGAATTAATTTTCTATTGATAAAACTGTATTTATAAAATAAATTTACATTTCCTAACTGGACTTAATATGTGATCCTTTAATCTATCAGGATACTTGGATTCTTTCCAAACCAAATTCTTTTCCTAAGAATATTCAAAATGACATATATGGACATAAGACATGGGATATAATCTTCAGAGAACTGTTATATAACATATTAAGTTACCAAAATTCAATATTTACCATATGACACCCTTGATTCCAGGTTACCAATGAGTTATTTGACAATAATAAATAGTATACATTCTAGTATTTTGTAGTTATTTAATGCTCACCTTTTTTTTTTAATTATCTAGTGGCCATGTTAAAGTTCACTAAAAGAGATTACAATATACCAAAAGCATAAGAATGTAAATATGTAAATACTGATTACACAGAAAGGTTGAGAAAAGTGTACAGGCCAGCAAGCCATCATTTTTAGTACAGTCTCAGTTGGTAGACTAATGAAAGATACCAACAAATAACAGCAAAAGCAATGCCTGTTGACTACTACACTCTGTTCTGGAGATGAATGGATACACTTAAAGCCTCTCATTCCAACCATGGGCAACTACACACCTCATGAAATTCATTCAAGTGTTATTCATTCTAATTTGTCAACTTTCCTCAAAGTTCCATCCATAATTGACCAAAATTCTGCATGTTCCATCGAGCTCAAATGTAGTAGGTCACAATTAGCCATGCTCTGGATAGAACCTACACTTCTGAAACAACTCAAGGTCACACTTGTCTTTTATTTCATTGTTGGCTGTTGGTAACTTATTAGCAAGCCAGGGCTCCCATCCTTCATTAACGAAGCTGATTTTTCCAAACAAAATTCATATACTACTTTTAGCCTTGTTAAACTTTATCTTAGTTATTGTTCCATGCAAAGCATTTCATAAGCTACTCATCATTTTAACTATTGCAGTTTACATATCCACAAGTGTAACAGTATTTCTATGCCTTTATTCAAATCATTTATGGAATTGTTAGACTCAAATCAGAGAACAGAAGCCTAAAAGAACACCAGTAGAGATCCTTGTCCAAGTTGATATCTATTTTCAATATTTCATTCATTTTAATCATTCAAAAATATTTATTAAGCTCCCATTAGAGAACATTCACCATACGAGGCACTGGAAATGTAGTTGTTAGTGAAACAGACACTGTCTCTGACTTCACAGTGCATACAGGGTCTGCCAGTAAATGAAATAATGAAAGTGATAGAATTATCATAGGATGAGTGAAATGAGAGAATATAGCTAAATAAGTAACATGGTATAAGAAATTTATAAATGAATATTCTTCAGAATGGTGGTTTATTCATCGGAAAATATGCATTATTCTTATCTAGCCATACGTGCTCTTTCATTCCACAGGGCTATCATATGACACAATCTCAAATGCTCTACTTAAATCAAGCAACACTATACCAAGAACTATGCCCAGCACACAACAGACCCACTTTTTAAAGTGTTAGAGACATTCGCCAGTAATGTAAAACTTATGCTGGTTCCTTTTAATCAAGATACTCAAAAATACTGTTTTTAATTTCTGACAACACATTCTAGAACTCTGCCATACTTAAATATTTTACAGCACTGCTTAAAGCTTAAGCAGTTACTTAATGCAAAATAATTTGTAGTACTGCTTCTCAAACTTCTATGTATGTATGAGTCACTTGGGAATCTTATTAAAATATAGATTCTGATTCAAGAGACTTGCAGTAGGGTCTAGAATTCTGCCTTTCTAATAGGCTCCTAGGTGATACCAATGCTGCTGGTCAATGGAAAGAAAGAAAGTAAAAGTGAAGTCGCTCAGTCATGTCCAACTCTTTGCAACCCTGTGGACTGTAGCCCACCAGGCTCCTATGTCCATGGGATTCTCCAGGCAAGGATACTGGAGTAGGTTGCCATTTCCTTCTCCAGGGGATCTTCCCAACCCAGGGATCAAACCCGGGTCTCTTGCATTGCAGGCAGACTACCCTCTGACCCACCAGGGAAGCTGGTCAAGGGAATACATGTTAAATAACATGTTATCAGTGAATAACATTTGTCTCTCTCTTGTCTGGCACTTTTCCAAACCTCTATGAATTCTTAATAATAAATATAAATTATGTTAATGATCATTGTGATAATGCTTACAAGTTTTTTATTTTAGATAAACTTTATCTAGAAACTAGAGTAGCCTTCATTTATATAAAGTAATTGTTTTCTTACTGCCTTCATATCTACTAAAGATTTTAGTTCTCTTAATCTTAACCTTTGTTTAACCCTTCCCAACTGAATGACTCTTCTCCTTGGGAAACAGCAAAGAGTGAAATAAGAGTTGTTTGGATTGCTTTATCTCTGCAACTGATAAAACTATCACACCTAGTTCCCAAGAGAACAAAAAGAAAAATCAAGTTTCAGACTAAGAGTTAGGATTCTTGATTGTCTGTTTACTCTATCAGTACAACCAGAATTAAGTTCTTAGTTTCCATATTTTCATCTTGATGTTTAGCCCACAATGCCTTCTCCTCTGATTCAACAAATTGTAGTAAGAACTTAGTATTCACCTTGAGCAGGACTCAGAATGCATTCCAGTTTTGCTATGACATAGTCAAAGAAAAAGAAAAAGCCTAAAGAAAAATTTAATAAAGCCTAATCATCATTAACATGACTATACTATGAAGTAACATTGAACATTACTGAACATCTGAGAGTAGACACAATGTAAGGAAGAGGAGGCGGAAAAGGCAAGTAATAATAGTTCAAGGGATGCTAAACAAAATATTTAAATATGATTTTCATTTGCTGTATCTTTTTAAAGTTTTGATGACTTATAGTAGAATTCTTATGCAATTATTTTGTCTTATTCACATTATTATAATCACTTCCCCCAAGAAATACAAATTATTATTTAACAGACTTGTCCATTTCCAAAAAGCTCAAGATTGAGAAAATTTGTCTTAAATCAATTAGCCCCCATTTTCTGTACAGTCCCCAGAATTTAGACTTATAAGGGCTAGCAAATAATGATGGATGGAAAAGAAGTTCATTACACCAAGTTAAACTCCTTGGTTTAGATAGATGGCCAACTCCAATCAAAATCCTAGGGAACTAAACACTTAGATTAAGAATAAGGGTAGCTAAGTCGCTCAGTCGTGTCTGACTCTCTGCGACCCCGTGGACTGTGGCTCACCAGGCTCCTCTGTCCATGAGATTCTCCAGGCAAGAATACTGGAGTGGATTGCCATTTCCTTCTCCAGGGATCTTCCTGGCTCAGGGATCGAACCCAGGTCTCCCACATTGCAGGCAGATGCTTTAACCTCTGAGCCACCAGGGAAGTTGCTAATCTAATTCCCTGGGGCAAACCCCATCCCTATTTAGGTCCTATGCCTATCTTTCTTCTAAGTACCTCAGACTTTTTTTTTGCCTTAAAATTTCCTTTCTCAGCTTCCAGTAATTTGAGGTTATAGTCTGGTTTTATCCTGCCTAATTAACATCCACATAACTGGTAGCAGATGAAGAGTAATTGGATCTTATCATGCAGTTCCTTTTCCAGACGAGTTGTTAGCCTGAAAGCTAAGAGCCCTCTGTTCTGTTCTCAGTTCTGTCGTTGATTGGCTGTATAATCTTGGGCAAATATTAAAGCTACAGTTTACCTGAAAGGCTTGTTATTAAGGAAGAAGCAAAGACAATGTGTAAGTGCCAATGACTATGAGCGACAGTCCATGTAATAGGAAGGTTTGGATTTGAAAGGCTTACATTCCAGCCCATTCTGCTATAAAACAGCTATGTTACTTTAGGCAACCCGTTTCTGTTTCCTCGTGTACAAAATGGGAATAATTAATCTACCATGCCTATCTCAGGTGTTTGTTTTTTTTTTAAAGACTGACTAGAACAGAAATTACAAAATGTCTGACATAGAATAGGCTGTTAATAATATGAATCTGACTTCAAGGCTAATAAATCACCACCACAAATCATACACCTGCAGGGTTTCTTGCAATGAATTTAAAAGGGAAATTCCAACATTAAAATTGGTAGTTTATATGAAATCGTTTCGATGGAGTCACACTGGCTTATACAAATTATGCTATTGACCCATTTTTATTTGTGTGCTTATGGAAATGGAAAAGGTTGTTGGCACTAAACCACCATCATGAAACCAAAAGGAAGGAAGGAAGGAGGGGAGGAAGGGAGGATATAGGAAGCAGGGAAGAAGAGAAGGAGGGGAGGAGGGATGGGAGGAAGGAGGGAAGACATATATTTGTGTTGAAAGTAAATCCAAGAAATCACAAATAGCCTTAACATTACCATCCAGGAAAGTCTGTTCAAGATAATCAATGATCTGAGTGGCCTCACAAATAATGTTTTCCCCGTGGATAAGGACGGGCACTTCTCCAGTTGAGTTCAAACGCATAAACCAAGGCTCATTGTGCTCACTCAGGGGCAGACTTACATCATGTTCCTCGCACTTCAATGCCTTTTCAGCAATTACCAAGCGCACCTGGAAGAGTTCACACTGGTTACCAAAACACAGGTAGGCTTTTAATTAAATGACATCCCTGGGTACCAGCAAGCAGCCTTTTTGTGCTTCCCTGAGTTATTAATATTTTCAACACTCCTTTCAACTCTATTCCTGGAATTAACAAGTGAGACATATTCTCGCAGCTCAATCTTATAAGTTAGAAAAGATAAGTAATGAGAATGATTCTGGCAATATTCAGTCCACGGTCACCCTTTTCATCACTACTCTTCTTTGTGTCCTAAACCTTATGATGTGTCTCCCCATAGTAAGAACCTGAAACAGATACACTAGGCCTGTTGAAGAGGGTGCATCAACCAAGAGTAAAAGAAGGAACCCTGGATGCGGCGGTTGCCGGAAGGCGCTTCCTTCTGCCTCACTCTCCAAAGGCCCCGGAGACAAAGCCTCCCTCCCCAACGCCGAAAGTGATGCTTTCTGTCGCATTTCATGAGTGGTAGTGCCTGAGTCATGGCCTTTCCATCTCAGACTGATTCTCCCTGCTCCTCCATATAAGGCGCACCCCTGCCCCACAGGGCGCGCCCGCCCGCAGGGGTTGAGGCATTGGAGGTCTAGGTGGGCGGGCTTCCCCGGGCGGCACCCAGCGGGAGCTGTCCAGGTGCTGAAACCCGATCCGCGCCGCCCGCCCGGCCGAGGCCTTTACCTTTTGAGAGCTGAAGGAATGCGTCCAGTGGTACAGAATGAGCTTAACCTCTGCGTCCGACTTGCCTTCCGCCATCAAGGGCGCACCCCCTCTCTGCTCGTCCTGCCTCCGAGCCATTTCGGGGTGCGCGAGCGCGGGAGGGCCTCGCCGGTCGGTCCTTTACTTCCTCCAGCCACACTGCCCTGCAACGAGCCGTTTAGCTTTTCCGGGTGCCACCCGGAGCCGGGAAAGTTGCGTTCGCGCGGATGGACGAACAGATCACTGGGAAGTGTAGTTTCGCCGGCGAGAAAGCTGCGGGGCGAGTCCGCAAAGACCCGGGGCCGGGTCTCTGCGCGCGGCAGTCACCTGGGAGGCACAATTGGACGTTTTTAAGGGGAAATGATCTGAAATATGAGTTCCTGATTATTTAAGATGAGTAATGAAACGTGTTAATTGCAAATTACTCATAGGTTTTGTAGATGGAGTAGAGATGGCTCAGGTACAAAAGCATCCGTTTCCCGAGACACAGGATTCCTCATGGATAGGCTGTGCCTTTGGTGGAAGGTTGATAGACAAAAGATTTATGAGTTTTCATTAGAAGATGCTACTATGAGGTCACGTAACAACAACAATAAATCTCATTAACAATGCGAATTAAAAGTCTAGTTGTTAAATACAGAAATTTTTTGTCCATTTAAAAAATTTTTTAATTCATTTTATTTAAGTATTGTTGGTTTACAATGTTGTGTGTGTTTCTGCTGCACAGCAAAGTGATTCAGTCATATGTGTGTGTGTGTGTATTCTTGTTTACATTTCTTTTATGGTTTATTACAGGATCAAATATAATTCCCTGTGCTATGCAATAGGATCTTGCTGTCTACCCCTTCTATATACAATAGTTTGCACCTGCTAATTAACACAGAATTTTTAGAGCAGAATTACTTGGGTTTGCTTCCTAGCTTTTCAATTTCCCCAACTTTTGAAGTAGAGATAATTCTATTTTCCCCATAAGGTTTTTGTGAGAATTAAATAACTAAATACAATGTTAAACTCTCAAAACAGGCTAGCATATTGTAGACACTAAATATTATGTACAATTTCAGTTGCCTTATAAACATTCTCTTTATAACCATGGTCAAAATCATAATTTTATGATAATCTAGTCATTATTATATACTTCTCAAAATTCAGCATAATAGTAAATCAGCAGAATTTCTCTTTTAGTGAATATGTATTAAAATGACCATGAAATGAATGCTTGTTATAATTCATCCAGCAAATATTTATTGAGTATCTACTGTGTTCCAAGCCTTGTACTGGGCACTGGAAATACAAAGATGTATAATTCTTCACACATGGCACCCAAGATATAAGTCTGGTGGCAGGGACAACAAAATAAATAGATGACCACAGTGGAGATGGGAACTATCAGTCTTAAGAAGAAACACAAGTACTAAGAGAAGTGAAAGGTCTAAAAAAGGCCCCTAGAAGAGACAGAAATCTCACGAGGTCCCTCCTCTCCTTTACAACACTTTATTTGTTGTTCTCTGTAATTACTGTTTGAAGATTTTTATAGTATCTCTTTATACCCTTGCATGCATGCTAAGCTGCTTCAGTCATGTCCGACTCTTTGGGAACCTATGGACTACAGTCTGCCAGGCTCCTCTATGCATGGGGATTCTCCAGCCAAGAATACTGGAGTAGGTTGCCATTTCCTCCTCCAGGGGGATTCCCCGACCCAGGATCCAACTCAAGTCTCTTATACCTCTTGTTGGTAGGCAGGTTGTTTACCACTTGTGCCACCTAGGAAGCCCCTTTTTATAGTGAAAGTCACTCTGTAGCCTGCCAGGCTCCTCTGTCCATGGAATTCTCCAGGCCAGAATACTGTAGTGGACAGCTGTTCTCTTCTCCAGGGGATCTTCCCAACCCAGGGATTGAACCCAGGTCTCCCACATTGCAGGCAGATTCTTTACCATCTGAGCTACCAGGGAAGCCCTTTTATACCCTTAAGTGAATTCAAATGCTACAGCAAAAGTGGTCCTTACCAAATTTGTTATTTATCCATTCACACTCCAGAGCAGAATAAAAAGCAAAACTGTGACATCAGTCAGAGTGGGGTTTAAACTCCAGCTCCACTCTTACCCTGAACTCTCCTGAGCCTTCACTTCATCATGTACAAAATGTTAGCGTCTAAAAATATGTGAGTGCCATGGCATTTGCTTGAGAGACTGTGTATCAAGAATAACCAAAATGGGGTCCAGCTGCTTGCCACTCAAAAGCCAATAAAGAGGCCAGGTTGGTGGGAAGGAAAGTTAGTTTTATTCTGGATGCTTGCAACACTTGGGGGAGTGGGAAACAGGGGCCCACCTGTCCAAAGGCCAACTTCCTCTCCTCCTCCCACCCTGGACTATCAAGGGGAAAGACCTTTTAGGGGGCAAGAGCTTTTATAGACAGAAGGACAGGGGTGGGGAGGGGTGGCTACATGCCAAAACATCACAGTCATCTCTGATAGTCATCTTGAAATTGGTCATGCAGTGGTCTGACCAACATCATCTTGATTGTTTTAAGTACAGTTAATCTTCAGTTTCAGGGTCAGTTTGTTCCCATTTCCTTGACCAGTTCTCAGAATTGTGGCAGCTTATGTCATGGTTATAGTCTGGTCATCATGTAGTTAATTCCTTCCACCTGGTAGGGGTTTCAGTATGTATAAGACAGCTCCCAGGATATGGCTCATAATATTATCTATAGCCCTTGAGCAAGAACTAAGGTCCTTGACTATGCGTAATGGCTAAACTATTATTATTATTTGGTTTCCTTTGACTGTTTTCCTTTGTTTCTACATGTTCTCACTTCTCTGATTAAACTTATTCTTTGGCTCAAGTTATTCCACAGACAAAAGGTAGGCAGAGGACATGGGAGGCAAGGACCATAGGATCCTGCTCCATTTCAAAAGCTCTTAGCATGTTGCCTACAAAACAGCAGTTGCTGCAAAAAGAAATTTGTGGAAAAGCCCCTTCATGATGTTAAGAAGACATCACACTTGCTCTTCTCTCTTTAGGCCTCAAAATGTTTTCACTAGTAAGTGACAGAGCTACAATTCAAACATGACTTTTTGACTACTAGTCAAGTATTTCTTTCTACAACACTATACTAGCTTTACACCAAAGAAAGAAAGTTGTAGACTTTCAAGCTTTACACAGCTGGAGTAGACATTAGAGAAAATATAGCCACTTTCTTGAAAAGCAGTCCACATAGATAGATAGATATACACAAGTCTATTAGAACACAAACTACCAACAACTGCTACTACTACTATCAAACTACTGCTCACATGCCTTTCCTGAGCATTAGACTTTGAGCCTCAGAAGGTCAAAGACTCAGTATTATTCATTTTAGTACCCCCAAGAATCCAAAATAGTGCTTTGTACATAAAAGATGCTCCCAAACTTCTTATTAATTGAGAAAAAGAGTAGCTAACCGCCGTCACCGATAGCAGCAATAATAAAGTGTAGCCTATCTACTGCTCTAAAGATTCTGTGTAAAGGTAATTTCATTCGACAACATTCAGTACTTACAAATCTGGACTGTGGATCATGGCTCAGTAAATTGACTGCTTTTTATGTTAACTTTTAAATTTTTCCCGATTTATTCTTGGCTACACGGGATCTTCATTGCTGCACGAGAGCCTTCTCTAGTTGCAGCGAGCAGGAGCTGCTCTCCGTTGCAGTGTGAGGGCTTCTCACTGCTGCGGCTTCTCTGGCTGTGAGCACAGGCTCCAGGCGCAGGGGCTTCCGGAATCGCAGTGCGTGGGCTCCAGAACGTGGGCTCGGTTGTTGTGGCGCACGGGCTTAGTTCCCCCTCAGCGTGCGGACCAGGTATCGAACCATATACCCTGCATTGGCTGGCAGATTCTTAACCACTGGAATACCAGGGAAGTCCTATGTTAATGTATATTGAAATTTGTTATTCATTTAAATATTACTGAATGATTGAAGTTAAAATGGATTTGATTGGTACTATGAAATAACAGATCACATGCTCTCTCTGAACCTGAGTCACCTTACCTATAGTTATGATGAAAATCTACCAGATATGCTGGATACACAGATCTATTCAGTTTGGACAAATTTCTTGAGCTAAACAATTAATGATTTGTGCACTTTCCTTTATGTTCTATGCTTCAGTCAATTTTAAAATTATCATATAGAACTATTATAGCTGAATGATGTATATATATTTATGCAGTTGTCATTATATAAAGTTCTATTACTGACATTACCTATTTTGACAGGTATTAATTAGGTAATTCATACATATTTGTAAACATTTTTTAATGTATGTCAACTAAGCCAGAGATCTTGAAACCTGACAAACTGAAATACTCCAGGTTTATTTTTTAAAGTACTTTTATGAATGACCACAAGAGGTCTCTATCTTTTTAAGAATAATCAATCCCTTGCCATTGTTTTTTTTCTTGACAAATAAGAAAACTGAAATGGCGATATTCTTCAGAGAATATATATGACTAATTAAGCTATCTAATTCAAAATGAAAATTTCCAAAATTAGGGGAAAAAATCTTTTATACATATGTAAAAAATAGAATATCTCCACTTTGTCCTAATAATAGCTACTAAGCAACCACAATCTATTTTGCCTGCCCTTTCGGAAAACCCCTGCCAGTTTTCTGACCCATGTGAATAGCATAGGATTTGTAATTGATATATTACAATTACAATAAGAAAAGGGGTAGAGGTCCTTATTTAGAAATTATTTTCAAGAATTTTTATCTCAAATGTGAACAATTCCTGTTAACTGATATTCTCAAGCATCTACAAAACTAATTATCTAATTGAATGAGATAAAAGATGGGCTCCTCAAAAATACACTGATTTGATCATATAATTGCAATGGTTCCAACTAGTTTACCGACGAAGCTCTCATCAGCTCCTATACTTACTGTGCTTCTCAAAGTATGGTCCCTTGACAAGCAGATCAGTATCATCTGGAAACTTGTTAGAACTGCACATTCTACTCTGAAAGTGGAACCCAGAGTGTTTTTAAAGGCCCTCCAGGCTTTTCTGATGCATGTTAAGTCTGAGAACTACCAGTTTAGTGTATAACTGATGAGCCATCTTAGTTCTCAATGCCCAATTTGCCCCATTGGTAAAATTTGTAGAGCTGAATAGTGCCTGTATGCCAGATACCTTATGGTATCTGGAAGAGAAAAATAATTTGGAACCACTCCTACAAAACAGCCTGGTAAGATCCCAGGAAGCCAAGCCACCAGTTAGAGTTTACAAGTGCAAGATGTCAAGACTCCTTTGCTTTCCCCTCCAAAAATGTAGATTACCCACTGTGGGCTTCTAGATGAAAGCATCAATGAACTTAGAATAGACCAGACCATCTTCTGAAACTCCAAAATGCTTCCCCTGGCTCTCTTTGCATCCCAGAGCAAAGAGTCATAAGTAATACCAAGTGCAACTTACTAATTCAGGAAGATCTCACCATGAGGTTACTGTAAATTTATATTTCATTAGTTTCCTAGTTTCTCAAAGAAACACTACTAATATTAACAATGCACTAAATTCTTTATTTTTCAGCAGAAAATTTGTTTTGAGCTATAATTCTCATGGAAAGGATTTGACAGGTCTGTCCACCCTATCTCACCCACCTCTATTGTGATGAATGGCGTACATTTCAGAATAAATGTACATGAACATGGACCAGTATACAGTTAAAGGGCTTCCCAGATGGTAAAGAACCTGTCTGCCAGTACAGGAGATACAAGAGATAATGGTTCAATCCCTGCATCAGGAAGATCCCCTGGAGGAGGGCACAGTAACCCACTACGGTATTCTTGCCTAGAGAATCCCCACAGACAGAGGAGCCTGGTGGGCTACAGTCCATAGGGTCCCAAGGAGTTGGACACAACTGAAGCAACTGAGCACGCACACATACAGTTAAAACAAAGATGCATTTGCACTATATGGTTGCTAGTATTTTTTGACGTGTTTGTTGTGCACTAGGACCCACGACTGAGCGACTTCCCTTTCACTTTTCACTTTCCTGCATTGGAGAAGGAAATGGCAACCCACTCGTGTTCTTGCCTGGAGAATCCCAGGGACATGGGAGCCTGGTGGGCTGCTGTCTAAGGGGTCGCACAGAGTCGGACACGACTGACGCGACTTAGCAGCAGCAGCAGCATCAGGACCTATGTCGAAGACTTTGTATGTGGACTCTATTGTAACACTTGCAAACTCCCCTAGAGCAGGGGAGATATCCTCCCTGTGTTTTAAATGAGGATATTGAGGCACAGAGAAGTCAGGAAAATTTTCAAACTCATACAAATAAGTAAGCGCCAAAACTGCAATTTAGCCTCCCCACCCCACCATGTTCATTTCTGGACTTCACATTGTGCTCATTGGAGTAAATCACTAAAAAAGTACTTTGGTGATTATGTTAGTATTAGTGAATATCATTTATGAGGGCAAAGAAATCAAAGAGAAAAAGAAAAAGGAGTCACTTAGCAGCTTGCTCTACTGGTATTTGAATAGTATCACCAACATTTCTTTCATTAATGTTACAATAATAGAGAGATCTATTCATAAATGTTTGCAGTGATGAAAGCCTCAAGGATATTTAGATGTGAAAAAACAAGCATATTCCATAGAGGATACTTACTGCTTATGTCTGAAATTGCATTTTGATTAGTTATGTTTCCTGAAGTTAATGTTTTCTTACTAATTGACAGTGTGCTTAGGTACTGATCATCCTTTCATCCTAACCAATTGCTTTCCTCTCAATGGAAGACAGGCATCCCTGGTGGATCAGATGGTAAAGAATCTGCCTGCAGTGCAGGAGATCTGGGTTCGATCCCTGGGTTGGGAAGGTCCACTGGAGGAGGGCATGGCAACCCACACCAGTATTCTTGCCTGGAGAATCCCATGGACAAAGGAGACTGGCCTGCAAAAGCCATCGCGTCACAAAGAGTCAGACACGACTAAGCGACTAAGCACATACACTGTGGAAGATACTTTTCTTCCTGCTTCTCAATAAATGATTCAAGTTGTCTTCTAGGACACCTCCTTCTGTCACTTTCTTTGTACATTTATAGGATTCTTTCCAGGCATTTATGATCATTTGGCATTTATCCTGGTAATTCAAATTAGAATATTTAATAATACATTGGAATTTCTTTTTCCAGTGTCCTTGCTTTTGTGTTCTTTTAGTCACTAAATAATAAGCAGAGAAGCTAATTTATGCCCGCATTGTCCCTGGCCACATGAGAAAAATGGCATTAAAGCTCAGAGACATGAGCTTTAAAGAAAGAAAAGCTAATGTTACAAGGATTGCTCTAAGTCAGATTTTGCTTTGTGAATGTATAAATAGGACCAGATAAGGTTCTGGGCAGCAGCAGATCCCAGGCACCAAATTGTCATCCCTGTTCCTTTGGCACCGACTTCAACACACTAGCGTGGTTCTTTTTTCTTAACCACCCAACGTCACCAGGGACGTTGAGAGAACAAACATGACAGCTAGTGCTATAAAAGCTACTTCATTTATCTCTTTAGTCTTAGTAAGATCCTAAAGAAGCATGAGATAATAGTGACAATAAAACAGCGCTGAAGTTTACATTCCGATACCAAAGTCTAAAGCAACATTTCCTTTCACTTTTTACATACTGCATTTTCTGAATAAAAGCAATATTGTGATCCACAGAGAAAGATTCATTTAACTCCTAAGCATGTACAGTAACTGAAACAGATGAAAGCATGGAACTGAACCTGTGTTTATGAAGTGACATGAAGAGGGACTTCCCTGGTGGTCCAGTGGCTAAGACTCTATGCTCCCAATGCTGGGGGCCCAGGTTGGATGGCTCAGTGGTAAAGAATCCGCCTGCCCATGCAGGAAATGCATGAGACTCAGGTTCAGTCCCTGGGTTGGGAAGATCCCCTGGAGCAGGAAATGGCAAGCCACTCCAGTATTTTGACTTGGAAAAATCCCATGGACAGAGGAGCCTGGCGGGCTGCAGTCCATGGACTTAAAAAAAGTGAGACATAACTGAGTGCCTGAGCATGCATGGAACTAGACCCCACATGCTGCAACTAAGAGTTTGCAGGCCGCAACTGAAGATCCTGCATGCCACAACTAAGACCTGGAACAGCCAAATAAATAAATTAAACATTAAAAAAAAAGCTACATGAGGGAGACAGGTGACACATGACCGCTGTGAACCTATTTCCAATGACTTATTGCATGACATTCAGGACTGGTTGGAGAGACCAAATGAAAGATCCAGAGAGAAGGAGCTGGGCTTCATATAAGAAATGAAATCCTTTTAGAGCAAAAAAGTTTAACAGAAAAAGGAAAACTCATCAAATTCAGGTGATGGTTTAGTTTTTAAAACACATGGAAAAAAGTCAGGACCATATATAAGCTTAAACTGTTTTCAGCCTGAAAAAAAAAACTATTGCTGTATGCAAGTTACAAAAAATGGAAAAGCCCAATTTGACCAAATCCACGTGGCCAAAGAATGTAAAGACGGCAAAACCACAACCACCCAGAGACGTGGCCATATATTATATGAAACTAAGTATCCATGAAAAGGGACATGGGAAGATGTAGCACTCGGAGCTGCAAAAATGGTGAAAAACCAGTGTTCAGTCTGCAAAGGGAGACCAGGGAGGTTTGAAGGCAAGGATGTGCTGCTTCCTCCGAGACCTGCCGGGCAAAGGTGCTGATTCTGTACAATGAAGCGGCTGAAATCCGATGGGCGCGCTTTAAATAACCGATGACCAACGAGAGCCCTCTTATTCACCTTCCTCATTACGCATGTGCCTTGATGGCCACGGCAGCTGCAGATAACAGCGAGTTCTCAGGCAGACATGCGGGGAAGTTCTGGGCTCAGTTCTCCAGAGCCCTGAGCCAGCTGTCCGGAAAGCCTATTTAGAACGAACCTCCCTGCGACCAGAAGGGTGCTGAGTCCCCCTAGCTTTGCGGTGGGCTCTGTACACCCCGCCACCCACTCCTCTTCTTTGTATGCTAAGTCACAGCTCCAAAATCAAGCCGCTTGGTCAGCATCAACTTCTGTGCATGTTTCCTCCAAAGCCCTGAGCCAGCTCCACAGAGCCAGCAGGCGCTGGGTGCCGCAAATGTGATCCCGTCTGTCGTTTTGGCCTCAGCAGAAGAGCGGCATGACCATATTTATTGCTGTTGCTATTCTAGGGGCTGGGTGACGTTCTTCTCCCCTTGTGGCTGAGCCCGTTCATCTTTCACCACTCCCTCCAAGTCTGCGAGGCTAAAACCAGGGATACAAATAGATTCTATCAGGAGGAAAGTTAAAACGAGAAGTTCTGAAGTATTCCTGAACCTATTTGCTTTTCAGCATGAAGAGTTATAAATTCTGCGGTTCTGTATTATACACGTGTACTATCAGCATCCCATTGTTACCATAAGCTGCTACTGATGGTAACTTTGCTAAGGAAAGAAAACATGAATAAAGGTGGTGGAGAGATGATCCGGCTGATAAACATGGCTTGGAGATTTGGCAAATGTTGAATTTTCCACTGTTGAGTCTTGGGAGTGTCCACATGTTACCAGAACACTTGAAGCTTTCTGCTTGCCTCAGACTCTTCCTTACTAAGCCACTCCTCTTTTGTGACGTGAAAGGGACTAATTGACAAGCCACAGAAACTCCTATTAAGGATACAATGGTGCAGGGCACAGGTGACAGGGCTCCTAGAAAGTAACTATATACAGACTTTCTAAATGAAGAACTTAGGTACATAAATAACTAATTACCGCATGTGTTACACGCTGCACCAAATGAGAGGGAGTCTGTCTTTACCACTGACCCCTATTCATTACCAATGGGTCAAATCTTCCATTGTAACTCGTGATCACTCTGTGTTTGGGCTCACCTGGCTGATCCATCGTCTGCCCTTGGCAACAGTTCTATCTCTGGCTTTGCTAAAATGACTCTTCGAATTCATGTGCCCTGATGCAATTCCACTCTGTCACATACAAGGTGGCAGAACATTCTAGGGGAGGCAGTGGGTTGCAGAGGTAGGTGCGTGGGCCCTGGAGCCAGCTTCCTGGGTTTGAACCCTGGCTGGCTGCTGTGGGACCTCGTTAAGCCTCTACTTTCTCTGTAAAATTAGGATAATAGCAGTAATCACCTCCTAGAGCTGTGGTGAGAATTAAATAGGAGAAAAATACATATGTAAACACAGTTAGAAAAACTAAAAGCCCGAGGACAGGAGCTGTGCTGTCTTTTACCAGCAGGGAAATTTAACCTCTCTCTAGCACGTTTCCTTTGGCTCAACTGTAGCTGGTCTTCAAACTGTCTGTTCACTCTCAAAATCACAGTATGCAATTGTGCTCCAGACTGGGAGGTTTCTGGCTGTCTCCCTGAGAAATGCCTTTCCAACATCCAGGGCAGTATCTAAAGTGTACTATCAGCTGGCAGCTCAGCTAATTTTCACCTGAAATGTCCATAAATTATAGGAGTAGTTCAGTAAAAGCCCTTACAAGGCCTGGTTCTTCTTCTTAAGAAAGTGACAAGTACATTCCTTGTAGCTCAAATGGTAAAGAATCTGCCTGCAATGCAGGAGACCTGGGTTCCATCACTGGGTCAGGAAGATCCCCTGGAGAAGGAAATGGCCAGCCACTACAGTATTCTTTTTTGGAAAACTCTATGGACAGAGGAGCTTGGCTGGCTACAGTCCATGGGGTCACAAAGAGTCAGACACAGATCTAAGCGACTAACACACACATCCACACAGACACACATGTATATATATGGAGAATTCCACAGACAGAGGAGCCTGGCGGGCTACCAGTCTATGGGATCGCGAAGAGTCAGACAACTGAGCGACTAACACTTTCCTTATATACATACACATATCACAATTATGGCTTTTTTGCTCTAATATGATTTTGGTCTCTCTTCCCTCTTTCTAGCTGCATATTTCTGGACCATCACACCTCAGATATGTGAAAATGGAACTGTTTTATTTCTCTAAAACCAGTTAAAAGCTCTGAAGACTCATTACCACCGATAGTGGAAAATACTCTTAATTTTGTCCCTCTTGGTGTAACTCAGTCCCTCTCATAGAATACAGAACTCTCTGGAAAAATATTCAGTCATTCTTCCCCCTCCCTCTGGTGGTGGTAGGGAGAGTGGGGAACGGCTCTAATTTTCTACTGGTGTACAGTTCACCTGACCTCAAGAGAAGGGCATTTGGTTTGAAAACAATCCCCTGGTCCTCACTGGTCTCTCACAAGATGTCTTGTGCAGCTGGATCTTTGAGACTTGATCTCTGGCCTTGCTGCATGTGCTGAAGGGTTCATAACTGGCCAGTCCTTCCAGCATGGTCAGGCATGGGCAGTGTGTAGCCACCCCAGCCCTCCCCCACAATGCTGACTCTGTCTTGCCTCCAACTGATCCTCTGAAATTCAACCATATCTTCCATCCAGTCCCTGCCTTTGTGACATCCACCTAAAACCTTACCTCTCACCATACCAAGGAAACCCACAAACAGTCCACTTGCTCATAATTCTCACCAGCATTGAGTCAGGGGAACTCATCTGTGGCTTCCTCCATATTTCAACCCCCAGCCAGCAGAGCTAGAGAGACCTAGGAGACCTGTTGTAGTTAAGGTTCTCCAGGAAACAGACTTTGAGATTCGCCTAGAGAAGGTTTATTGGCAAATGTTCTCCAGAAAAACACTTGTAAGAGAGTGTGGGAAGCTGGGTTGAGCAGAGAGAGAAGTGAGGATTTCCAGGGACTTGCAAAGAAACTGATTTTGCTGGCATTTCTGAGCTGAGAGGGAATCTAATAGTTGTTCCAATTGAGACATGGGGTCTGGAACTTTACATCCCCCACAGTGGACTAGTCATTGGATGTGTGCTGCTCAGTGAGTTCACCTGACCTTGGGCTAAGGGGCCTTCTTTGGCTAAGGGCAGTGCATGGAGAGGGCTTCCCTGGTGGCTCAGTGGTAGTAAATATGCCTGCCAGTGCAGGAGATGTGGGTTTGAACCCTGGGTCGGGAAGATCTCCTGGAGAAGGAAATGGCAACCCACTTCAGTATTCTTGCCTTGGAAATCCCAGGGATAGAGGAGCCTGGTGGGCTATAGTTCACGGACTCACGAAAGAGCAGACACAGTTCAGCAACTAAACAACAATGCTTGAAGAAGGACTCAGATGTGAGGCTTCAGCTGCCAGGATTCACAGCAGCTGGGCAACAAGTACCTGATCCACATCAGTGTCCAGTGATGTCTAACATGCCTCTGTTCTAACCTGCCTGTCCAGCGTTTCTTCCAACTCTGATGAGGTGCTGTCACCCTTCTCCCCAGACATCCAGGAAAGAAGTAGAATATGCAACCCTTCCACCTCAGAGTCTCTGTATGCCTGGGAATATGTCTTGGAATTTTCATTCCCATTCATCCTCTCCCAGACTTCTCCACACTGCTCTGATATCATAGCCTGAAAGTGAAAGTGTTAGTCATGTCCAACTCTTTGCAACCCCATGAACTGTAGCCTGCCAAGCTCCTCTATCCATGGAATTCTCCAGGCAAGAATACTGGAGTGGGCTGCCATTTCCTTCAGCAGGAGATCTTCCCAACCCAGGGATCGAACCTGGGTCTCCTAAACTGCAGGCAGCTTCCTTACCATCTGAGCCACCAGGAAGGGTGATACAGCCTACATCCTCTCTCCAACAGAAAGATGCAATATTTTTTATTTCCTTTTTTCTCATTTATTTTTCTCCAAGGAATCAATATTTCAATATGTTGAGCTATATGTCCAATGCTATGAAATGAAAATGTTAAATAACATATTTATAGCATTTTCTCAGAGTGTGGTTAAGAAATATTTATTTTGTTTTACTTTTTTGGGTTCTTACCACCACTTCTTTTAGGAGCAGATCTCCCCAGGGATGTGTGTAGTCTCCTGACTCTCAGAACAGCCGCCGCCCCAGGATTCGCCACCTTCTTCTGCCCTCGGGTGAAATTAGGTGACGTGTGTAGCTTCCTTTCCACTAGTGCTGTTCTCCCTGGGTCCTGCTCCTGCCCCAGAGCTCTGTGGATTTTCCTCCAGAGGCCGTGGGAACATTCCCTGCATTTATAAGACTCATTTGCCATGGAGAGTGGATGGTTTCATTCCCAAACCGTTCTCTTCCAGGGACCCAAGGAGACTAGAACTTTGTGCATAACCCCCCTACCCACCATTTTCAACTTTATTTTTAAATGCATTAAAAATTGTGCTAGTCTCGTTTGCTGCATGGACTTCAAACTGCATGAAATGCAATAAATCTCATTTTAGATTAAAAAAAAACAGTAAACACCTTGTGTTCAAGTCTCCAATGGATAACTTTGGGGAATCCCACAAATGACTTCTTTTTCTCAGCAAAGCCTGAATAGTACACATATTAGACTTGGCATATTTTTCTTAAAGTTAAAATTTGATTTCAAGCTGAGTTTCAAGTTTAGTTCTTTGTATGGTGCCCACCCCTCTCTCTGAAGTAATGGATATTATTGATAGGTGAAAGACTTTAACACCCTGAAACAGTAAAACTTTGGTTGACGTTTCATATATATTAACCTAATCAACTTACAGTGATACACTACATGATTTTCTACCTTATCAGAAAATACACATTTCTTTTACTGGCTACTCTTTGCATTTGGTAAATTACACAAGTTGTTGAGAGCTTTCAGCTTTACAAAGCCCCTACCCAAATTTCTTTGGGAGCTACTCGTTTTTTTTTTTTGGTCTGTTTCTCCAAAATTTTATCTGATTACAGGGCCAACCACACATTCTGATAAGAAATTTACTTTTCCTTAAGAGAAAGGAAATACTTCCACAGCATTGTTAATAATTGCATATATTTCCACCTTTGGGGGGGCTTCCCAGGTGGCTTAGTGGGTAAAAAATCTGCCTGCAATGCAGGAGACATGGGTTGGATCCCTGGGTTGGGAAGATCCCCTGGAGGAGGGCATCGCAACCACTCCAGCATTCTTACCTGGAGAATCCCATGGACAGAGGAGCCTGGCAGGCTACAGTCTATATGGTTGCAAAGACTTGGGCACAACTAAAGCAACTGACCACCCCACCTTTTTTTGAAGGGTGAAAAATTACTTTGAGTAACTGACTTATGTAAAATTAAAACTATAACACAGAAACAAACCACTTTCAGTATAGTCATTTTGGTAATATGAATACATGAAATGATCATAACTTCAAATGCAATTTTTCAACTTTGAATATTTTTACACACGTCTATAAAAATAAACAAAGAAAAACAGTCTTAACTATCCCCAGATTCCAACATGGTAGTAACACATCAGTGTTTTCTTTGACATGCTGCGCCCCTCACTGTCTTCCACACAAAGGGCTCTAGTGCTACAACAGCATTGCCAAAGTGGAAGCTGTTGTTTCAAGTTCTAAGAACCAGCTTGGCAAGGAAACCTTTCTTCCACTGGGTGTAATTAATGTTTGCACACTAGATCCAGAAACCCAGTGACGGACCGTGAGAACCAGAATGATGCATCTCAGCCAAGCCTGCCTTCCTAAACATTGGGATATTTTCATTTTCCAGAGCCTGGATTGCTTTCTCTAGTTCCAACAGAAAACCCTGATTTATTTTACACAGGTTTTGGTAAAGAGGGGCTCAGAGATTGGGGCTTAGGTCTCCCAGGGCTCTTAATAATTTCTTCCCACACCTCGTTGGATAGGTCTGTGCACCTGACTTGGGAGGCTAATGCTGTAAGCCTTTTTCAGCCAACTGGCCAGGAGGCAGAGACATCTCAGATGCCTCTTTCTAATCTTGTCTGTCCTGAGTACCATAGCAGGAACCACAGGGACTTGTGACCACACCCAGGTTGGTCTCTCCTTACACTCAAATCTTAATGATCCCTCTTGACCCTACCAAACCTTGGATTCCACTGATCCCTTTTTAGAATGTTGGAAGGAACAATTTATTCTGTCTGCATGGCTCTATGTGAGGACGAATAGTGTCCTTCTCCCCCATACCCCCAGGAAATCTCTGGGGATAATTGGCTCTCATATTTGAAACTGTTTTCCAAACAAAAGTCCACACACCTATGGGAGTTCACCCATGTATTCTAAGGGGTCTGGTAATTTTCTCTAGATTTTTCATCTCTTTAGACTATCCCTTGGACTGCAAGGAGATCCAACCAGTCCATTCTGAAGGAGATCAACCCTGGGATTTCTTTGGAAGGAATGATGCTAAAGCTGAAACTCCAGTACTTAGGCCCACCTCATGAGAAGAGTTGACTCATTGGAAAAGACTCTGATGCTGGGAGGGATTGGGGGCAGGAGGAGAAGGGGACGACCGAGGATGAGATGGCTGGATGGCATCACCAACTCAATGGACGTGAGTCTGAGTGAACTCCGGGAGTTGGTGATGGACAGGGAGGCCTGCCGTGCTGCGATTCATGGGGTTGCAAAGAGTCGGACACGACTGAGTGATTGAACTGAACTGAACTGGACTATCACTTGGTTTGGGTGGTTAAGCTTGTGTTTATGCTCAGGCAGACACTGCCATTGAGTCTTTCTACTTTAATTGTTTCTGACTAGTGAGTAGAGAGGCAGACCTAATATGCAAATGATGTATATCCATCAAGTAATAGCCAAATGGTGGGCCAGTACTCTGTACAAAGAAAGACTTCTAAGAAATCCTGTAGACGAGTCCTCAACAGCATCCGGTAGGATGCCTTTACTGAATCAGGAGAAACTGTGACTCCTTGGGCAATGCTATAAAAAAATTTTTTTAATGCAAGCAGTAATCTTATTTCATCAAAACATCATTTGTCACATTAAATTCAGTTTGCTAATTTCAAAATTACTTGTTCTTAATTTATGCTGGTTTTATGTTGTAAATAAATTCTAAGCAGATAGAGGTATACCTTATCTGATGGTTTATACATTTAAGTACATGTATATAATGAATATATAAATACATATAAAATTATTGAAATCACCATGGGCAAGAGGTCTGGATAAATATTTGCTTTCTTTGAAAACTGTTGATGCATTTCTTAAGTTTGAAAAACACTGTTCTGTAGCGGGGAGGGGTGGGGGGGTATGTCACATCTTGCTTCACGGAATCAGTAAGGAGGGGCTGGTTTTAACACCTTTTTCATATTTTCTTTCCAGTACTACCCTTCTTCCTCGTTTCCTTTCTCTGCCCTACCCCGAGCTATGGGGTAAACGGCTAGACAGTTATCCTTTCTTAAAAGCTCTTTGATCACAAGGCCCTGGTGGCTGCCTCCCTCTCCACCAACGTCTCTTACCAAGATCTTTTCTCCCTTGCTCAGTGAGTCCAAACATACTGTCCTGTCTTCAGTTACTTCAGTGTGCCAAGCTCTTTCTACCTCAGAGTTGTTTCCTCTTCTCCAGCTGATCCCCTGCTTACTTTCCAGGCCATCTCCTCCTCATCCTTAAGAGCTTAGCTAACATATCACTTTACTGTAAATAATCCTAAAGTGTACATGGAACCACAAAAGATGTCAAATTGCCAAAGTAATCTTGAGAAAAAAGAACAGAGCTGGAGGCATCATGTTCCCTGACTTCAGACCACACTACAAAGATTCAGTAATCAAAACAGCATGGAACTGGCACAAAACCAGACGTGTAGATCAGTGCAACAGAACAGACAGCCCAGAAATAAACCACACACCTATGGTCCCTTATTCTATGGCAAAAGAGGAAGCAATATACAATGAAGAAAAGAAAATCTCTTCAGCAAATGATGTTGGGAAAACTGGAACAGATACATGTAAAAGAATGAAATGAGAACATTAATACCACATACAAAAATAAACTCAAAAAGGATTAAAGACTCAAATGTAAGAGTAGACACTATAAAATTCCTTAAGGAAAACACAGGCAGGACATTCTTTGATATAAATCACAGCAGTAATTCTTTGGACCTGTTTGCTAAAGTAAATAAAAGCAAAAATACACAAACGGAGCCTAATAAAACTAAAAAGCTTCTGCACAGTAAAGAAAATCATTGCTAAAACAAAAAGACAACCTACTGAACAAAAGAAAATAATTACAAATGATATGACCAATAAGGGATTATATTCTAAAGTCGCTGGGAAAGGAATGGAGACTTCACAAGTCCACCAACTGATTTCGTTTAGAATTATCAGAATTTTGTTAAGTTCTGGGTTTCAAGGTCACCTCATTAATGACTTCTTTTACTGATAATTATTCACTGTCTATTGTACACTTACTCTTAGCAACCATTCACTTACATAGGACTTTTAAATTTTGCCTTTTAAATGATGTGGAGGATATTGTTTACAATTATCAAAGCACTTTGAGGAAGAATTCATATGAGAAACTAATATTAGGATCACTAGTATCAGGAAACTTTGAATTCACTTTATCAGTTTATGGAATCTAAGGCAGCCTACATGAGGCTACCTGACCCTACAGCAATGTTTCCCTGAAGACTCAGAGTATTTACTAAAATCACAGATTCCAGCTCAAACCCACTGAAGCAGAATTCACCAAGGGAGAGACCTGGGCATGAGTTTATTTAACAAGTGCCCCCTGATGACTGACATCAGGGGAGTTTGGAAAACTGTCCTACAGACATGATTCATCAGAAATACATTAGGATACAGGGGAAGCTCTCAGAATGTATGTGACTAAGCCTCTTCAAGAGATTTTGCCAGGGAAAAGTGGAGTCTGAACAAGCAATGAAAATGCTTGCCAAGGGACTCTTACCTGCACTTTAATGAAGTATCTGTACTAAAGGAATATTTAGTATGGATCAGAGGTGGAAATGAGGCATAATTTAGCGTGGGCTGTAACATTCAGGAAGGAAATGGTGGTGCATACTTCTTTACAGAAGTAGCAACTCGTTCAGCTCAGCAACCATGCCAGGACTAATACAATAGCATACAGTTCAGTTCAGTTGCTCAGTCGTGTCCAACTCTTTGTGACCCCATGGACTGCAGCACGCCAGGTTTCCCTGTCCATTACCAACTCCCGGAGCTTATTCAAACTCATGTCCATCGAGTCGGTGATGCCATCCAGCCTTCTCATCCTCTGTCATCCCCTTCTCCTCCTGCCTTCAATCTTTCCCAGCATCAGGGTCTTTTCAAATGAATCAGTCCTTCACATCAGGTAGCCAAAGTATCAGAGCTTCAGCTTCACAAATCAGTCCTCCCAGTGAATACTCAGGACTGATTTCCTTTAGGATGGACTGGTTGGATCTCTTTGCAGTCCAAGGGACTCTCAAGAGTCTTCTCCAACACCACAGTTCAAAAGCATCAATTCTTTGGTGCTCAGCTTTCTTTATAGTCCAACTCTCACATCCATACATGACTACTGGAAAAACCATAGCTTTGACTAGATGGATGTTTGTTGGTAAAGTAATGTCTCTGCTTTTTAATATGCTTTCTAGGGTGGTCATAGCTTTTCTTCCAAGGAGCAAGCGTCTTTTAATTTCATGGCTGCAGTCACCATCTGCAGTGATTTTGAAGACCCCCAAAATAAAATCTCTCACAGTTTCCATTGTTTCCCCATCTATTTGCCATGAAGCGATAGGACTGGATGCCATGATCTTAGTGTTCAGTATACAGTTGAAATACAGTATACAGTTGGAAGTCTCTAAATGTCCACTCTGTCACACTCACACAGAGAAGCTATGAATTATTCCATCAGTTGGTGAGTCAGAAATTGCTCCAGCCATCTGGATCATGCAGTCTTTTACCATCTGGGAGACTAAGTTTTAGACAGTCCTTAAATTTATCAGGTCCCTATGTAGCTCAGTTGGTAAAGCATCTGCCTGCAATGCGGGAGACCTGGGTTCAATTCCTGAGTCAGGAAATTCCCCTGGAGAAGGAAATGGCAACCCACTCCAGTATTCTTGCCTGGAGAATCCCATGAGTAGAGGAGCCTGGCAGGCTTCAGGTCATGGGATCCCAAGAGTGAGACACAACTTAGCACTATTTTTCTTTCTTCTTTGTAAGTTTATCAGGTCCACTCACTGCTGTAAATAGGTTACTATTTCATATGCCAATGGGAAGTTATGGTCAATAACAGATTTTTAAAATAGTAACATGCAAAAATGTCAAAGATTGACATTTCAGTGTAGTTATTAATAGGTAGCACAATTTCAAGGTGCAAGATAAAAACAAATGAAAATATTATGTAATAAGCATGGCCATTCCCATCCCCTTTAGTTTAATTTGTATCTTTAGAGGGTTCTCCCCCAGCCCATCCTCCCCTACAGGTTTTTACATAGATATAAGTGCAGAAAAATTCAACAGGTTACATACATTATTCTGTATATTGCTTTTATCCACTTAATAGATCTTGGGGATTTTTCCATATCAATACACAGAGAGCTTCTTCATTCTTTTTTAAGAACCATAAAAATCTGATTTTTAATTCAATTTTGTTAAGTTCTATAGCAGACTTTCTTATTTTTTGTATTGAGGTATAGTTGATTTACAATGTTGTGCCAATCTCTTCTAAACTACAAAATGAGTCAGTTATACAAACCTATACATTATTTTTTCATATTCTTTTCCATTATGGTCTATCTCAGAATATTGAATATATTTCCCTATGCTATACATTAGGACCTTATTGTTAAGAGTTTGCTCCTACCAATCCCAAATTCCCAGCCCATCCTCTCCCCTACATCATCTTTCCCTTGACAGCCATAAGTCTGTTCTCTATGAGTCTGTTTCTGTTTGGTAGACATATTTTAGATTCCACATATACATGATATCATATGGTATCAGGCCTTCTCTGACTTAGTATGATAATCTCTAGTTGTATCTACATTGGTGCAAATGACATTATTTCATTCTTTTTATGACTAAGTAATATTCCATTGTGTATATGCACCACATCTTCTTTATGAATGCATCTGTCGATGGACATTCAGGTTTTTTAATATTTTGGCTCTTGTGAATAGCACTGCTATGAACATAGGGGTGCATGTACCTTTTCAAGTAATACAGCAGACTTTCGTCTCTCTTTGACCATGGCCCACCTGTAAACGTAAACATGTTTATGTATGTGCTTATTTTTAAAAGATCACTGGGTGTATCAGTTTAGATCCCCCAACAAGCAGATGTCAGGATGGAATTAGACATACAAAAGACATACTGAAGTGAACACATGTGAGGGATAAGACCAAAGGAATCAGGAGTAGGTGGGCAGAGTCTTTGGGTCACAACACAGGTCTGAAACCTATGAAAGGAAAGAGGGAAGAAAGCGGGATTCAGTAGGGGGAACTCAGACTGCTGTGTAGCTTGGCCAGGTCAATGTCAGTGGGGAACATTTCAGCCAGGTCAGTGGGGAGCACAGAAAATATCAGCCTGGCAGAGGAGGCCTGTGTTGAGAAGGAATAGTCCAGTTCAAGCAGTCCCACTGTGCTCAGCTATTGGCTGGAGACAGTCTAAGTAGAGTCCTGGCTTTTCAGTGTCGCTTTCATGAAGGCCATTGACATGTAGCACAAAACTCACACTCAGGGCCCATTCCCACATGTTCATCCACATGTCTGCTCTACCACCTTCCAGACCTCTGACCAGATGGCCAGGTTGTTGGCCATTGCTTGAAATCTACATATGTTCCCCACCTCAGGCCACTTTTCCTTTCCCATAAAATACATGACCAGGTTCAGCACTCACGGCTCTGTCCCTTGCAAAGATTTTCCCTCTCTGAATACTTTCAAGACCCCTCCTGAGTGGAGCTATAATGAAGCCTTCATTCATTTTCAGCTTCATCCACATAATAGCCTGTCCATTGATAAACCAAGCTTCTCTTCCTCCTTCAACTGGTCAAAGGGAACCCCAGTCTTCCCATAGGTGATGGTGGGTAAGAGATGTTAGTGAAATCCTAGGGCACATGGGGCTCTGGGCAGCCTGTTCTTGTAGCTTTCTTGTGTCCTTTGGTTCTGCTCATCTTGATCCTGGATATATCATGTTCGTCTTACAACAGATGGCAACTGGGTTTGTCCATCTTCATATTGTTCGGGTATTTTTGTATAGGTCACCATTACCCTTTATGTTTCATAAAGGGTATGGTTGGTTTCATCCAACTTTGTCTTGGCAGGTTCAACAGGACCCAGCTCACAGTGGGAAATTCTAAAGTAATAGTCACTTGGTATCCCACGATCAAGCATTCCTTTTTTTTTTTTTTTTTTTTTGCTAAAGTCAAGTAACTGTTTCTCAAAAATTCTAGAATTCTCTTCTGCAGATTCTATGGCCTTGTGTCAGAGCTCCAGAGACCTGCATTGTGATCCCTCCACTGGGCCTTGCCACAATCTTCACATTGCATCTTTTCTCACCACCTACACCAAACGCTAACACCAAAGGATCTGCCTGATGATATGGCCCAAGAGGCAGGGCTGCTAGTACCAGAGCCCTGGCCTCCTACAAAATGCTTTCCTGCTCTGAGCCCTCTCGAAGCTGGCAGCCTTTGTTCCATGTCATTCAGCATGTAGACTGGAGATGTTTCTAAGTGTGGTATTGTTCCCAGAATTCAAGAGGCCTACCAGGTGCTCTGCTTTACTTTTTTCCTCTTTGTCTTTTTTTTGGGGGTGGGCTCGGGTCAGGGGGAGTTATATAACAGAGTTTATGAGATCCAGCCATTTGCCTTTTACTTTTTTAATATTCATTTATTTATTTTTGGCTGTGCTGGGTCATTGTTGCTGTGCAAGCTTTCCTTGTTGCAGAGAATGGGAACTACTGCCCAGCTGCAGGAGACAGCTTTTCATCGTGGCGGCTTCTCTTGTTGTAGAGCTCAGGTTCTAAGTGCACCGGCTGAGTAGGCAGCACATGAGCTCAGTAGTTGCAGTTCCCCGGCTCTAGAGCACAGGCTCAGTAGTTGTAGCACATGGGCTTAATTGCTCTGCAGCACGTGGGATCTTCCCAGATCAGGGATGGAACGGGTGTCTCCCACCCTAGCACATGGATTCTTCACCACTGAGCCACCAGGGAAGCCCTGCCTTTACATTGAAGGGGATGTCCCGGGCAGAGCATTGACTTGGTGTGAACACCACAGCAGATCTGAACTCGCAGCAGCTGGAGGCTGTCTGCCAAGTTCCCTCTGAGCTGCAGGTTCTCTGGGAGGGAGATCTGAGCTGTGCACCCCCAAGGCCACCCCCTGGAGTGTTCCTCCTCCTGAGTAAGCTTTAAAAAGTGCTTGTCATGTGAAAGTAATAAGTGAGATGCAAGCAATGACATACATTCTAGAATACGTTTAAGGCAAGGAAGAGGAATTGAAGCTTTATCTGGAATGCAGTCAGTATCTGAAGAATCCACCAGGTCTCTGAGGTGTGCGTGCCAAGGTGGTATGTAGGCTGGGACGGCAGCACTTGGCAAGGATGTGGCATTCCCCAGTGGCACTCAGTCAGAGGGCTGCCTCTTCTATTATCGGCCATTGTTTCAAATCCCATCTCAGATCTCTTGGAACCATTCATTCCCCAATTATATTATACATCTCTTTCCTGTCTAATAACAGATTTTGTGTTTTTCTCTCCTTCAACGATCAGTCACTTGGCAACTACTTACTCCTTAGTTGCGCTTTCAGCAACATTGTTCACCTCCCTTTTTTAAAAATTTTTAAAATTGTGGTGTAGTTGATGTATAATGCTGTGTTAGATTCTGGCATACAGCAGAGTTATTCCATTATACGTGTATACATTCTTTCTCATATTCTTCTTCGCTATAGGTTATTTTCAGATATTGAATATAGTTCCCTGTGCTTTATGGTAGGACCTTGTTGTTTATCTATTTTATGTATAGCAGTTTGTACCTGCCAATCCCAGACTCCTAATTTACCCCTCCCCCTTTGGGAGGTTTGTTTTCTATGTCTGTAAGCCTGGTTTCTGTTTTGTAAATAAGTTCGTTAGTATATTTTAGATTCCACATACAAATGATACATTTGCCTTTTTACGTCTGATTTACTTCATTTAGTATGATAATCCCTAGCTCCATCCATCCTGCTGCAAATGGCATTATTTCATTCTTTTTTATGGCTGAATATTAGTCCATTGTATATATGTAACACCTCTTTACCCACTCATCTGTCAATGGACATTTAGGTTGCTTCCATGTCTTGGCTATTGTAAAAAGTGCTGATATGAACACTGAGGTACATGTATCTTTTCAAACTAGGGTTTTGTCCAGATATATACCTAGGAGTGAGACTGGTGGATCATAGAGTAACTCTGTTTTTAGTTTTCTAAAGAAACTCCATTACTTTTTCCATAGTGACTGCACTAATTTACATTCCCACCAGCAGTGTATGACGGCTTCTCTCCACACCCTCTCCAGCATTTTATTGTTTGTGGACTTTTTAATGATGGCCATTCTGACCATGGTAAGGTAATACCTCATTGTGGATTTGATTTGCATTTCTCTAATAATTAGTGATGTGGGCATCTTTTCATGTGCCTAATAGTCATCTGTATGTCTTCCTTGAAGAAATGTCTATTTAGATCTTCTGACCATTTTGATTGGGCTGTCTGGGTTTCTGTTACTGAGTTGTATGAACTATTTGTATATTTTGGAAAGTAAGCCCTTGTCGACTGCATCATCTGCAAATAGTTTCTCCCAGTCCATAGGTTATCTTCTCATTTTGTTTATGGTTTCCTTTGTGTGAAAATGCTTTTAAGTTTGATTCAGTTCCATCTGTTTTTGCTTTTATTTCTATTGCTATAGGAGACTGACCTAAGAAAACATTGCTACAACTTAACATCAGAGAATGTTTTCCCTATGTTCTCTTCTAAGAGTTTTATGGTGTCCTTCTTTTACATTTAAGTCTTTAAGCCATTTTGAGTTTATTTTTGTATACGGTATGAGGAAGTGTTCCAACTTCACTGATTTACATGTGACTGTCTAGCTTTTCCAACACCACTTGCTAAAGAGACTGTCTTTTCTCCACTATATACTCTTGCCTCCTTTGTCAAAGATTGACCTTAGGTGTCTGGGTTTATTTCTGGGCTATCTATTCTGTTCCACTGACCCAGATGTCTGTTTCTGTGCCAATTCCATGCTGCTTTGATTACTGTAGCTTTAAGGTATTGTCTGAAATCTGGGAGGGTTATGCCTCCAGCTTTTTTTTTCCCCCCACCAGGATTGCTTTGGCAATTCTGGGTCTTTCGTGAATCCATATAAAATTTATGATTATTTATTCTGGTTCTGTGAAAAATATCATGGGTAATTTAATATGGATCACATTAAATCTGTACACTGCTTTGGGTAGTGTGGCCATTTTAACAATATTAATTCTTCCAGTCCAAGAGTATGGGAAAACTTTCCATTGCTTTAAATCACCTTCAATTTCCTTCTCCAGGGGATCTTTCAGACCCAGGGATCAAACCCAGGTCTCCTGCATTGCAGGCAGATTCTTTACCATCTAAGCCACCAGGGAAGCCCACTAACCATTTTAAGTCTCTCTTTAATCTGTCATTACCTTTTTCATTGTTAGACCTTCCCTGAACTCCCTGTGAGCCTTGTCATTCGACACATATGCTGTCTAAGTCCAGTGGACCTCTGCCCACTAGGAAAAAGAGGCAGAGACCACAAGGGACAAATTATAGGAAGAACCAAAGAACTGCCCTTGAGACTTAAATAAGGCTCACCTGATGTTTTTATATCAGAATTAGACTATTTCTAAATTAGACTCTTGGCCCCTAGGGCAGGATTGCCTAGTTGTATAAAATAAGCTAACAAGTATCCAGTAATTACACAAAATTTGGACACCATGAAGCTAATGTTTTGGACACAAAAGATAGCCTAAGGAGACTAGAAAGGGATCAGAAGAAAAACACACAGGGAATGAGACAGCTGAAGTGGGAGGAGAGGGGGTGGGAGAGGAGAGATAAGCTAAGAGACGTGGGTTTTACAGAAGCTGAGGGAGGTAAGTGTTCACCAGTATCAAATTCACAGCTGCCAATCCTAGCAAAAGAATTGAAGAGGTGCCATCGTAACTGTCAACTGGGAGGTCCCTAAATGGCTCAGACAAAAAAGAATTCACCTGCAATGAGTTCAATCCCTGGGTTGGGAAGATCCCCTGTAGAAAAGAATGGCAACCTACTCCAGTATTCTTGCCTGGAGAATTCTATAGACAGAGAAGCCTGGTGGGTTATGGTCCATGGGGTCACAGAGTCATACATGACTGAGTGACTCACTAATGGCTGAACAAGCTGCCCTAGACTGGTGGGGTAGAACCCACATCAAGTGGTGTGAGGAGAGGTGGGAAGGAAAGACTTGAATGTAACCTATTCATTCAAGGAGGTGTGCAGTTTTGAGGACAGGAGTCTTGAGGTGAAAGCAGGACCAGGAATTAAGGTCTGTCTTAACATGGTAGACATACGAGTACCTCTGTTGGATGGAAGGAAAGAAATTAAAGTATATTCAAAGGTGAAGGTGAAGTCGCTCAGTCGTGTTCGACTCTTTGCGAGCCCGTGGACTGTAGCCTACCAGGCTCCTCCGTCCATGGGATTCTCCAGGCAAGAATGCTGGAGTGGGTTGCCATTTTCCTTCTCCAGGGGATCTTCCCTACCCAGGGATCGAACCCAGGTCTCCCACATTGGAGGCAGATGCTTTAACCTCTGAGCCACCAGGGAAGCACACAGTATATTCAAAAGAGAAGGAGTTGACCCAAAACTTGGAGAGGAAAAAGGACATCTTTGCCTCTGGGATAAGGTGGTGGTGAACGATAGAAAATGAGAACCAGTGGAAGGTTTAAGAGAGGGAAGGTGTTCCCATGGGTTACCACTTTTTCTCCAGGAGGAAGAAGACAAGTAGGAAAGAACTGGGGCTGAGAAGGGCTTGAGGACAGTAATGGGCTTCTAGAAGTTTCCTGGGAAGAGATCTGCCATGTGGTGTGGAGGGACTGGTCTGAGGTTTGCCACCCATAATTTGCAATGGCAACTGGTAAATGTTATTGATTATTCCCAGAAGGGGTTTCCTATCAGCAGGGGAGGAGAAACTGATTTAGGCTTGAGGGCTGGGCAGGGGGATGAACCAGGTCACTATGGAAAGGAAAGTGCAGTGGAAAAGATGCAGTAGGGTTCTTCAGGCAGGACAGGGAAGGGCCAGGAAGACATGAAGGGCATCAAAGGAGTGAAGACTCTGCCAAGAGTCCATGCTTGTTCAGTGAATGGGAAAGACCAGCGAGCGTTGTCAACGAGTGAGATTGTCAAGTTCTAGTCTTCAGCACTGACCTATGTGTGAATCAGAGAAAGCCCCAGGCTGTGTGTGAGGGCTTTAAGATAAAGGCCATGATGCTGAAAAAGGCAATGGATGGTGAGGCCAGGTTGAGGTAGCCTGGGACAATGGAAGTGACAGGAGGTGGGGGCATAGCAGGTAAGCCACTGGTCCTGGATGAACAAGGAGACTGATCTAGACAAGATAGATTTTCTGAAATATACAGCACAGAGCAAGTTTCTGGCTTCCTAAAAAGTGGGCTAACATGAATAGTACAAGTCTCAAAAGGGAGGGGCTACTGAAAAACAGCTTTCAGAAGAGGAGCTCACAGATTATAGTTGGCCCTCCTTATGCTGTATCAAACTCAACATCCACAGATTCCACCAATCACAGATCAAAAATATTTGGGGAAAAAAAAAATTCCAGAAAGTTTCATGAAGTAAAGCTTCAATGTGTTGCATGCTGGCCGCTATTTATATAGCATTTGCATTATATTGGTGATTATAAGTAAATCTAGATAGGATTTAAAGAATATGGGAGGAGAGGCATAGGTTATATACAAATACGGTACCATTTTATATATGGGACTTAAACACTGTGGATTTTGGTATTGAGAGGGGTGGTTCTGAAACCAATATTCCACAGATACTGAGGACAACTATATTTACTTATTAATTTACTTTTAGTTCTTGACCTGTATTAACAACTACTGAACATCTCTAAGGTATATTTCTGGATCATCTGTTCCGATATGAACCTATCTTTCCAACCTCTATAATTTACTCTTCTTCCACCATTTCTTTAATTCTAGACAGCAGCATCACTATTATCCAGGTAGCTGTTCCATAAAATAAAAAGGTCATCTTTACCACCCCTTACCATCTCCACCTAACCTGCCTCTTCCCCCATTTGGAAGCTCTCACGCACACGCCAGTAAAGACTGGTAATAGAGTCAGACAGATTTAATTTAAATTCCAGCTCAACCATTTCTACCTCAAATCATCCTGGGCACAAAACTGTCCTTAAACTTTATTTTCTTCTGTAGTTGCTCAGTCGTGTCCGACTCTTTGCGATCCCATGGATTGTAGCCTGCCACGCTCCTCTCTTCATGGGATTCTGCAGGCAAGAATACTGGAGTGGGAAGCCATTCCCTTCTCCGGATTTTCTTCTGTAAGATGGTAATAATACTAGTACTAACCAATGGGTTATTAGGAGATTTAAATGAATTAATACATGTAAAGAATTTAGTACCTAATCTAGCATAATATAATTTCCTTCAAAGTTTTGAAAATCATTAATTTTGTAATTTGCTTCCTCTTCTGACTTCATGTTGTCTACAAAGTTTCTGGCTACATTTCTTAATTTTTGCATTTACTGTGGGAAATTTTCTTAAATTTTCATGAATGCTTTATTATAAATACGCTGCTGCTGGTAAGTTGCTTCAGTCATGTCCAACTCTGTGCGACCCTATAGATGGCAGCCCACCAGGCTCCCTCATCCCTGGGATTCTCCAGGCATATGCTAGTAATCCTCTGTTTTGAGGAGGGCATGGCAACCCACTCCAGTATTCTTGCATGGAGAATCCCATAGACAGAGGAGCCTGGTGGGCTGCAGTCCATTGAGTCTCAAGAGTCAGACACGACTTCAGGCAACTGAGCATGCATGCAGTCCTGTATTTTATTTATTCATTTACAAATAACAATGTTGTGTTAATTTCTGCTGTACAGCAAAGAGATTCCATTATACATATATATATTTTCATATTCTTTTCCATTATGGTTTATCACAGGATCTTGAGTATAGGTACCTGTGCTATACAGTAGGAACTTGTTTATCCATCCTATATATTACAGTAGTAATACTAACTTTGACTAATAAATCAAGTAATTTTAATTCTATTTGCTTTCTTACACTTTGAATCAATAAACACACTTTAGTCGCACAGAGTCGGACACGACTGAAGCGACTTAGCAGCAGCAGCAGACAACATACACCTCCAGGTTAGCTTTCTGTCGTTTGTAGTTTTATTAAAAATTCTCAATAATTCTAATCTGTAAATAAAAGGAAATCACCAATGAAATTTTAAATACTGCCTCAGCTTTAAAAAAAAGATAAAATTCTAAGCCACATATCCTCACCACCATGTTGTTAGTAACATTCACACTCAAATGGCTTACTTTTGGTTACAAATTTTTTTAGAATGGAAACCTACTAGTGCTGGGCTTTGAACATGGAGGAAAAAAAACCAAGTGCTAGCATGGCTGTTGGCCCCTGGGCTTTAGTGGCCTCCCCCACCCCACCTGTCAAACCAACATTCACATTCTCTTCTTACTAATCCCTTCTTAAAGCTAAATTCAACTCCCCCTTAGCCAGGGCAAAGATTCAGAGTGAAAGGGAAAGTGAGGACATTACTGACCCCAGCTAGTAAACTGCAGCAATATTCTACTGCTCCTGTGAGCGGAACCATCACCATCAGGGCCTCTTCCTCTTCCTGGTTCTTGTTCCCTGTCTTCTCCAATCACCACCATTGAACGTGAACACTGACATTAACGAACACATCAGTGAGACTGGAGAAACATTCCACCAGGACAACAGCAGGCAAACGGAAGCATGGCTTGAGTGGTTACTTTGCCAAAAATTGCTCAGTGAGCTACCAAAAATTAGATACTAATTTTCACCCATGAAGAGAGTCAGTGGCAGAGTCGAGTTAGGACTGATTAGTTGAAATTTAATAGCAGACGTATGGTGGTAGAGTCTTTCTTTTAATGAAGGGTCTTTCCAAGGAAGACATCTATTAGGGATAGCAAGAGGAAGAGATTAAGGGATAAATGGTCATATCTTTTGTCATCCTCAAATCTCCATATTCTCCCGGGATGTGTCCATACCACCACCCTTTGTCCATCTACCATAGATGGACTTCACTCACATCTATTATAGAAGCCAGAAACTCACTCTGCTGTATATTTCAGAAAGTCCATCATCTGCCTGAGAGCTAATTAGGAAGAGTAGGTGGTACAGTGGTAAAGAATCTGCCTGCCAATGCCAGACACGCAAGAGATGCGGGTTTGATCCCTGGGTGGAGAAGATCCCCTGGAGAAGGAAATGGCAACCCACTCCAGTATTCTTGCCTGGGAAATCCCATGGACAGAGGAGCCTGGTGGGCTACAGTCCATGGGCTCGCAAAAAGTCGGACACAACTGAGTGCACACATGCAAACACACACACAGCATTAAATGGTTCTACCATGCTTGCAAACAAAAGTGTAAACCTCAAATATTCATGTATGTAGATCCTAACACACGAGTGGGTAAAAAACCAAAAAGGGAAAGAAACAAAGGTTGCTCTACAAAGAGAGCCAGTTCAAAAATGAGAGAAAAAAAAAAGTATATTGACCTGAGCAATCACAGTTTCTCATATCAAACAGAACCCCAAAATAGACGGAAATGTCTACAGTAGCTCCTGATCCTGGTGTGCCCTGTAACAGAAAAATGCAATTATGGTTCAGCTGCGAAATCCTGGGCCCTCATTTTCCCAGTGGCCTAAATCAATCCCCAGTCCGGGGACAAGATGCTGAGCAAGGTGCGTAATTATTTCAGGCCACTAGGGTAAGGACTATTCCTGGCAACTCTGTAGGCAGCACCATGGATGAGGGTTTCTAATCCTCTTTGGTGATTTGGTTCTGTGTAAACTGAGATTTTTCTTTCACTATTTCAGCCAGATAAGCAGGAAAGGCCAGCTCCAGTCCTGAGCTAGAGCCGATCAAGGTCAGTTTCAGTTCCTTTTCTGTGCGGTTTAGATTCCTTTTTTCCTTGCTGCCTTCCCTGACACCTGTCCTTGTATTTTTATCTGATTATCAGAACCTAGTGAGAGAACCCTTGGCAGCCTCTGGTGCTTACTCTGTCATGCAAAAGCTTCTAAGTCTAAGGGATACCATAAATACTGTGCAGAGCAGAGTCCTTGAAAGGCCAACCTAAGACCCTGGCTATGCACCACAGAGAGGTGTCTCTCATGGGGATTTTAAGGGTGAGGTTGAAACTAGTGCCTGCTTTTACCCAGAGGCAATACTGACGTTTCAACTCGCCTATTAACAAATCTCTCATGTTTGGCTTGACACTGTCCCCACAATAAATTCAGTTATTACTTAACAGAGAGAAAGTGAAAGGTAAATCTTGACATTCCCATTTGGATGATGATGAAATAGAGGTTTAAAAGAGTTGTGTACAGTGAATTCAACCGAGCAGTGTTGTAGCTGGAAAGTAGACCAGCTGACACCTGTCCCCGGTTTTGTAGGTCACAGACTTTGTAAGTTTAGAGCAGTGTTTTACTTACCATGTTTCTCCTTGAAAGCGTCTATTTACTTTCTTAAATTGTGGGTGCCAGTGGAGAGGAACCAGGTGTACATTCCAGACACTCAGACAACATACACAGACTGAGCCGTCTGCCTGTTGAGTACACAGCTCCGGGCTGAAGAATTTCTAGGGTTGTTAGAAGAACACAGGCGACTTCAGAAGGAGCAGACTGAGGTGGACGCGAATACCTAAATCCCTACGAAGACAGATGAAAAACATCCTCTTTATTATTACAAACCAAAAAACCAAACCCATGTATTTTGTGCTTTTTCAAACTGCACTGCCCTCCCCCCGTATCTTCATTAAAGAAATGCAAACACATGTGCTTCAAGACGGGTAGGTGTAAAAGAACATTCTGCACAATTATATCTAGGCTGTCGCAGACTTCTTTCACATGCAACCATCTATCCGGGGGATGTTAATTCACGGTGACAGCTGAGCATGACAAACGCCACGGTACACAAGTTGGAATGCCGGAAAACAGGCAACTACGAAAAGCCCATGCAGACAAACGCGCCTCGGAGTTTTCTCCCTCCACACACACGTGGCCGCACTTCTAGGCGCTCCAGCACGGTGATAAATCCCAAACACACACACACACACACACACACACACACACACACACACACACACACACACACACACACACACCGGAGCCTCCGCCGCCCTCCACGCCCGCGCCTCGGTCTCCAGGCAGGCGGGCACTCGCGCGCGCCCCTGGGCACACTCGCCCCCCACCCGTATCCCCCTACTGCGCACGGCAGCGCCGGGCGGTCCCCACGTCCCCCTGCCCGCCCGCCGGGGAAGCGGTGGCTCCCGGGCTGGGGGCAGGGTCGGGGGCGGGGGGAGCTGGCAAGGGAGCGGAGCGCCGCAGGGCCGGGCCTCGGCGCCTGGGGAGGGGAAGAGGGGCGGGCACGGGGCGGCGCCCGGCTCACGTGGGCGGGCAGGAGCAGCTGAAGGTCCGCTCCGTAGCCCGGGCTGTCCTCTCGCGCGCGGCGCTGGCCCCGGGCGGCGGCGGCGGCGGCGAAGGAGGAGGAGTTGGAGGAGAAAGGCGGCGGTGGCGGCGACGAAAGAAGAGGGGAGGACGGGGGCGGCGTCGGACTGGAGCCGAGCGGCGGCACGAGCTGCCCGGGGCGCTGTCGTGAGCTCGCCCGCAGGGCCCCCACCCCCGAGCTACACCCTGCCGTGCCCAGCTCTGCCCGCGTCCGTGCCCCCGCGGGGAGCGCGCCGGGGCTGCCCCCCGAATGACGGGCGGAAGGTTCGACTTCGACGATGGCGGCACCTACTGCGGCGGCTGGGAGGAGGGCAAGGCGCACGGGCATGGCATCTGCACGGGGCCCAAGGGCCAGGGCGAGTACTCGGGCTCCTGGTCGCACGGCTTCGAGGTGGTCGGAGGCTACACCTGGCCCAGCGGCAACACCTACCAGGGCTACTGGGCGCAGGGCAAGCGGCACGGGCTGGGGGTGGAGACGAAGGGCAAGTGGATGTACCGGGGGGAGTGGTCACATGGCTTCAAGGGGCGCTACGGGGTCCGGCAGAGCCTGTGCACCCCCGCCCGCTACGAGGGGACCTGGAGTAACGGGCTGCAGGACGGGTACGGCGTGGAGACCTACGGGGACGGAGGTGAGCTGCGTCGCTGGCGGCTCGGCTGCCCCGCGAGCTGGGCTCTGGGGGAGGGCTTTGCCCCTGACTGCGGGGCCGCCGGGAGGACGCAAGGCGCACGTGTCCCGAAACCCGCCAAAACACCTGGGGGAGCCTCCCACCCTCCTCCCGCGGCCACTCTCCCCGGGAGGGGGCGGTAGGACGTGGCGGGTGCGCGGGGGTTGGATCTGACTCGGTTCTGGGGGCGGGCGGTGTGTCCACACCCGGGGGAACAAGGCGTGAAGACACCTGGCCGGCGCCAGCGCCGCGCTGCCACCGGGAGGGAGCGTGCCCGGGAGGGCTGGACTGGGAAGAGGACGCTGTCACTTGAACCCGTCACATTACGTTCCTGATCCCTCCCTCTCCCGGCCGGGTTTGAAATCGCCACTCCCGTGGAGTGAGAGCGAGCGCCCTGGGCTTGGAGGCTGGCGGTCGCGGCGCACAGCTCCCGGGATTGGTTTCACGTGGAGTCGTATTTCGCCTCTGGTCCTCTAGTGGCCTAAAGATAGAAGTCAGAACCCCAGAACTGGGATGTTGGGGAATTGTTCCTTATCGGAAGTGCATTTGGAAAGTAATCGTAGTTTTGGGAGTGGAGAGTCCACCTGATGCAGGTGGGGTTCAAAGAATGCGGGGTTTTCTTTCTGGTTTTCCTTCGCTTTCTTAAAGTATCGGTTTTCTATCAAAAGAAGGTAGTCATTGTTGATCTGGAGATATCTGGGAAAATTACCAGGAAAACATTTTACAAACGAACAGGGAAGTCTATGTTTTAAAAAATACAATTGAAAGGTGTATTCCTATAACAGCTAAATTAACAGCTACTTCACTCCTGAGAATAGCAGTAGGGAATCGCCAGTTTGCCCTAAGGTGTGCGATGTAAAACCGTATGCTGGCTGTAAGCAAAATTCACCTAATTTTAATATTTACTAATTTTTGCAAAAGAAATTTGTATATAATAGAGCATAGCCCTCCCCCTTTTTTCCCCCAACCAGGAAAAGTATATATTATTGATACAGGTGTCAAAACCTGATGAATTTGCTTGTGTAATAAACCGAGAAGGACGAATGGCTTATGCTTTGGCAAAACACAGTTTCTGATAATAATCATAATTGAAAAGGGTTGTCACATTTCGGAATTCTGCAGCCCAGAGTTGGAGGATATTAAAGGGGCCCAATTGAAAGTTTGTCCAGCCCAGTCAGGCAACTGCTTATATAAAAGCTTATACAATTTGTACACTTCACTTACTCAGAACACTTGGGCCGTGTTTCAAATACAAACCGGCAGCATGGTAGGATTGGCTAAAAAGGATATCTTTTCGTCCTACAGTATAAATAACGGATATAGTTCTCATGGATTAAAAGTGGAGGGGGGTGCTGTCTCTAATAATTGTGTATGGGCTGTGTGAGTTTCAAGTTCCACAATAGTTAATTAGGGCCCTTAAATGTTCTCAGTGGGCACAGAGCACCTTAGTTTACACCCATATAAATGTGTTAGCTTGTGACTGGATTTTATCAGAGGCCCCGGTCTACAATATAACTAAATTCCATGCTCAAAAGTGGAATGCAAATCTTATCTTTCAGACGTGTGCATTATTTTACAACCTTTCAAGAAGGTGGTGGATAGTTCTTTTACTTCAGTATTTGGAAGGCTAAAAATAAATGTCTTCTTTTAAAGTTACTACTCATTAAACAAAATCTCTTGGTTTAGAGTATTCATTATACCTAGCAATAAAAATATATATATATAGCACAGTAAAGGTCCTCTGTTTATGTATTGCCGAAGCTCAAATAAGTGTCTAGGGTGACTATGGATAATTGGCCTCCTGTTTTAAAACTAACTTTTAAAAGAATTTTTTAAAAACCTCAAAATTTGGCATTACCACAGGACTGCGGTTTTCTTTTTCTACCAAAACAAACAAACAATCTAATATGCTACCAATTAGGAAAGGGGCAGAGGGAGACTCCTAAAAATCATTATTGAATTCTTACTGTTAATTTCTTTCATATGTCAATCAGTTAATTAGAAAGTCCTGAATCATAAAATGGGGTTCTAAGTGGAAGTGTATTGCTATAACTTATTTCCTGCAAAGATTTTGGCCACAATAAGACAGATCACTTCCACAAGCTTTACTTCTTGCCCTTGCACCACCACAAGTCCATCCCTAGCAGCCTCTGTCAGACTTAAGAAAATCTGATTGCATGTATTTTGTGGTGACGTTAAACTCAGAAGGAAGGAAGTTGTAATTCCATTGACAACTATCACTCAGTTTATTTTACTAGTGATTTGAGTATGAAGTGTTGTTGAAATAGAACCCCTTGAATATTAAGTAAGAATAGTTAGTACAGTGCTCCCAAAATCCAAGTCTAGGTGCCCAGAATATTCAGTAAAAATTCGGATCCTGCTGTGGTTCCTTTTTTCACCTGTCATGAAACTATTAGAATATATCTAGAAAGATACATTGTTGTGTTAATTATATGCATTCCTGTCCATGCACATTTTCATTCATAGCATGTAGATTTAAATTTGGCACATTAAATCTAAATTTGACTGGAATTCTCTCTGAATTGGAAGTCTTCCACTACAAACTTATTTAGTGAAAATGGCTGTATCTAGAAAATCAGCTCCCAGATGAAAAGTCATAGAACACCCGTAAAAATATTTTTTAAACTTATGAACTATGCATCCATATGTAAGAAACTGAGAGGAACTAATTAGAACTTTGAGCAGCAGGGAGCAGGTGGAACGCACCTGCTTCGTAAGGAAAAAGAGGCCCTTTTCCCCCACTTAAGTTCATTGACTAAACTAAACCTACTTTAAATTTCAGATGAATCACTAACACTTTGACTGTAAATTAGTTTCTAGCAATTCTATGGAGGAATTCTTCCATGCAGTGTTCCTCAACAGGGTAAGATGGGAATATAGGCAATGCCATTGTTCTGCCTTCTCTGCTGCTACAGTCAAGCAACAACTTAAACTTTCTAGTTATTGCTGTTGCCTTAAACCACTTAGATTTTCAAGCAATGTGTCTTTGGAAATTCTAAATACTAGTCTTATTTTGGAGATAGCAGATTAAGGAAACTAGTTGTTAATTTCCCCTCAGTGTTAAACATTTCCTAAGATAGTGTGGTTGTGTTTTAAAAGTGTAAGTACTTGATATCAAACAGTATGTTTGGAAGTTGTTCTAGCAAAATTAACTTGTAGAAGAGTTAGAAAAGAATGATTATAGTGTTCCTTGTTTATTTAAACAAAATATTTTAAAATAAGGTGGTTTGTTTTAGTGCATATAAGTCAGGTTGTATAACTTTTATCTTAGAACTTGAATTTTTATCTATCTAGGCAAAGGGAAAGTCAGTTGCAATTTTCTAGTAATTTCAGTTTCCTTCTGGGTTACAGTGGTGGTGTTTGGAGATGGCTAATACTGAGTACAAAGCTTCTTCATCTGAAATGTTGTATTTGAGTGTCTTATCCTTTGGGGTTTATCCTTTTGGGAAAGTCATGGCCCACCCACCTCCTCAGAAGTTCTGAGATGTCAGGTTAAGATGTTAAGACCTATTCAGAGTATGACATTCACAGTACCAGACCCCCTTTGTATTGGATTGGCCAAAAAGTTTGTTTGGGCTTTTTGTCAGATATATAAGGGAAGAACCTCAATGAACTTTTTGACCAACCCAATATGTCACTGTCACCCTGCTACTGTCTATTTATATACCAAAAATATGTCAGAATGAACAGAGGGAGATGGTAGTCTTGCAATTAGTCAAAACTTTTGACTTGGGAGCCACTATGGCTTTAACTTTTAAGTGCATGAAATAATCAGTAAGCAGCACTTCTCAGTATTTTAAAAGTAAATGTATGCCATTCAATGGAAATTTTTTCATGGCAATCTGAAATGAAAAGTATACTGCAAAGTAACTCTATATAACCAGAAACTGAAAGAAGTCAAAACAGTTACGATTTACTTTCTATATTATTTGTGAGTTAGAAAGAATTCAGAAGTAATTACGTCTTAAAATTTTCATATAACTTCTTTGGAGGGCTAGTTTAATATAAAATTTGCCTTTAATTAAAAGGAAATGGACTCAATTTAGAAGAGAAAATTCTAAGTTCCTAATCTTAACATCCAGTTCCTCCTAAGATGATTTAGGAAGTTGCTCCAGGTTAATTTTTAAATGTCTTTGCTAATTTACTTAATAGAAAAACTTCTGAAAACAAATGCTTTAAACTAGAGATTATCATATTCCTGAGAAGGCATACTATTCATTGAAAAAATGATCTGGTGATGACAAAGTTTTCATATACGCTGTCAAACACACCTTTCTTCTGAGATGAATTCCATAATGTTAAGAGTGGAAGTTTTCCTCTGACCTTATCTTAGTTTTCCCAAAGGTAAATAGTGCATGCTTTTAAGCCACCACAGCTGTTTATTATAAAGTCATCAAACATCTACATACCAGAGGACACACAGCGAGGAGTGTGGAAATTTTGTGTTCTCCTATGAAGTAATGCCTGCCCTCAGAATGTTTCCAGTTTAGGATGTGGTTCACAGTACAGTGGCAGAAGCTAGGGAAACCATGAGGAGAATGACCAGAAGAAAGCAGAAATTTAGCAAATATGGGACAGATTTTGACCTTTTCACTTGGAAGTACAAAATGTTAAATTGCCCATTTTTTTATAATGGTTCACTCTATTCAGAATATATATTCTATTTGTCAAATCCCTCTCAGCTTAAAAAGGATCACCCAAAACTAAATAATAATCCTGAATGTTAAATAGTTTTCCCTGTCCTAAAAGAACATGATGAATGTGGTAGAAAGAAAATGTAAGAAAACTTGTTTGACAACTCATGTTCCAAGCATTCAGATCACTAATAATTTTAGGTCTTTGAGCTTGTTGGAATGTCAAACTGCCAGACCTGAAGTCTCATTTTTCAGTTAAATTAGTAAAACTACAGCTCGCAAATAGAGCTCATTTCTTCGTCTGCTATTGCACTGCCTTCCTCAGAGGGGGTTTTGATGTGTTAATTTCAGGGGAGAAAAGTTTTCTAATGATCACTCTCTTGTATTAGAAGTCAGTGCTTTGTAAAATGTTTTCAGTGAAAGGCAAAAAAAACCACACCTATTGGAAAAACCTATGTAGATTTAGATTCGAGGTTATCCTATTCCTGAGAAGGCATAATATTCACTGAGAAAATGGTGTCAACAAAGTTTTAATGGGCACTGTCAGGCACACCTTTGCTCTGAGATGAATTCCATAGGGTTAAGAGTGTTAATTTTCCTCTGGCTTCCTCTCAGTTTTACCAAAGGTAAGCAGCACACTCGTTTGGGGATACATCTATATCCCCAAAGCTGACATACAATTACAGAAACGGCCTAGACACAACACTTCAGGGTGGGGATTCACAAAGGGAATTTCCGAAGCATGGCCTAAAGTTGACTAGGCAGTGTAGCCGGCTTGGGCCTTGAGTTCCCGGCCTGCGCAGGGCTCTCCATGTGCGCACCCACGCCCCCATCGGCCTATCTGCGGCCCCCGGACTCACGCTGTGCTCTCTTGCGCTCTCTCGAAGGTACCTACCAAGGCCAGTGGGCCGGCGGCATGCGGCACGGCTACGGCGTGCGCCAGAGCGTGCCCTACGGCATGGCCACGGTGATCCGCTCGCCGCTGCGCACGTCGCTGGCCTCGCTGCGCAGCGAGCAGAGCAATGGCAGCGTGCTCCATGACGCCGCGGCCGCCGCCGACAGCCCGGCCGGCACCCGCGGCGGCTTCGTGCTCAACTTTCACGCCGACGCCGAGCTCTCTGGCAAGAAGAAGGGCGGCCTCTTCCGCCGAGGCTCCCTCCTGGGAAGCATGAAACTGCGCAAGTCCGAGTCCAAGTCGTCCATCTCCAGCAAGCGCAGCTCGGTCCGCAGCGACGCGGCCATGAGCCGGATCAGCTCCAGCGACGCCAACTCCACCATCAGCTTTGGCGACGTCGACTGTGACTTCTGCCCCGTGGAAGATCACGTGGACGCCACCACCACGGAGACCTACATGGGCGAGTGGAAGAACGACAAGCGCACGGGCTTTGGCATCAGCGAGCGTTCCAACGGTATGAAGTACGAAGGCGAGTGGGCAAATAACAAGAGGCACGGCTACGGCTGCACTGTCTTTCCTGACGGCTCCAAGGAAGAGGGAAAATACAAAAATAATATTCTGGTCCGTGGAATAAGGAAGCAGCTGATACCAATAAGAAATACAAAAACTAGGGAGAAGGTGGACAGAGCGATCGAAGGCGCACAACGGGCAGCCGCCATGGCAAGAACCAAAGTGGAAATAGCAAACTCCAGGTATGTAAACGCCGAAGGGGTGGTACTGCCCGGGTCTCTGGAAACGGTAGAATATCAGATAATCTGTGTGTGTCAGTCCTTTGGCGGCATAGGTTCCAGAACCAGAAGTGGAAAAGGATTCAGCCCGATAGAATGAGGCAGAAATGTACCTGAAACTCTTAGGAAACTCTCCATCCTGAAAAAGTGTTAAAGGCGCATTGTGGTCCCCTTCCTCTTAAAATTACTTCCTTAATACTAAACATGATGGAGTTCACTCAGTGCCTATGTACATTTTCCAGAGTCCAGAAAGTTATCTTTTTTAAAAAAGACAAAACAAAAAAGTACCCCTGAAATACTTCCAGAGAGAACATGGTACATCGTGTGCTGGGAAGAAAATATCCATCCACATGGAAACCTACCCAGTATAGGTGCACCTTTTTATTCTAACATCAAAGTTGCAGGTGTGTACAACTCCTCCCTAGAAAATCATCCTCATTTATAACATTCACATTCTGTTTAGTGATGCCTTCTAGGTGAAATTGGTTTTGAGCAAGTGATCAAGGTCTAAATAAGGCAGAAATGGAGAGGTATATGACAAAATCCGTCAAGCATTCTTTGAACAGCAAAACTCACCTGCATGGGAAAGGCAGAGGGATTGGGGCTCAGCAGAATCCCCCCCATTCTAGGCAAGAAAGATTAGATCACTGGGTGTATTAAAAGGAAGGGGGTGGGGAGAGCCTGACACGGACAGATGGGACTGTGAATGTGCCAAGTTTGAAAGAAAGAGTGGTAGAGAAGGGCTGGAGTGAGCAGGAGAAAGCAGTGAATAATAGATTGAGAAGTGGGGTGTATGTGGGCACAGAAGGTCCATGCGCCTAAAGTTTTACCTTTAATAGCTGGATTCAAGCATTCAGCCAGGAGGATGGAGAAATCAATTGGGAATAGAAAATTTTATTAGGGATGGATGACATGTTAGACAAAAATGAAAAAGGACTGGTTATACATGGAAAACTTTATTCTTAGGTTTATCTAAGCAAATACTGACTGGCCCCAGTTCTGTGTGATTTGAGATATACTTTTAGCACAGAATATTGAAAATCCTTTTCTTGCTTTAGTAATATTCTCCCACTGAAGTAAACCTTATGAAACCAAAGACTCGTAGCATGTCTTCAAACTTTAATTCTTAACATTAAATTAATAAGCCCTGCCTTTTCTTTGGCGGAATCACGTGAAATTTCTGATGTTCAGACTTAATATACAAAAATGGCCATTTCATATTGTTCAACTTAATATTTCCAGACATCTGAAGTTTCCTTTTAAAAAATGCTCCTGCTTTATGGCTACTGTTTACTTTTAAGTGTCTGACACACTGGAAACTGGAGGCCATCTTGTGTTTTGCAATATTTTTAGATATAAAAGTACTCAAGATACACATCTCTATCCCAAACTGACCGTGTTTTAAAGTTAATTTTGCCTGTTAATAGGCACAGACTTTGAGGAAGGGTCTTTCCTCTCTCCTCTGCTGAGCATCGTTTATTTTAGATGATGGTTTTCTGTGATCAGTCATTGCATTGACTTGTTTTTTACATTGCTTGTCAATAGGCTACTTGGCACATGTAACCTTGCTAGCCTTCGTGGCCCTCAGCTAACTTTTAGAGCTAGTGAGATACTCTTTGTTAGTTCTTATTCTCTAATTTGAAATGCACTCTTGGCTTCTTCCCTTTTATTGTCACCTACTGATATGCAAGAGGTAATTCAATCTTGGCAGGTGAAAAATGAACCTATGCGGGACATTCTAGCAAATGACTTTCTTATGCTTGCTTTAATTATTGACTTTTATGATTAGTTAAAATTGGAGGAACCTACATAATGAAAGGTTGTGATGCAAAGATCTCTGATTATAACAGTTTCATAAAACTCTTATCCAAGTCCTAGCTAGCCACAGTCTCTCTGTCAAAAGCCTTTGGGGGAGGAGGGTGTCACATAGTCTGCGAGTATTGTGTTATAATAGTTTATAATCAACGAACATCTTAAGACCTTGTACTAACTAGCTAGTTAACTTAGCTAGTTAACTACTTCTTAAGATTTCACTTGGCTTTTTAAAAAATGCTCAGTTCATTTTGCTAAGTGACGTAAGTCCATCACAGAACAAATATATTGCATAATTCTACTTATAGGAAGGATCTGTAATGGTCCAACACGTAGAAACAATGAAAAGGTGGTTGCCAGGGGCTGAAGGAGCATTTGCAAGGTGTTGTTCCAAGGTATAAAGTTTCATGTTAAGCAAAAATAAGTCCTAGAGCTTTCTACCACATTGTGCCTGGAGATAATACTGTAAAAAATAAGTGAAAGTGTTAGTCACTAAGTTGTGCCCAACTTTTTGTGACCCCATGGACTGTAGCCCACCAGGCTCCTCTGTCCATGGAATTTCTCCAGGCAATAATACTGGAGTGGGTAACCATTCCCTTCTCCAGCAGATCTTCCCAACCCAGGGATTGAATCCAGGTCTCCTGCGTTGCAGGGAGAGTCTTTACAATTTAAGTATTGGGCGCTTAATGTTTAATAGGGTAGATTTCATGTTAAGTATTCTGACTACAATAAAAAAAAAATACTCTTTCAATGACACAATAGGCAAAAAAAAAAGTTTACTACCTTGTTAACCTTTTATATTTTACTTTCACTGTTTTTAGTCTCTTTCCAGATTCTGCCTTAATGACTTCTCCAGATACAGAGACTTGCAACTTGCTCAGTCCTTCCTGGCCTCTCTAGCAGTTGTTATTTACATAATGTGTTTTTGTCTTTAAAAAATAATCAGAGGTTTAAGACCATAAAGACACTCTTCCCCTCTCCCTGCCCCTTTTTCTGCCCCAGTGATGGCAGAATAAGAGCTGGAAAGGAAGACTCCTGGCAGCGGCCACTGTTGAAATCGCTGGTTCACTATTAGCAGCAAAGGGAGATGATGTGTTACTAGTTACTGACCACTTCAGTTTGCCTGACTGGTAGTGTTAATTCTTGTTGTATGGCTGTTATTTCTTGTGCTATAGAGATTGTTGCTTGTTTCTGAAATCCCAAGGAAATGGGTCCACCTTTGTACCATCACCTTATTTTAGCTTGAAGCAAAGCCTTTGAGGGAAAACAACTGTACTCACCAGTAATGGCGGCTCAGGAAAATCAGGAGACATGGTACCAACCAACTTCAGTCCAAAGATTCAGGAAAGCGTGGTAAATCTCTGGGTCTTTACTTCTTAGAAGAGGCAGTGGTGCATCGTCCTAGGAAACACATGAAGCTTATTTCTGAAGTCTTCTTATGGACCCCTGTTGATTTCTTCTAGATCAGGGGATATGAGGATTACCTAAGAGGTAGGAGATGACAGAAATGATGCAACCGTCTGTAGATACTGAGTTGCCTTGAAGGTTAGCATTTAGAGTTAGAACTTTAAGGGATGCTAATAATGGGCTCCTGTAACTTTTCTGTTCTAATTCGAAAAGTACCATGTTTATAAGATGTAACAGAATGTTTTGCTCCCCACTTGTCTTGGTCCTGAGGGTAGGAATCATCACATGGAATTAAGATAGTGTTTCAACCCTGAGTTTAAAGAAATGTTCAGGAGGAAGGCGAGCAGCCCTGTGCATCTCAAGCTCCTCGTTTCTGGAGGCAGAGCCTGAGTCACTGCTTGGGATCACCTTGTTCTCCCTGTCATATCATTTACTTCTCTCATTTGGTCATTTTTTGACTCCACTAACTCTTGACTTCAGTAATTCCTTAAGAGAGACATTCAAATGACTGTCCCTCAAGAAAAATATTTTAAGGAAGAATTTTAACGTGAGGCATTTGGTTGAAAGAGAGCAAATAAGTGACCCTTGGAGAGCCACACTTCTGTGGAAACGAACAGATAATTTAGGAAGGGGGGAGAATCCCAGGGACGGGGGAGCCTGGTGGGCTGCCATCTATGGGGTCGCACAGAGTTGGACACGACTGAAGCGAGTTAGCAGCAGCAGCATCATAGACCAAAAAAAAAACAGCTTTGTAGCATCTGGGACTTAGAGGAAGTTGTTGTCATTTAGTCACTAAGTTTTGTCGACTCTTTGGTGACCCCATGGACTGTAGCCTGTCAGGCTCCTCTGTCCATGGGATTTCCCAGGCAGGAATACTGGAGTGAGCTGTCATTTCATTGTCTGGGGGATTTACCGACCCCGGGATCAAACCCGCGTCTCCTGCATTGGCAGCTGGATTCTTTACCACTGAGCCATCAGGGAAGCCCCTTAGAGTAGTTATCTGCTATAAGGGTGGAAGAGCTGTGATGAAAAGGCCTAAAGCAGTTGAGAACCTTAGGTGTTTATGTAGTCTGATTGTGGCAGATCAGAAGAAAGAAAACTAAGGGAGGATGGAGCTGAGTGGGAGTGTCCCTAACCCACGGACTCTGTGGCCAGTCTCACTGCAGCTAGTTGGGCAGTGGGCTGGGAGGCCCCCAGGACCGCTCTGAAGTGTCACTGATGGGACAGTCCGGTTAGTGGGGTGGGACCATCTGTTCTCAACCTCTCCCCAACCATCAGTGCCCCTTCTGGTGGTAATGGCAGCACCTTGACCATGTACTGTCCCCTGCCCAGTCCTGCTGTGCTTGTCACTTTGGGGCGGGGTGTGTGTGGAAGCAGTCAGACAGCACACAGATGACCTCAGGATCCAGGGGTCTGCTGAGCTTGCTGTGGCCATTTGCAGAACCAGAGATTAGAGTCTCTACTTGCCAGTTTCGAACTTACATATTAAAATGACATAGTATTTTTGTTTTAACCCTATAGGAAAAATCTATTTCCCATACTTTTCTTTTAGAAGAAAGATACCTTACAATTTCATGTCACTCTTTCCTCATTGCCCAGGATGACTCAGCTGCGACAGTTTTCCTTCAGGAAAGTCTTTGCTCATCCCTCCCCATGCCTGGTGCCCCTGCTCAGCTCCCCTGGCCAGCCGCTCGGGCTGCTCCCCACTCTGGTTTAGACCTAAAACCACTCCACAGAGGGTCTCCCTACCCCCGCCCCCTCCCACCCCACTGCATCCGCCTCAGACCAGGACCTCCCCCAACCCCCGCAATCAGTCTGCATTGTCATTGCGTTTCAGTATATTTGCGATGTATTTTTCTCCCAACTGGACTGGAGAGCCAGACCCTGAGGGCAGCTGGGCTCAGATCTGTAATTCCCAGCAGCTAGTTTAGATCAGGGCACTTTTATAAGAGCTCTAGTAAATATTTGATGAATGAGTGAATTAAATCCTCACTGCTTTGGGTTTGAACGCTGCCAGTGCTTCTAATTCCGTTTTGCCGGACGTTTTGAAACCGCAGTTCTCAGGCAGGAAACCTGCTTCTCACAATTCGTCATCGTATAATCTGGGAATAAAGGAAGTGCAAAAAATGCAAAGGTGTGTGTTACAGCTGCCCTTTCCCCTAATTAGGTCAACATCATTAAAGTGTCAAAACTAAAGCATAGCCAGGGAATATGAGCTCCTGGTTAAGCTGTACTGTTAACTTCTTTTTTCATCGGTATGAGCTGGTCAGGAATACCTGTGAGCACTTACCTAAACAGATGAGAAATTTCCAGAAAGTCAGCTTTTACTAACTGCAATAATGTTGGCTTATCCTTCATAGTTGACATCACCAAAACTTGTGGTGAGGCAGAACGTAAGAGCTTATTGTTGTCTTTTAGAAATCTAAGTTTGCTAAATATTCAGCTGTTTCCTTTTGAAAGTTTTTCTTGTCCAGCGATTTTGGGGTCATTTTTTGTATTCATTTGAATAAGTGAATACGAAATCAGCGGAACAGTCTCTCACGAGATCACTCAACTGGATTCTTGCTTCGCTTATTAGTAATTAAAACCCAAAGTCAGCCGTGAGTCAGTGCACATTATGGATCCAGATTAAACTTATTGCCACTAATTATAGGGAAAAGCTCAATTTCTGCCAAGTGATTGAAGGGCAAGGAGTTTGAGATTCTTAAATTCTGTTGAACAACAGGATTCTATTTCTTTTTTGAAAATTGATAATATTATAGTTTATCTTCTGTATTTATGTATTTTCAGTAATATTAGCGGCCATATCATATCTTTACAAACAGTTTTAGGTTACCTTTTCCATGAATTTTTTTTGTTTCTTCTATGGGTGCTCTGGTTAATTTTCACATTAGCGAAAAGTGATTTTTCCATTGGAAGCTGAATTTCTAAGTCATTTTAATGAAAAGTCTGTTTAAAAAAGTAATTTGTGGGAAAGTCACCTAAAATATGGGAACTTACAACAGGGGAGAGAATTGGCATTTTCTTTAGTTGTGTCTCTTGTGTTCTTCTATATCTGCTTTTGCTGTCTGTCACCCTTTGTCCACCTGCTCTCACCAGCCCCGTACAAACAAATTTCAGAGGCTTGATTAAAACACTCAGGCCCTGAGGTGCAGAAAAATTACTATGAGTGGGGATTGATGCTTGACTTTTTCTGTATGGGAGGGTCATTTTAAGGGTCAAATGAGAGAATGGGTGTCATGGGACTTTAACCTGTATATCACTATGTGTAGTTAACATTTTAGAAAGTGTGTTGCCCTTTCGGGTGCCATTCCCAAAAGGGAAGGTTGATAGGAGACTGAGAAGGAGGAAGGGAAGGAAGGCTTGGGAAGCAGAAATACGGCTAAGCAAAAGGGAAGGAATCGAGTTTACCGAGCTTGACCACCTGTGTGCAAACGTTTGCATGTGTGTGTGTCTGTCTCCACACCCACCCCTTTCCCAGAAGCCTCAGTCGGTTTGGAGTCAGCATACTGTCAACAGGAGATCAGATTTTTTGAGACTGAAGAGAAATTGAACAGAGAAATGACACATGTTTCTATGAAGCCAGGCTAGACCGGGGTCCTGTCCTGAAGACGAGAGGGCAAGGACTTCATACTGTTAGGGTATATTCATGTAGGTCATCATTACCCTTAGTGTGTGTTATGGTTTCGTATTGCACATAAAAGGGTTATTTTTATTTTAATTTTTTTTACTTGGCTGTACCAGGCCTTAGCTGTGGCGTGTTAACTCTTAGTTGCGGCGTGTGGGAGCGGGTTCCCTGGCCAGGGAGGGAACCCCATCCCCTGACTTGGCAGCTCCAAGTCTTAGCCACCGAGCCACCAGGGAAGTCCCTGGATTGCCCATTTGAAAAGTTTTAAATACTTGTTTCTCCTTTTTACCAAAGATGGCCCATTTCCCGTGGGAGCAAGTGAGGTGCCTGCTCTGATTTCCTCACGTTGTTCTCCAGGCTGTTGAAAGGCGACTTCTTCCTATCACAAGGCCGAGGACTTCTTAAGGGGCCCAAGCAGTCACTGAGAATTCTGCAGTGTGCCAAGAGACAGCTGAAACCACAAAGATGACCTCGGTGTCAGCCCTGTTGTGCCCACGGACAGAGGGCCGAGCCCGGCTATAATGCTTATCTAGAGGCCAAACTCAGGGACCCAGAGCAGGCCCACGCCTGCTCCTTTCCTTCAGCTCTGACCTTACGTAACTTGGTGGCTTACAGGTCATTACACGCGACATTGGAACACACTGTTACCCGCACCTTGTAAAGTGTTCTTAGGTCATCTCATTTCTAAAGATCTTTCTTTAAGAAATTCTGCATCCAGCCCTACCAGTGCCAGGCCCATTCAGAAACCCTGGGGCATTGAGGTAAGCCTGAGTTTTCATGATTAACAGGTAGGTCCAAGTAATTCCGATTTAATGAAACTCGGTCTTGGTCTGTCATCCTGGGATGACTGCACAGTTAGCCACACTCTAGAGCCATTAGAAACATTCCTTTTGAAACCCTGAATGGTGTAGGCACGGCTCTCCACTGTGACTGAGCAGGGAGGGTGAGGAGAAGGGTGCCACGCGTGGAGGGAGTGGGCCGTGAGGTGACAGCCAACTCTGCAGAGACCTATTTGGTGAAAACCGGCTATGAGGACCGGAGGGAAAAAAACAATCCAGAGTGATGAGAAGCTAGGTTTTGGGGACACGTGTTGGCCTGGTTTTAACTGCCGAAATCTGAGTTTGCTGCAGACAGTCCAGATTTCAGCAGCTTCCATCTCAGTGAACTGTGAAATATGACACTTGACTGATCCAGTCAATATGAAAAATGAAGGCAGCAGATAATTTTTAGTACCACTTGGTTGTAATGGAAACCACCCTGCTATAGTGTTTACCGTAAGACTGGAGTGTGATTGCATTTGAGTTCCAGCGCGTGGGCTCTGTGTGAACCTGCGCTTTGCCCTGGAGAAGCTCTGTTTAGGGGGCCAGTGGCAGTTCTGTGCACATGCTAACCTAGCGGGCAGACGCCTGGGAGCCGCAGCTGCCAGGCGGCCCCAGCACCCTGCTCACAACTTTCCATCATGGATTAAGCTGACTCTGCCAATCTCACTTTACTCAAGACACCAAACTGGACGCTTGCAAGACCAGTGCCTTGCAAATCTTTGAGATGCTTTTCTTATTATAGATGAAATATGAACATTGTGTTTAGGAACAGGATCCAACAAATGCCAAAGGTATTTATGTAAGTCACTCAGCTTTAGTCCAATGGCCTCTTGAGACTACAACCAAATCAGCTTTTAATAATTTTGCCCTTCTGTTTCGGTTGGTGTTTCATATTTATTCATATAATATGCTCAACTCAGAATAAGCTGCTTTATCAGAAATTTAATTAAGGTGTGAGGAATCAAGATTGCCTTGAAAGTAGTACAGCCTTTTGAAGTCAAATCTTCTTAGAATTTCCCTGTGCACCCAAAGAAACTTATTCAAGCCAAGTAAAATACAATTAATCCACTTTCTAGTATTTTTAAAACAATCAGTTATGCTAGAGATAACACATCATTTGTTATATTTTTTGTTGTTGTTTTTTAAAAACTTGAAGTAAAATTTTTGTTAATTTTGTTCATTTGTGTCCAACTCTTTTTGACCCCATGGACCATATGAGGCCACCAGGCTTCTCTGCCCATGGAATTTTCCAAGTAATAATACTGAAGCAGGTTGTCACTTCCTACTCTAGGGGATCTTCCCAACCCAGGGATCAAACCTACATCTCTTACAACTTCTGCCTTGGCAGACAGATTCTTTACCACTAGTGCCACTGGAAAGCCTCTTTACAATATCAGGTCAATCAAATTTTTATCTTAGTCGCTTAGTCTGGATATCTCTGTCAGCTTCATTTTTTTAATATTGGTGAGGAAGCTTTTTGGAATTAGTATTTCAAGATTTCATCTATTTACTTCCATCTGTTAGGGGAAAGGTTTGCGATTCATGGGGGTGGAGCCTCCTAGTCAAAACATGATGAAAAATCCTATAGGAGCTTGGTTTTAGGATTCAAGAGTGAGGATGGTGGAATGTCAGACGGTGGAGCTTCATCCACCCTCCACCAGCCATGGTCACTTGTTCCCACCTCCTCCAGCTCATCCCAGTGATTTCGGAGTCAGTTGAGCTATGGACTGACAAGTTACCTTGTAAAACATGCAAATACCCTGAAAGAGTAACCTCTAACCCCAATCTATTGTCAGTTAACATGTTAACAGTCTGGCCTAGAGTCCCAGAAGAGATACTTGGTTTTGTGTGTGCGTGCATGTTCAGTTGCTCAGTTGCGTCCAATTCTTTGAGACCCCATGGACTATACTCCTCTGTCCATGTGATTTTCCCAGCAAGAATACTGGAGTGGGTTGCCATTTCATCCTCCCGTGGATTTTCCCAACTCAGGGATTGAATCCATGTCTCCTGTGTTTCCTCCATTGCAGGGAGATTCTTTACCACTGAGCCACTTGAGAAGCCCAGATGCTTGGTTACCAACCCATTTTATAAGGTTCTTATCTCAGTGAAATACTAATTCTGATTGCTCTTTGTAATATTCACTGATTTCTTACTGTGTAAATATAAAATTATGATTAGGGCCTAATTCAGTCATAGTATCTGGTTGGTATAGATTTTAAAAAGCAGTTACCTATCAGATGATTCGCACCTTGCTATGAGTTTAGTTAGCGTGTGTGTGTGTGTGTGAGAGAGAGAGAGGGAGAGAGTCACTCAGTTGTGTTCAACTCTTCTGCAACCTCATGGACTGTAGCCTGCCAGGCTCCTCTGTCCACGGGGTTCTCCAGGCAAGAATACTGGTATGGGTTGCCATTCCCTTCTCCAGGGGATCTTCCCAACCCAGGGATTGGACCCAGATCTCCCACATTGCAGGCAGATTCTTTACCATCTGAGCCACCAGGGAAGTCCAGGTAGTACATCAGTTCAGTTCAGTTGCTCAGTCGTGTCTGACTCTTTGTGACCCCATGAACCGTAGCACGCCAGGCCTCATTGTCCATCACCAACTGCCAGAGTCCACCCAAACCCATGTCCATTGAGGAGGAGCTTAATCATAGGTTGGGGCTGGAGGCGAGATTCTGCAGGTGGTATCCAGCTGGGAACTAAAGGGTGTGTAGACATTTTACAGAAGAACATGGCAGATAGTGCAAAAGGATGGTGGCACAGTGTATTGGGGGTGCTGTAAAATGTTTGGTAAGGCTGGAAAAGAGGGTACTAGGTGGAGGGTGTTGAGAGATGAAGTGGAGAAGTAAGCAAGGGCTCCCTGACTTTTAAGGAGAAATTTGGACCTTATCCTGAAGACAGGAGAGAGCTATTGATAGTTTCAGGCAAAAGAATTACATGATCAAATTCTAGAAAGATCACTCTGCTTGGAGGTGGTGTAGAGATTGAAGGATGGAAGGGGCAGGAAATAAGACTGGAGACAGATTAAGTAGTAATCGGCTAACTAGTAATCCTGGTAAGCGCCCGCGGGCTGAGCTGAGCCGTGGCAGTGAAGATGGGAAGAGGTGAGTGTACGGGCGGAAGCCTCCCAGGCTGACTCAGGAGCACCTGATGTTTGGTTGATGGTGCAGAGAACAGAAAAGGACGAGTCAGTGACTCAAGTTTCTGGTGTGGCCAACCAGATGGATGCCGGTCCAGTTTATGGAGACAGGGACCAGGGAGGAAAGTACAGATTTAGAGAGGAGGAAGAATTGGAATTGTTTTTAACTTCTTGAGTTTTGAGTTGCTGGTGCCAAAGACAAAAGGGTACATGGGCCTGGAACTCAGAAAGGTTTGTACTGTATGTGGAGAACTCAAGACACTAGCCCTGAAGAGCAAAGACGTTGATGAGGCCTACCACAAAAGAATTCCTTGTACATGATACTAGACACAATTCTTTTTTAAGACATAGCGGTAAAGCAGTTCACACATTAAGTGTTTGGGAGCCTTTTGCCTTAATGCAATGCAGGTATCAAAATGTCTGTTCCTGAGTTTGAGAAATTATGCTTTCTAAGATTTGTGCTCAAGGGACCTACCCAGTGAGCAAGATCTGTTGGCCTGTTTCTGTCTTGGCAACACATGGGAACAAAATATCATTCTCAAAAATTATTATGCTACGGAAACGTCATTTGGCAAACATTTACTTGGTGCCAGCTCTGTCCAGGCATGGCACTAGGCCCTAGGAATAGAGAGATAAGTGAGAAACAAAATGTGTCGTGAAGATCAGGGAAACTGGCAGGTTCCCTGCACCAAGACAAGAGCTGGGAGCAAGGCAGGGCTGCAACTTGGAGGGCCCCACCAGAAGCACTTAGCCCAGCCTGAGCCACTTATGGTAGACAATTTCCTATGCTCTTTGCACAGGCGACTCTTGTCTGCCTGGCATGCCTTCCCGCCCAGGCCCCTTTCCTTTGCCTAGCCCCTGTTTGTCTTTTGTGATCGCCCTCAAGATCCGTAGCAGGCCTAGAGTAAGTTAGAAAAATTTGATCAAATGTCTCTCCAAACATGTAATCTTACATGACAGCAGGAATACCGGCAGTATATATGCGAGAGTATGTAAGAATTGTATTGTGCTGAAGGGAAGATGACCACGCATTCTTCAAAAAGTATCAGAATGTTTAAATATTTAGTGGGGCTTTCCAGGCGGTGCTAGTGGTAAAGAACCCACCTGCCAACACAGGAGATGCGACTTTGATCCCTGGGTTGGGAAGATCTCCTGGAGAAAAAAAATGGCAACCTACTCTAGTATTCTTGCCTGGATTTTAATTTAAATCACTTTTTAATTTGAATTAAAAGTTCTTCCTAGAGTCTATATGGTATGAATTTGACAGTAGCAGAAATCTCATGAGCAGCATATGGATTCAGAGACACCAAAGGTAGCTGTTGAGCAGTTAGTGAATTTTTTGGCAGTGTTTCCAGATATGGAAGTAGTATAGATACTCCTTAGTGGTTCCCCCATATATATCACGCATCACTGCAAACGCCCTTCCCTTTTTGGTGTGAGGATAGCAGTTGGGGTGCTACCTTTTGGCCAAATGCAAACAGGTGTGTCTTGAGTAGTTACTTGGAGCCTGGACCCGTGCCATGACCTTGTCATCAGTCGTCTCCTCTCATCCACATGGCAACACTGAGCATGTGGAAAACCAAGGCATAGGAAGGTCACAAGGCCAGGAGACATCCTAGCAAGGGAGGATCCCAGGCAGCGTCACCATCAGAACCCAGGGCTTTAGCCTCCACTGGACTTTGAGAATTGGGGTGGGATTTTTTCTTTACCCCACATCCTCTCTATAGGCTCTTAAAGGAAGATCTGTTTGGAAGCAAAACTATGTCATCATATAAATCACTGCAGATGGTGACTGCAGCCATGAAATTAAAAGACTCTTGCTCCTTGGAAGAAAAGCTATGACCAACCTAGTCATATTGAAAAGTATATTGAAAAGAAGAGACATTACTTTGCCAACAAAGATCCATCTAGTCAAAGCTTTGGTTTTTCCAGTAGTCACGTGTGGATATGAGAGTTGGACTATAAAGAAAGCTGAGCACCAAAGAATTGATGCTTTTGAACTGTGGTGTTGGAGAAGACTCTTGAGAGTCCCTTGGACAGCAAGGAGATCCAACCAGTCCATCCTAAAGGAAATCTGTCCTGAATATTCATTGGAAGGACTGATGCTGAAGCTGAAACTCCAATACTTTGGCCACTGATGTGAAGAACTGACTCATTGAAAGACCCTGATGCTGGGAAAGATTGAAGGTGGGAGGAGAAGGGGATGACAGAGGCTGAGATTGTTGGATGGCATCACCGACTCAATGGACATGAGTTTGAGTAAACTCTGGGAGTTGGTGATGGACAGGGAGGCCTGGCGTGCTGCAGTCCATGGGGTCACAAAGAGTCAGACACGACTGAGCGACTGAACTGAACTGCATTTTGGTCTTCCCTGATGGCTCAGTGGTAAAGAACCTTGCCTGCCAGTGCAGGAGATGCAGGTTCAATCCCTGGGTCAGAAAAACCTCTGGAGAACAAAATGGCAACCCACTCCAGTATTCTTGCCTGGAGATGGACAGAGGAACCTGGCGGGCTACAGACCAGAGGGTCAGAGTCAGATACTACTTAGCTACTTAACACAGAGACATGTACTGCATTTTGCCACTGTTTCATTTAACAGATATTATTCATTCAGCAGCCACAAATCTTGTGTCAGAGACAAGAATAAACAGCTAATGTCAGTATAACATCATACATTCTGAGAAAAACATGGAAAAAGAGGAAGAACACCAAATACACGTGGGGCCTTCAGGGAGTGGGTCTGAGCGTGCGCTGTGGAGATGAGGCAGGAAGCAGGTGCTGGCAAGCTCCTTTTGCCTGGAGCATCTTGGGGAAGACAGAGTGTAGGGAACGTGCCCAGGGTGAGTTCCTCCAGGCAGCGGGATGGAGGGGCAGTGCTCCCCCCGGTGTGCTCCATCCACCACAGGGCAGACCCCAAGGGCTGCTGAAAAACCCTGAGTCTTGCACCTGGTACTGAATTATCACACCTTTGGGTGAAGCCCAGAGATCTGCCTTTCACAGACTTCCCAGGTTATCCTCAAGCCTGCTCACATGTGCTACATTGAGATGTCACAGGAACGAGGTCGTGAAGTTTTGGGAGCTGAGTTTTCAACGGTTGGCCTTGGGGAGTCTTTGAAGGAATTCGAGCAGGGAGCCCTCTGCCTTTGAGATGGATTTAAGTAGGGTGAAGACTGGAGGCGTGGTCTGCGGCGATGACAGAAACTCAGTCAAGGGTGGGGGTAGTAGCGAAGCAAGGGATAAAATGAGAAGTGGGTGAACTGGAAGTGGGGGCTGAAAGGCAGAGGCAGGCCTAAGACGTGTGTCTGATGCTCTAACGCCCCTGAATCATGTTAGCAGAAAGGTTCCTTCATTCCCAGAACATGGGTGATTTATTTCAAACAGTGAACAAGTAATCTTTCCAGGTCTCTCGTTCTTACCAATACAATGGGAGTGAGAAAGTGGGAAGAGACCGTCACAGAACACCCCAGTCTGGGTCTCCACCATTGAGTGAATTCACCTGCTTGGCCTGTTTTTGTTTTGTTTTGTTTTAAATAAAGGGCAGCTCTTTTGGGGGGCGGGGCGCTGCTGCTCTGGGTCTTTGGTGCTGTGTGTGGGCTTTCTCTAGTTGTGGGAGGCAGAGGCTTCTCGTTGTGGTGCCTTCTCGTTGCGGCTCCATGGTTCTAGTCTACCGGGGCTTTGGTAGTTGTGGCACGTGGGCTTAGTGGCCCCTCAGCGTGTGGGATCTTCCCAGGCCAGGGATTGAACCCATGTCTCCTGCATTTCAGGGGAATTCTTAACCACTGGACCACCAGGGAAGTTCCCTTTGCCTGTTTTTGAACCTTGATTTCCCATCACTCTGCCAACAGTGCTTCTTAGAGAACCCTGTCCGTGAGTAAACCTAGTGAAACGTCAGTGACATTCTACTTCTCCGACTCCAGACTTGTCCTCAATCAGAAGATGATGGATTGCAAGGGGAAATGCATAACTGTGTAAACTGTTAGAAAGAAAATTGTAGTGAGGAGTGTCTAACCAAAATTGAAGCTGTTTTGAAGCACCCTTAGCATACCAGTGAACCTCAGTCATGTCTGAGGTATGTTAGATGCTCACACATTTAGCTGCACTGGCCCTGAAGGGGAAGAGGAAATGTGAGTCTAACCCTTCCCTCCCGCTGCCGCACACACAAGCTTAGAGTTGATGGGAGGTAACCTGTACTCATAGGAAACAGTTAAATAAGAGCATAGAGTAATTCGTTCAGTCAGCTGTTAGCACTCTGCCTCCATTCCATACAGGTTTTGAAGTAGATTAAAATCTCCAAATGGTTAGTCTTACAGGTATCGAAAGGAAATAAATTGACTGTTCATAAAGCCGTCGCAAAGACTTTTTACTTGGCCTCATATCCTAGTAGTATTTTGTTGTTATTGTTTTAATGTTACTGTATAAATTTGACAGTGAAAGCACTTTTCAAAATTATGCTGCTCTTGAAACTGAAACATTCACTCAGTCCTGTCCAACTCTTTGCAACCCTATGGACAGTAGCCCACCAGTCTCCTCTGTTCATGGAATTCTCCAGGCAAGAATACTGGAGTGGGTAGCCATTCCCTTCTCCAGGGGAGCTCCCAGGGTCAAACCTGGGGCACTCTCATTGCAGGTAGATTCTTTACTACCGGAGCTACCAGGGAAGCCATCCTTCTTACTCCTCACTAAATTAGAATAACCTTCAACTCGTTGAAATTATTAAAATGTGGTTTTAAAGTGAGCAGTCAGTAATGTTTAGCTCTATAAATGAAAACAAGGGGAAGAAGAGTTTGGTTAAAGGTTTTCCCTTTTGCTGTATTTGTAATCGTACAGGGCTGCTGCTGTATTCAGTGCCCAATAAGACTTTAAAGATATTTCCAGGGAAGTATAGGCATCAGCCAACAAAATAAAGAAAACAAATCTTAGACATCCCCCATAGAGTGTCTGTAAATATGTATGTATAGGAATGCTGGCCCTAAAAGAAGGCCCAGTAAGGAGAAAAGGGGGAGAAATTAGGCAGCTTGAATGAAGAGGTAGGGATTCTTAGTATAACTGGTGTGTCTGGTGCCAGATGGAACTGGTCTGGCGTGATTTCATAAGGGATTTGATCCTTGAGCAACATATCATTGTTGCTGTTTAGTCACTAAGTCACGTCCGACTCTTCTGCGACCCCATGGACTGTAGCCCACCAGGCTCCTCTGTCCATGGGATTCTCCAGGCGAGAATACTGGAATGGGTTGCCATTCCTTTCTCCGGGGATCTTCCAGACCCAGGGATCAAACCCACATCTCTGCACTGCAGGCAGATTCTTCACCACTGAACCACAGAGAAGCCCTGAGCAACATTTTAAAGGGACACAAAAAATAAATAAATAAAGAGACACAAAGGCATGATTTGTCACAGAGGCAAACAGATTTTTGCCAGTTGGAAAAAGAAAAGCATATCTGATGATTCACAGCCTGAAGAAAAAGAAGAACTGCTTAAAGGCAGTGAGGATCACCAGTGTTCATTATCTGCATGCAGTTCTGCCCTGTGGCTTGCTGGAGTAATCTTTCATAGCTTTATTAATCATCTAATGTTCTGTGTTCATGTCCCCTAACGAGTTCCATTGTCAATAAAACCTGTAACAAGGCTCTTTCACGGGCAGATGCATCACTTTCACCCTCATCCTACTGCCAGAAGCAGTGATCCAGAAAGTTAGTAAATTTGGGGAGGGCAGTCATGGTGTTGCCCGAAATTCCTCAAAAATGAATGCTGCCGATTTGTAGAAAAAAATAAAAACACTAGGAAAGTAGGAGGCTGGAACTACTGGATAGATCCCTGCTATCAGATTCAGACTCCAGAGCTTCATCTCCTTTTGAGAAATCTTACAAATGTTTGTACAAAAAAATGCACTCAAGCCCCTTCTGTATCTCTCACCACCCTGTGACATCTTTAATCTAAGTGTTTTGCTTTGCAGTGGTGTAGAGCACAGCTGAGTCATGGTGGGAGAGAAAGGAGAGCAATTAGATAAGGGGGGAGTGCTGCCTGTTAAAGGAGCCTGAAAGCACTAATCAGGTGTTACGCAACACACAAGTGGAAAGTGTTTCAGAGTTCTGAGGAAGTTAGTAACATGAGCAAGACAACATGTGAGGAGAGTGATTCTAGCTGCCATGCACAGCGTGGATTGCAAGCCTCAGAAGTTGGGACGGGACCATCAGGACATGAATAAGTCAGTACAGGCATAAAGGACTGGGTCCTTGAAATTTATAGAGGAGGACTCATCATGTATACAAGTGGTTGTAGAAGGCAGTTCAGGCTCTGAGGATCTGAACAGAGTTAGAGCACAAGAAGACCATGAACGATGATGGAGACACTTCGGGGAGGAGCTTTCAATTTATGGACATTCAAGGAGGAACGAAACAGAGAGATGAGATTTCTCTAAGAATGGCACTTTGAAGCCTTGTGCATTTAAGAGCTTCCAAGGAAACGACAGCGTGAAAATCAAAGATTGCGTTGTCATTTGTAACAAAGTCATTAGGAAAATGAATAGGGGGTCTCCGGAGGTAGAAAAATTTATTAGGAAGTGTCGGAAATAGTGACCCGCGTTTGGGAAGCAGGGAATTATACTAAGATAAGATACTGAACAAGATTTGGTTATGGTTATAGCTAACATCTCTATTTGCATAATTCCTCTGTCAGAAATCAAATTAGCAAATCTGTTTTGTTTTTTATTTTAATTTTTTTTTTTTTTACACCAAAAACATTTTGTATTGGGGTATAATCAGTTAACAATGTTGCGGTAGTTTCAGGAGAACAGTGAAGGGAAGCAGCCATACATAGACATGTATCCATTCTCCCCCAAACCCCACTCCCATCCGAGGATGGCAACTAGCATTGAGCAGAGTTCCATGTGCTAGACAATAGGTCTTTGTTGGTTATCCATCTTACATATAGCAGTGTGCACATGACCTTCCCAAGGTCCCTGACCCCACCTTCCCCCTGGCAACCATAAGTTCATTTTTCTGTCTGTAAGTCTCTCTGTTCTGTAAATACATTCAGTTGTATCATTTCTTCTTAGATTCCACATATATGATATTTCATATGATATTTCTCCTTTGTCTGACTGATTTCACTCATATGTTTATTCTATTAAGAGACTAGTCATCAAAATATCTAGATGATTAGCTGTAACCTAGTCATAGATCTCATTAACTCATTAACTTTAAATGCCGCCTGGTGTCTTTAACTAAGTCCACAGAAGAGAATGAAATTAGTATCCGTGATTTTCTTTGCCAGATGCTTAGAAAAAGGCATCTTTCATTTTTTCCCTGTCTGAAACATGACTTTTGTCTATAGATTTACTTATAATTATCAGCTGGGAAAACTAAGTTTTATGAAATACTCAAACAGAAAAATAAATCTGCTTCAGTTCAGTCACTCAGTCGTGTCTGACTGTTTGCGACCTCATGAATCGCACCACTCCAGGCCTGCCTGTCCATCACTAACTCCCGGAATTCACTCAAACTCATGTCCATCGAATCGGTGATGCCATCCAGCCATCTCATCCTCTGTCGTCCCCTTCTCCTCCTGCCCCCAATCCCTCCCAGCATCAGGGTCTGTTCCAGTGAGTCAACTCTTCACATGAGGTGGCCAAAGTATTGGAGTTTCAGCTTTAGCATCAGTCCTTCCAAAGAACACCCAGGACTGATCTCCTTTAGGTTGGACTGGTTGGATCTCCTTGCAGTCCAAGGGACTCTCAAGAGTCTTCTCCAACACCACAGTTCAAAAGCATCAATTCTTCAGTGCTCAGCCTTCTTCACAGTCCAACTCTCACATCCATACATGACCACTGGAAAAACCATAACCTTGACTAGACGGACCTTTGTTGGCAAAGTAATGTCTCTGCTTTTGAATATGCTGTCTAGGTTGGTCATAACTTTCCTTCCAAGGAGTAAGTGTCTCTCAATTTCATCGCTGCAGTCACCATCTGCAGTGATTATGGAGCCCAAAAGAAATAAAGTCTGACACTGCTTCCGCTGTTTCCCCATCTATTTCCCATGAAGTGGTGGGACCAGATGCCATGATCTTCGTTTTCTGAATGTTGAGCTTTAGGCCAACTTTTTCGCTCTCCTCTTTCACTTTCATCAAGAGGCTCTTTAGCTCCTCTTCACTTTCTGCCATAAAGGTGGTGTCATCTGCATATCTGAGGTTATTGATATTTCTCCCAGCAATCTTGATTCCAGCTTGTGCTTTTTCCAGCCCAGCATTTCTCATGATGTACTCTGCATAGAAGTTAAATAAGCAGGGTGACAATATACAGCCTTGACACATTTCTTTCCCTATTTGGAACCAGTCTGTTGTTCCATGTCCAGTTCTAACTGTTGCTTCCTGACCTGCATATAGGTTTCTCAAGAGGCAGGTCAGGTGGTCTGGTATTCCTATCTCTTTCAGAATTTTCCACAGTTGATTGTGATCCACACAGTCAAAGGCTTTGGCATAGTCAATAAAGCAGAAAAATGATGTTTTTCTGGAACTCACTTGCTTTTTCGATGATCCAGTGGATGTTGGCAATTTGATCTCTGGTTCCTCTGCCTTTTCTAAAACCAGCTTGAACATCAGAAAGTTAATGGTTCACGTATTGTGGAAGCCTGGCTTGGAGAATTTTGAGCATTACTTTACTAGCATGTGAGATGAGTGCAATTGTGTGGTAGTTTGAACATTCTTTGGCATTCCCTTTCTTTGGGATTGGAATGAAAACTGACCTTTTCCAGTCCTGTGGACACTGCTGAATTTTCCAAATTTGCTGGCATTTTGAGTGCAGCACTTTGACAGCATCATCTTTCAGGATTTGAAATAGCTCAACTGGAATTCCATCACCTCCACTAGCTTTGTTCGTAGTGATGCTTTTTAAGGCCCACTTCATATTCCCAGATGTCTGGCTCTAGATGAGTGATCACACCATCATGATTATTGGGGTTGTGAAGATCTTTTTTGTACAGTTCTTCTGCGTATTCTTGCCACCTCTTCTGCTCATACCTTTATAAATCCAGTGAAGTAAGCCAAGGATTCAAGAAAAAGTTCTTTTAAATAATGTATTGATGGCTAATTATAGGCTTCCCAGGTGGCTTAGTGGTGAAGAATCCACCTGCCAATGCGGAAGACATGGATTCATTCCTGTCAGATAGATCCCCTGGAAAAGGAAATGGCAGGCCACTCTTGCCTGGGAAATCCCATGGACAGAGAGAGGAGCCTGGTGGGCTATAGTCCATGGGATTGCAAAGAGTTGGACACAACTGAGCACACACACACTAGTAACTAATTAACATACATGTTTCAGCTATTTTCCTGATTTAATTTATAGTTATATTTTGAAGTGTTTTTAAAACTATGTTAAAATGTGACCTTTATTACAAAAAGTAAGTATGCAAAATAAGGAAAAGAAGCACATGACCTACATGAAGATACATGTCTTAATAATTAAAAATGTGGAAATTCTGCAGTGTATAATTTCAGGCCCCAGCCTTATCGTCCAGGGTTTACCTGTAGAAGGACATCAGTAGGCATGTTCCCTGTGTGCAGTAGGGAGGACAGAGAACAGAGAGTGAGTTAGGAATCCCGAGAAGAGCGCTTGTGTTCAGCTGAGGATCCAAACCAAGAGAGTGCTAGAGGTTCGTTTTGTGTTAATAATGTTCCATGATACCACCTAGGGCTTCCCAGGTGTCTCTGGTGGTCAAGAATTTGCCTGCCAGTTCAGGTAACAAAAGAGACATGGGTTCAATCCCTGGATCAGGAAGATCCCCTGGAGGAAGAAATGGCAGCCCACTCCAGTGTTCAGTCCATGGGGCTGCAGAAGAGTTGGAAGCAGCTAAGCATGTGCACACACACAGTGATGACAGCTCCGTCTTTCCTTTCTCTGGCCCCCATTCTTAACTCATTGTGGATTTGTTTTGCTTGGTCGCCTCTCTGACTTGTAATAGAAAATCCACCTGGTCTTCAAGAGCTGACGTGTCCAGGGGTCCAGTCCAAGCTTCCTGCATAGCCTTAGCAAGTCCCTGCTTGAAAGGGCCTTCTCATCAGCAGAACCTGACCCACCAGCTGAGAAATCACGGCTCCTGCTAGAAAGCAGGCAGGTGTGGAGGTGCTTACTGAGGTGCAGGGGTCACTGTCAAGCAGTCTAGTTTTTCCACTGAGAAGAAACTGGTTACTGCTTCTAGTGTGTCAACAGTTTTTCTTAATGCTCATAAAACAGGATGATATGAAAAGAAAAAATATTCTTAAATAAACTATGATCATTTCTTAAGTGAATCAAAATATAAAGTGGTTTATATCATAAACTCTTCAAAGATAATTTATTCTTTGAACATTAAGGGTTACACTGAATCATGCTTTATAATTTTTATCTCTATGAGGACTCTGAATTAGCCAGAGATGTGAAGGTTTAAGCTTTTCAAGTCATAAGAATAAAGGAGGGATATCTTTGTAGGAAAAAAAATGAAATTTTTAGGCAAACTGAGATGTTTACAGTTTCTGCACTGAATAGGTATGAAGACCTTTAGGAACTTAAGGTAGTCTGTGCAAAACTAGATTTTCTCATGACATTTCCAGGTTTTTTTTCCTCCCAATTTTTCTGTTCCTCCTTTCTCCCATCTGTTGCATCTCTGATTAGTGTGAAATTCTTCTCACTTAAATTCTAAATAATCTTTAGAAGTCTGAATCAATAAACACTGAACCAATGAGCTGTAAAAGTCATACTTTTCCTCATAGTTAAGCACAAATCTAAAGCAAGCTAGAACCATTTTCAGTAAGAACTCTGAGGGTTGTACCTGGAATGAAATGTTTACTTATCCTACACACGTGGAAAGAAAATGATCTTCATGAGCAGGTACATTTTAGACTTTAGAGGACTATTTGATGCATATTAATATATACAATGGGCTCAGCTGGTAAAGAATCAGCCTGCAGTGCAGGAGACACAGGAGACATGGGTTTGATCCCATGGGTCAGGAATATTTCCCCAGAGGAGGAGATGGCAACCCACTCCAGTGTTCGTGCCTGGAGAATCCCATGGACAGAGGAGCCTGGCAGTTTACAGTCTTTGGGGTCACAAAGAGTCAGACATGACTGAGCGTGTAACGCTTTCACTTTCAAGCTATTAGTGGTTGAGAACAGACACTGCAACTGCAGTCCAGGTTCATGTCCTGGCGCTGCCAATGGTGTGTCACGGACAAGCCACTGGACCTCTCCAGGCCACACACCCCTCCAGCTGCACGTGGGGGTGTGATGGCATCTCCCAAGATTGTCTCCAGGGTAGAACGAGGATCATCAGTTTAAATGGAAACTGGATGATAACGGTTTCATGTTAGTGTCAGTTCTGTTTTCATTTTGACTATCTCTCGAATACACGCTCTCTATAGAGCAAGGGAGATTTGGTGTCCTGGGAGAGATCCAAATGAGAATGACAGGGCCCCATCCTCCCGGACATTCATCACCAAGGGACAGAGGTGGACACATTGGCAACTAGGCATGCGGCTGGAAGTGAAATGAGCTCTGCGGAGGTGGCCGCAGAGTGTGGGAGCATCACCGACAGCAGGGTTTCTCCATGAAGAAGGAGGGGTTCTTGGGAAGGAGAGATCGGGGAGGAGTCTCCGTTGGCTGCCCGCTTTGGCTCAGTGGCGTGGGAATCAGGGCATCCGTCCAGCCTGCTCTTGGCCCCGTTTCATTCCCTGTGGTCGACTTATCTCGGCTCCTCTCCCATCCACCTGGGAGTTCAGGTGGAACTGAAGCTAGAGAGGTGAGTCAGGTAGGTGTCTGTGGTTGGCCTGAGAGAGGCACAGAGAGAGCGAGGGCTGGAGCCTTCCTCTCTGGTGGTGACAAGTCAGCTTCCAGTGAGACTCCAGAGCCCATTGCTGGATTTCGCTCCCAGCCACTTGGCTCCACCTGCTTTGTTAATGTCAGTTGCAGTGACTCAGCCTTCTCCTGTGATCAGAGGAGCTTTCTCAAACTTGCAGCTTTCATGACTTCCCCAGTGGTTAAGAGCCCACCCTCCCACTGTAGGGGGTGCGAGTTTGATCGCTGGTTGGAGAACTAAGATCCCACGTGCCACTCGGTGTGGCAAAAAAAAAAAGATTGGTAGGTTGCTGCCTCCATGGCTCCCCCGGGATAGACCAGACAGGCCCGCATTGTTCCTGGGAAACCAGGTATGCGAGAGCACAGAGGTTAAGTGCAACCCCTGCCTGCAGTGGGGACCAGCCTTCTGTAGAGTCCCTGTGTCTCCAGGGACTGCCAGTCACTTGTGGGGTGACAGGGAATGAGTGTCTACTGCCCGTTCCCCACCGGTATCTTCCAACAGTTGGGTCCCTTTTGTCCTGTTTCTGACAGCATTATCTCAGGCAGGGGCTGTGGTGTGTGCCTGGCTCTGAACTGCAGTTGGAGCTCTGAGAAAATGCCATTGCCTGCTTTGGGTCAGTCTGGGCCTGGGAAGAGAAGATTCACATGGCAACTCTAATTCAGGTATTGTTGCTGGAAGATGAAGCAAGAGGTGAAGGTGAGCTGGTTGCCTTGTGGAGAATTTTAAAAGGGAGGAAAGAGGGAAGCAATTCACATGAATCTTTTAACATGACAGCCTGATTTTCACCCAGGGAGTTTTTCTGCAGTCTTTCTGTAACATGGCATAGTAGTACAGCACCCTATATAGTAGGAGCAACAATAAGTCTTGGCTGTCACTTTTCAGCCAAGTGGTCTCAGGCAAACGACTTTACCTCTCCTAGCCTCAGTTTTCTCATCTGTGGACTGGGTGTGATGATTAATAGTACCTCCTCACAGGGCTGGAGAGAGGACTCCCATGTGTTGGAATGTGGTGTTTAGAAGGGTGGGTACCTGGTGCCAGCAAGTCTAGGCAGGTGTGCACTTTTATTCTTTTGGGGCACATGGCGAGGTTTTCAGTGAAGTTGTTCTCTTGCTGCCTTGTCGGGCATATCTGAGGATATGACGCCTTTTGAGACACTAGCCAGGCTTCCCCGGTGGCTCATTGGTAAAGAGTCTGCCTGCAGTGCAGGAGACGCAGGTTCCATCCCTGGGTCAGGACGATGCCCTGAAGGAGGGCATGGCAACCCTCTCCAGTATTCTTGCCTGGAGAATCCCATGGACAGAGGAGCCTGGCAGGCTGCAGTCCAGAGGGTCGCAAAGAGTTGGACACAACTGAAGCAACTTAGTACGCACAAGGCAGTATCCAAGGTTTTAATGTGAAGTTCAACTAATAAGACATGTTCGGTTATTGGGTTTAGTGGAAAGGTATTGCAGTCATAGGTGTCTGAGAAAGAGGTTCACCCGGTTCTGGAAGAGGACAAAGGATTTTCTCCTAATTCGTCACATACAGACGTGAAGAAAGCCCCCAGCCTGTGGTGGACGTGACCAGGCCTCTGGGTGAGGTGCCTGAACGCCGCCACCCCAGGGTGTGTATGGATGGGGTGAAGCCACAAAGACAGGTTTTTTGGTCACGCAGGTTTTCTGTTTTGAGACCAGCCTGACTCTCCTTTGTGTTTTGTCTGCCGGGGAAGTTGAAACAGCTTTGAGCAGAACACCTGTGTCTTTGTCCCAGTCTCGCCTTGCTAAGCAGGATCCGATTGAACTTCTCTTTCCAGCACAGTTGCCCACCTACTCGCCTTGCATCTCTGCATTCCGGCCTCACAGTGCTTTAGGAGAAAGCAGCCAGACCCAAAAGTATGAGAAAATAACATTAAAGTTAGATAGAAAAATTCTTTTTATACTACTTCTGTGTTTAATCAAAGAAAAACAAGTGTGCAATGTCTGTTATTAAAACCTCTTCATTATAGCCTCCTCTGAGTGTTTCTGCTTAGGCTTTAGAGGGACAACTGAAACCAGTCTCTTCTGTCCATATAAAGTTGGGTACATTTGTCATTTGGAAAATAACATCAGAAAAAAAAATTGGGAGAAATCAGTACAGACCCATGTGTCATGTGTACTGTGAAAATTCATGGAAGATCCAGCTTGCCCCCGTCCGCCCCCGCACTTTTATCACAGTGAACACTGTCAGTGCTTCCGTGAGTGTGTACTGCCAGGAGTTCACAAGGAAGCCCGGGATAACCCTGCATCTCCAGCTGCTTACACTCCCGTGGTAGAATGTGACACCGTGATCCAAGGTGGAGAGTCTGCCTGGATAGAAGCAGTTGTTTTTCTGAATCTTTCCAGTTCTGAATAACGTTTAAAAGAGCAAAGTGAATTATTTGGGGAGCGTCAGGAAAGGCTTTATGGGGAGAGGGTTAGAATTGGGTCTTGAACCACTAGAACAATTTGGGCAGCAGAAATGGGGGGATGTGTTCTAAGCAGAGCAAAGCGTGTGAGGAGAGGGCACGGAAGCCGGTGTGAGAGCAACGGGGAACATCTTATAATGGACCTGCTTCCTGAAATGCCGCTGAAGGTTAGGGGTTGTTTTGCACTGTTTTTGGAGCAGCGGCGCTGCACTGGGTCTTGGCTGTGTCATTCGAGCTTCTCTTGTGGAGCATGGGCTCTAGGGCGTGCAGCCTTAGGGATCTTCCCCGACCAGGGCCTGAACCCTTGTCCCCTGCATGGATTCTCAACCACTGGACCACCAGGAAAGTCCCTCTTGTACACCTTTCAATGATGTACCTTTGGAAGTATCCCCTTTAAAACTCAAAGCTCTGGTCACCATTATAAATCTGCCACACCATCTTACTGTTCTTGCCAAGCAGCAGGGTGTTAGTATCTTTCTCTGAAGAGGACCATGCTGTGGGTGGTGGCATGCCTGGGATACAGATGGGTAGGATACAGATGCCTACGGCCGTGACTGTGGTTATGTGAGGCCCTGGTGATCGTTTTTGTCCTTTCAATCCCGGAAAGAAATGACTATCAGATCTAACTAAACAAACTTACCATCTTCTCAAATACGATTTCTATAGAAAATCTATTTCCTCCTTCTTGAAGGTCGCTTGGTTTAATAGTTCCTGTGGTTTTAGAGTAGATGCATTTCTTTGGGTTGGCTGGTGGGTGTCTTTCATAGTTTACACCGCAGCCTCCTTTCCAGTATCTCATCCACTGCCTTTGCTGAACAACTCCGTGTTTGCCACACAACAGACTCTTAGGGAGCATTCCCACTCCATGCACAAAAGAAGTGCCTGGTTTGAAAGTCATTTTTTAAGGCCAAGTCAGCTCTACACAGTTACAATATTTACTAGGCGTTACCGGAAATGTAGGAACAAAAGATTATCCGAATAACCTAAGGAGTGTCTCGTTTCCTGACCTGTTTATTTAGGGTGAGTTAAGAATAACACGCCCATTCGCCTCTGTTGAGAATTGTCCACAAACTTAACTTTCTTTTTGTTTCATCTTCATAAAGCATTTCCTTGAACACGTGTGTGTTCCTTAATTATCTCTTGCCTTCTGCCTCTTGCTTTTTCTTGCCTTCTGCTCACATCTGCCTTCTGTTTCCCATTTCCCCTACTTTTCTACTCAAAGACAGCATCCACCTTCCTTCTAGATTGGCCTGTTTTTACCACAAAGTCATGTGTGTCCATCCAGTCCAGTTGATGGATACTGACCAAGAGCCTACTCCACGCCAACCTTACACATGGGGTTTCAACCTTTCAAAATGGGTTTTCAGAGGCAGCCCTTGCCCTTTGGGTGAGACAGACAAGTAAACGGCTGGTTACAGGAACTAGTGCGGGTGCAGCTGAAATCCTGCCGGGGAGGGTGACAGGAGGCTTAGGGGGTGGGGGCAACAGTGAAACCTGTCCCTGCCAAAGCCCTTGTCTCTCTCCCCCTCCCCGCTTTCCGGCTGCCTTTTCTAGCTCCCTCAGTCTTCCTCTCTCTGCCCTTGACATTCGGTGCAGACCTCTTGTTTCAATACTTAATAGGCTCCAAGTATGTATGTGTGTGCATGCCCAGTCACTCAGTCGTGTCTCTTTTGTGACCCCGTGGGCTGTGGCCTGCCAGGCTCCTCGGTCCGTGGGATTCAGGAATCAAACACGCGTCTCTTATGTCTCCTCCTTTGGCAGGTGGATTCTTTACCACAAAAGCCCATAGGTGTGTACTTGTGTCTTTCTTAGTTCTTAATAATTGCACATGTGCATAGCAGATCGAACACATCCAATAAACTCTGATTTCTCTGGGCTTGTTTTTTTCATCTGTAAGGTGAGAATGGTGACTTAGAACTCTTACCAAGGTTTTTCTGGCTTAAAAAAATTCAGTGGTTATCAGTTACAACAAGTACGTATTTGTATTGAAAACTATTTAGCCATTCTGTCTTTATTTTGTGACTACATAAACACAGCTTAAAAGTAAATTTCTTGGGAGTTCCCTGACAATCCAATGGTCAGGACTTAACACTTTCACTGCCATGGGCCTGGCTTCCGTCCCCAGATAGGGAACTAAGATCCTACAAGCTGCACAGCTCAGCCAAAAAGAGAAAACTGTGTTAAAAAGGGAGGGCACATATATATGCCTATGGCTGATTCATGTTGCTGTATGGCAGAAACCAAGATAGTATTGTGAAGCAATTATCCTCCAATTAAAAATAAATAAATTTTTAAAAATTGTCGTAAAAAGAGAAAGTGAATTTCTATAGTAGGATTAATTTCCAAGGATAAAAAGGAGAGAATATATAGTTTTTATTCAAGATGCGGTTTTTTTTAATGGTTTCAAATACAACAGTTTGTTACCAATGCCAAAACAGTGGACTTGGATGAAATGCATAAGGGGAAATTTTTGCTTCACTGGATGGAATCTACTCTTCTTCAAAAGTCTCTGCTTTCCATCTTAAAAAAAAAAAAGAGAAACTGGACTAATTGTTAAAATGAGTATGTGTACGAATGCAATTTAGTGACCTTTTCAGAAATCATTCTGAAGTGATTTCAAGGATTCTAAGATAAGGATTTGGGTTATTTCTATATTTAGTAGCCTATGGTTTTTAAAGATTTTGACTGTTAGTTTAGGTCCTCAGGACTTACCATGATCAGTAGATAACTTGTTTCTTTAACTGAGAGCTTTTAAAAAAATATATTTATTTATCTGGCTGTGTCAAGTCTCCATTGCAGCATTCAAACTCTTAGCTGTGGCATATGGGATCTAGTTCCCTGAACCCAGGCCCCGAGCATTGGGAGCACAGAGTCTTAGCCACTGGACCACCAGGGAAGTCCCAACTCAGAGCATCTATTATTAGATCACTGCTTCTGCATGCAAGAGCACCAAGACGTAACTGGGTTTTCCTTACCATCAGGGCATGTATCAGCTGCTGGAAACTGTAAATTCAGAACAGTTCTCTGTCATCCCAGAACTCTACCTCTAATTGTCATTACAGGTGGTATTTGAGCCTTCAGAAACCTGCCTTGATTGTGTTTTCCATTTTATTTTCATTATAAAGCTTTCTTGTGAAGTAATTTTTGTTTTCTAGGCTTAAATCCGCTTAGCTAATATTTATCAGTATTTGGGCAGGGCCTCGAAGGTTCATTAGGAAGACCCTATATATACACACAGTATAATTAACCATTATTTAAGAAAAACCGTCAAGTAAAGTTTTTAAAGCAACATATTTTATCCCTACTTTCATGAGATTCCAGTACAATAGAAAAAAAAAAAAAAGGACAAATAAGCAAACATATCTGGCCAACTACATGAATTTTAGAGATGTACAGACATAAGCGAAGTAACCACAGCTGCATTAGGGAGACAGAGGCTTCATTTAAGAAACAGACTGCAAACAGTATTTTGAGGAAGAGTGGGAAGTATGTGCAGGACGAGAGTAAAAAGAAACCAGAGTTCACAGTGACTAAGGAAGTTTGGTGGAAGGGGTCCACTGACAGTGGGTGTGAAACATCGCCGACCAGACTTGTTAACGGGATGTGTTTTAAATAGACCACGTTCTTGTAGTATGCATATAATGGGTGATTTTAAAGTTTTTTAATTTTCTTTATTTTTTGAATATGTGATACATGTTCACGGCTCAAATGTTTCAAGTTACAAAATGGAACAGACTGAGTGATAAACTCCCTCACACACTTGACTCCCACTAACCACTTCTCCTCCCTGAAGATAACCAGTGTTATTAGTACTTCATAAACTTTTTCTGATAATTTATACACACAGATATACATTTTATTCCCTTTGACACAGATGGTTACATACCACAAGTCCATAACTGCTTTCCAAAACCTTTTGGGTGCAGATGGGTTGTAGAATTCAAAATTCATTGGATTTTAGAAAAGCAATATGGTCCATAGAGTGTAAATGACATAACACCCCCAGGGGATCTGTGCAGCACTAAGCGATAAAAGAAATTAATTCTCCAGGGAAGCTGAATATTCACACCAAAGTGGGATAAATAAGAACCATAAATAGCCTCATGTCAGTTGGATTCAGGTGTTATTGTCAGATATGTTTCAACACTAAGCTTACAAAATTACAATTTTTAGAGGTTTTTAGGTCTTGGAATAGCTGACATAGGGTTATAACTGGAATCCCTGCTATTCCCTACCCTGTGTTTTTTTTAATTAACAGTATGTATTGGAATTCTCCTTATCAGTACAGAAAGCTTCCTCATCATCTACGCAATTAAAACTGCTTGTGTGCTAGATTTCTTGCAGAAAGCAGTTTAAATACACTCAGTGGTTTATGCACATACACGTTTGTGTATAGATAAACAAGTGTTGGTGATGAACAGGGAAGCCGGGCATGCTGCAGTCCATGGGGTCGCAAAGAGTTGGACACACCTGAGCTACTGAAACAAGACTCATATTTATTGGTACAATTAACAGTACAGTAAGTGAAGTGAAAGTTGCTCACTCTTGTCCGACTCTTTGCGACCCCATGGACTACACAGTCCATGGAATTCTCCAGGCCAGAATACTGGAGTGGGTAGCTGTTCCCTTCTCCAGGGGATCTTCCTAACCCAGGGATCAAACCCAGGTCTCCCGCGCTGTAGACAGATTCTTTACCAACTGGGCCATCAGGGAAACCCAAGCACAGTAAGGTCGAGATCAAATTATTGACTTCTAAGTATGAGACTCTACGCTTAAGTTGCTTTTTAAAAAATCACCTAGTTAGAAATAGTAATAATACTAGTTGATGGGGGGAAAAGGCAGTTTAGCCAAGTAGAATCATAATATGCCTTGCTACAATAAATAAGTGGTTTAGCCAATAAGAGTGTTCATGTATAATTGGTTCAGCATTGGGATCAAGGGTGGTGGAAAGCCTTAAGAGTTAGAATTTTAATTGTCGGTGTTCCTTACGGGAATTCTTTGCTCAGTGAAGAGGTTCAGGTTTCTCTGTGATATCGTTACCATTGTTCTGGGTAGAAAGTTGCTGCCCGAAAAGGCAAGGGGCTGTTTAAATAATGGTGACACTTTTTGTAGTTGGTGTGTCAGCACCAGTGACCAAGAGGAGGAGCACTGGGATAGCATGCGCAGTTGTCACCGTGCACCGGTGTTTGGGCCCAGAAGTCTGACTAAATAAGGCAATGCCCCAGTGAGCCTTATCAGCGTCTGACCGGGATACGGGCTAGCAGCTGATACATGGTGCCCGGCCATGCTCTGCAATTCCTTAGCTTCTTGGCAGATGAGCGTCGATCCCAGACACCAAAAGCTCCTACCTGCCATGCCCAGTGTTGTACCTGCATTTGATTTTCTGTAAAGCTTGAGTATGAGATGTTAAGTCCCTGGAGAGGACAAAAGAGAGTTCAGGGTACTGTTCCAAAAATGTGTTATGCATGTAAGCATACTTATTTTTAGTGATGTGTCAGTGGAGAGTTTGTTTAGGAGTTCATTCACCACCCCTGGCTCCCTGCAGCTTTTTCCCCACCACCCCAGTGCCTCCCCACCTGGCCTGAGGTTGAGAGGCTGGCAGGCTCTTCAAGGCTGGGGTTCCAGGAAAGGAGAGGTACCATCACTGCCACCCTTGGAGTCAATGGGTGCAGGGGGAGGGGAAAGGAGGGACTTTTCAATCACATCTGATCTTGGGCTCACCTCTCTTTTCATTTCTTTGGTCTCTGTGTTCTGCAGTGTTTATGCTCTGCCAGTCTGTGTATTTATAAAAAGAAAACAGAGCATTTTTTATAGGAATCAGTCCAAGGGTCCAATTTTAATGCCAGCAAATGCGAATTTCAGTTCCTGTTAGTATTCAAGCCTGCAAACCCGGTCTAATCCAGGCTTGCTTGTACAGAGTTGAGGGGTGACTGTGTACACGTGAGCACATTGGAGGTTCCCCAAACTACTGACGGGGTATTATACCACCAGGAAATAGAACTTCACGACTTGAGTGATGGAGTGGAGGCAAAGCTGTGAGCTGGGGTCAGCGCCCTCTGACTGTCTCCTGTGTCGTCCCTCCTGGCCCGCCCCTTCCCCTCCGCCCATACCTCTCTCTCCTCCTCTCTTCTTTGCTGAACCCCTTAGTGTAGAAGGTTGAAGGAATGATGCTTCTCAGGTTCTGACTTTCTGAATGCAGAGCCCCACTTCTCTCTCCTCTTCCCCTTTGTTTACCCAGGCCCATCCCTTCCCCTCCAGAAATTCTCAGTAATAGATGTTTTCATCACATGCTGTTGATTCTGTATAATGGGAAAAATGTCGTCTTCAATTTTTTTTTTTTTAAGTTTATGTGAATGACACCAAGTCACAGTTTGTTGTGGTGATTTAGTCACTTGGTTGTGTCCAATAGTAACCCATGGACTTTGGTCCACCAGGCTCCTCTGTCCATGGCATTTTCCAGGCAAGAATACTAGAGTGGGTTGCCATTTCCTTCTCCAGGGTATCTTCCCAACTCAAGGATCAAACCTGGGTCTCCTGCATTGCAGGCGGACTCTTTACCAACTGAGCCACCAGGGAAGCCCAAGTAGGTGGTGGTGGATTTTATTTGTAGTTATGCTTAATAGATAGGTAACATTCCTATATAACTCTTTTAGTTTTGTTTATATTTTTGCCCCTTGAGAATGCTGTGTTAAGATTCATCCACTGGCCATATGTACCCCTGGGCTGTTGGTTTTCAGGGTTGCATGGTATTCTGGGGCTTCCCTGGTGGCTCAGAGAGTAAAGAGTTTACCTGCAATGCAGGAGACCCAGGCTCAGTCCCTGGGTTGAGAAGATCCCCTGGATGTGGGCATGGCAACGCACTCAGTATTCTTGTCTGGAGAATCCCAGGGACAGAGGAGCCTGGCAGCTACAGTCCATGGGGTCACAGTCAGACATGACTGAGCAACTAACACTTTGACTTTCAAGGTATACCAGTCTCTGCCTGCACCCCAGTGTACTCACCAGTTGACTTACTTAGTGATGGACATTTAGCTTGCCTCAAACACCCCATATCACAAGCAGTGTTATCATCGAACTAGCTTTTAAAAAGCCAAGATGCAGTTCAGTAAAATGCCTTCCATAAAATCCTGTGGTACCTGTTTAAATTCAGACATATCCCTTCTAAAGTTATTCGTTTAAATGTTTCTCTACAGTTTAGAGCACTGCCACAGCATGAGTGTTCTTGACATCTCTATCCTAATAAAGACCCAGATGAAATCAAAACTTTCTGATTGGAATGCATTCTGTGTTGGGCAGATAGCCACTGGGTCTTCTGTTTGAGAATAAGATGTTCACATGTTTTCCCTGATCATAGTTTGGGACTTTGGCAGGCAAAACTTGAAGGAAGGTGGTAGATGGGTCAGAGAGACTGAACTTATTCACACTCTGTAATTGAAGGTCCTGCCAGGTGGAAAGAACACGTGCTTTGGAGTCAGGCAAAGTCTTGACTCCACCTTGGGCAAGTTATTTAACCTCTCTCAGCCTTGTTTTCTTCATCAGTAAAAATAGGAGTAATTATGGAGCCCTCCCAGAGGAACATCAGAAGGATTAAATGAACTAACATGAGATGGAATTTGTGTAACACCTGACGCGTCTTGGGCGTTCCGTAAGTGGGAACTCCAGAACATCAGGAAAGTGTCCTCACCTCCACCTGGGTTAGACAGCAACCCAGGTGTGTTTCTGAGGGTTTCTGAGAGCCACCGTGGTCATTTCTGTGTCACCTCTCCCTGTCTTTCAGCCCATCCTGAGATCAAGGATGGCAGTTGCAGGGCACCCCTGGGAGGGTGGAGGCTGGCAGTGGGCAGCACCAGGGCTTATGAGAAAAGGACAGGGTGTAGGAGGGGGAGTCCAACTGTATTTAAGGAGATTTATCCCACAACATAAGATCATCGAGGGAGGAATGTGAGGGGATAATTGTGGACCAAGTGAAGTCAGCCTTGGGGTCGGTCCCACTGGCCACACAGGATAGATAGGAGCCGATCTGGCATGGAGAGCCAGGCCTGAGCACTTGGATTCTGGTGATTAAGAGAACACTGAACAGCTTTGATAACGTCTGAAGAAAACAGAATGTTCTTATCAAACCTAAGTGAGAATTTTGTCCACAAACACTTGCTTCCAGAGAAGAATGAGGCTATTTCAGTGTGTTGGGTCCTTGGATTGGGTCTGTTCGCCTGAAATAATTGGGTAAACACATGTGTCCACTCAGTATTTTCGGCTCTCTTCACCAGATTGGCTCACTGGCGGCTCAGAAGGGGTTTTGTTCCTACTATATTAAGGCCAGCCTGACATGCCCAAGTGACCACTCGTCACGTTCTGATCCTGAAAGGACAGTGGCAGCAGAATTGGGTTGGAGATGCCGTTTAATTCCCTGGTTTTTGTTTGTAGCTCGCAGAATTGCTGAGAACCTTTTTATCGGAATGGTCAACTTAGTGAAAGTTCATTCTATCAGGGTTATGTGTGACTTAAATACAAAAACCAGTATAATAAATAAATAGTTATCACAAGTTGGCAGGTTCCCCCCACACACATTTTCCTTCATGATGTGGAAGAAAGAGTAGAGGCTCTTTCATGAAACTTACCCAGTTCTGATTCTGCTGTGTTCTGTCTACTTGGACAGACCACCACCTTTCAGAGCATGATTCCTTATACATAATAGAATAATACCCTTGAAGGGTTGTAGGGAGAGTCTAGTAATTTTGTTCGTAAAGTGTTTCACAGAGTTCCTAGAATATGGATGTTCCGTAGTTTCAGGGTAGTAGTGTACATTTATTATCACCTGTGTGTGTGTGTGTGTGTGTGCATCAATGCATACATTAGTGTATAAATATTAAAATTGTTATTTTCACATTTCTCTTGGGCACTTGGGATAGTTTGTCAGTGCTAAGCGTAGCTCTGAAACATTTCCTGCTTCGTCAGCCTCTGCTGTGTTGAACCCACAGGACCCAGGGCACCAGCACCATTCTTTCCCTTTCCTCCTCGCGTTCCCTGTCCATCTACCTTTCTCTGGGCAGTTGCTGTCACTCCTCCCTCTCTCCCATCCATTTCATCATTAATAAGGAAAGTGAATGAGTTTCCCAGGTGGTGTTAGTGGTAAAGAACCCGCCTGCCAATGCAGGAGACATGAGAGATGAGGGTTCAATCCCTGGGTTGGGAATATCCCCTGGAGGAGGGCATGGCAATCCACTGCAGTATTCTTGCCTGGAGAATCCCATGGACAGAGGAGCCTGAGGGCCTACAGTGCGTCACAAAGAACCAGACACGACTGTGAAGCAACAGCATGTATGCATGCAAGGAAGATGAATGCAATAGGAGTATGATTAACTAAAAACGAATACTTAGGCAACATCTAATACTCTACTGAAGAATAGCCCAGTTCTTGGCAATCAAATTTCAAATACCACTGCAGCACACAGTGCATTCTGAGTCCCAGGAGAATGGCATGGCCCCCAGATTGCACCGCCTAATGGTCGGTGGAGTGATATTTTTTCCCCAGCTACTTAGGAATGTTAGTAGTTTGCACCCTGTGTAGCTCTGTTTCTCATGCCCCCCGCCGTGCTGTCTCCGCAGGGCTGGTGCTGGGAAGGCTGGGATCGTATAATGTATACATCTCGGGGGGTGTGTGTGTGCGCATGTGAGTGTCTTGTCACCTTAACTGCTCTAGGCCTAAGCTTTCTGATCGGCACGGATCATTTGGTTAGAACTGGATGATCTCTGAGCTCTTTCTTAGTTTCCAGATTTTGTGACATATGCTGATCTCATGATTAATAATTCCAGATTAATTAGAAGATTACAGAATGTTTGAAGACTGTGTCTAGCGTTAGAGTTTCACTTACAAAAATAATCAGCCATCAATCCTAGAGGATGATTGGGCTTTATGATCATGTTTATAAACCTCTGTTGTTAAGCTTTTTGATCTCTGTGATTGTAAAAGACATGGAACTTCATTTGTCACTGTGCACAGATGATTTGACTGCTATGTATGGGCCATTATGTAAGGTGTTTTATTTATGTTCAAGTTATAGGGAAGTTTTAGTTAGAAGGTATACTCACCTGTCTTACTTAAATCTGATACCTCTAAATTTCTTTACCAAAGAAAATTTAGCAGCAGGTTTAGTAGCAAGACTGTTATCACTCTTAAGAAAAATTAGAAACCAATAAAGAGAGGCCTAGATTTTACTTATATATAATAAGGGAATTTCTCTAGAAACAAAAATATAGCTTCCACAGTTACTGAATATTCAGGTAGAAGGGAACTTTAGAACTCTCTACTTTCCCAGGGGTCTTTAGCTTATAGTTTCAGACCTGGGAGTTCTCAGGTTTTATGGAAGGGCTGTCAGTAGGAGGCAGGGAAAAGCTGAGGAGATGGAGATAGGTCCTTACAAGCCAGAACACAGGCAGGTTTGTTTGATTTCATATGGTTGGGAAAAAGTATGCCAAATTTTTATATAAAAATGAATGAGAATTCTCATTCTAACTCCTTTGTTTTACAGATGAAAAAACAAAGCTCCAGCCCATCATGTCAGTAGCACAGAAGGGACAGATTTTGTGAAATATATTGATATCATGATTAATAATTAGGTTTAATTAGATGTTTGGGCTTTATGATCATATTTATAAACCAGTAGCCTTGCTCTGAGAGGACTGGTGGCTCAGAAGGTGAAGAATCCGCCTGCCAGTGCAGGAGACACAGGAGACTCCGGCTCAGTCCCTGGATGGGGAAGACCCCCTGGAGAAGGAAATGGCAATCCACTCCAGTATTCTTGCCTGGAGAATCCCACGGACAGAGAATTCCTGGCGGGCTATGGTCCATGGGGTCGAAAAGAGTTGGACACAACTTAGTGACTAACACTTTTGCGTCAGAGGACTGAACACGTTTGGCTGCTCTTGAGGACGTGAAAACCGCTAGAGTCTCTGGTGTCATCTTCTCCTCCCCAGTGTACCTCTCACTTATCTCCAGACCTTAAGCCTCGTATCAGGTAGAAACTATTGTTGACACAGTTTAGAGCATCTCTAGAAACCCAATCCATGTTGGGAAAGTTGGACTGGGCAGCCCTATGACACAGAGCACAGCCATGCCAGCTCTTGATTCCTCGAGGAAAAGTAGACCTTTGTGACCCTTGACAAGGAAAGTCACTGGGCCGGCCAGACACTGGATGAGGAAGAGGGGTGTCTACTCTGCACATTCACCTGCAGCTGTTTCCAGAGTAGAAAGAGTGGCCTTATGGGCTCTGGTAGCTTCTAACTGGTAATAATGCTGTGTGTGTGTGTCCTTAAGTTTTCGTATCTCATTGTAGCCCCATAACAAACATGTTGACAACCACTTCTGTTTCTCCAGGACTTTTAAGTAAGCTGCCCAGCATTGCACAAGTGGGACCCCCAGCCCCCCTGCTTCACCTGGGTAGCTACAGTTGCTATCAACCCTCGCAAAGGTCACAGGTGCAGTAATTTGGCACAATATGATACCTAATGCTTTGGTCACAGCTTTCTGGTTACATTTCGTGAAAGTGAAAGTGTCATATATATTGCTTCCTGTTTTATAGAATAGGAGAAAACAGAAACTTGTATTCCTATTTTCTTGTATATCTTTTAAAATAACTGCAGAAAAATCTTTTGAAAAAACACTAACATTGGTTAGCTCTGCTGGATTAATATCAGGGTGAGTAAGGAATAACGGAAGAGGGAGACTTCCCTAGTTTTGTTAGATTTTATTGATCCATTTGAATATGTTGCTTATTTGGAAACTTAATATCTCTTAAATTACTCAGTTAACTAAATGCATAGATGTTACTGATACGGAGTTGAATAGTTTCTGCCCAGCTTTACCTGCATCTTCTGTTTTTAGCACTTGACATGTATCATATGTAGTCCTCATAATAACTCTGCAAGGTTGGTTCTACCACTCTCAGGGTTTACGTAAGAAGAAACAGAGATGTCCCAAGGGTGTAGGGAACTTGCCCTGGATTCCAGGCTGGCAAGCAGTGAGAGCTGATTCATATCCAGGCAATCTGATTGGAGAGCTCATGCTCGTAACCACTATAGGAAGGGCTTAGACAAACAGCAAGAAACTCAACTTTGAGGGTGTTCCAGTGTGATGTAAGAGATATTTTTAGTTTGGCACTTTTGAAGTCTGTGAATCCTAAATAATACATCTACATTTATAGAGCAAGTCCGGGGAGACCGTGCAGTTTCCATTATGCTATTTAATCCAAGGATTATGTTTATGCTGTGGTTGTAACAATACCCTGTCGATGGAGGTCTCAGGCTTTAAGTGCCAACAGATTGTCACAAATGCTGAGACACCTAAGGATGCGTCGAGGGTGGTAGGTGGGGAGGGAGACAGCATAGACCAGGATGGATGACAAGGTGGCCTCGTGGTGGCCCAGCAGGCAGAGAGCTTCATATGCCACCAGCGTGGGGGTGAGGTGACCACTTTGAGGGGTTGGGGTGTGTTACCCGCTAAAATCCCAGGGAAAGACAGCAACACCTCAGCATCTTACCAGGGAGATGTTGTTAGAAAACAAAATCTCTTATCTTGGAGCAAAATCACAGGGAAAGCTAAGGCAGCTAATAATCACTTGTTGCTTAACAGTGTCAATTCTACATTTATTTAAACCAATAGGTGTTTATCACTAAAAGGTTATTATATACACGAATCCACTCATGCAAATGAGAAATGTGTATGTTAATTTAATCATAATTGGGAGAGAACATTCATCTTTTATTAATTCAGATGATGAGAATAAACCCAGTGTTCAGAGAGAGAATGAAAAGAAAGACCATCATAGGAAAAATCTGCAGCTCAATTAAGATGGGATGGGGTGGGGGGGGGTGTGTACCGTTCTTGCCTTCGATGCAAATTGCCTCCCAACACTAACTGGCTAGTAATCCCTAGGGGGTTGCCGGAGCTATTGCCCAGGAAGTTCTTGGAACAGATAATGCAGGTTGAACCTGAAGTATAAAAAATCCCTCAGTAAATGTCAGCAGTAATCATCACCCTCATCAGATCGATACTTGTTGGCTTAACTTGCTAGGCTAAGTCGCTCAGTCCTGTCCGACTCTTTGAGACTCCATGTAGCCCACCAGGCTCCTCTGTCCATGGGATTCTCCAGGCAAGAATACTGGAGTGGGTTGCCATGCCCTCCTCCAGAGGATCTTCCCAACCCAGAGACTGAACCCAGGCCTCCTGCACTGCAGATGAATTCCTTGCCATCTGAGCCACCAGGGAAACGTGTAAGTTAGGCTGGCCTAACTTAATACAGTATATATCACCCAGATGTTTATATTTTCCCAGTGGTCATATTGTGTAGCTTATGAGTCATTGAATCAACTAAGAGGAGCCTACACTTTGTCTGTTGTCCTATCAAATTGTGTAATGACCCAAGGTAGGGGCTGGCTTCCAGGCCACAGAGGGCAGAGTTCACAGGTCACCACCCTGTTCACATCTTCCCAGCCTCAGTGTTTTAGCCCGTCACCCAGGCGGTGTGAAGCATGCCCATTGCTGGTGTACACTTCTGGGACGTGTCCCATTCATTCACTCGCTTCTTCTCCTCCAAACCCAGACATTGGCCTGTGCCCCCCCGCTCCTTTCTTTCAGCCTACAAACCTGTGGTTTTGTCTGCTGATATTCATTCCTTTCACAGGCTCCTTAAGAAATGTGGTAGAATTTCCCTCAACTTGCCCTTTACTCTCTCATTCCTAGAAATAATGTGTCCATATTGTAATCTTCCCAACGCAGAGATCCAACCAGGCCTCCTGCATCACAGGCATATTCTTTACTGCTGAGCCAACCAGGGAGGCATGAACAGAGGAGCCTGGAGGGCTATAGTCCATGGGATCCCAAAAGAATCAGACACAACCGAGCAACTGAACCACCACCACCGTTGTAATCTTGGAGTATATGAGATAAATGTGTGTGTGTTTTAGTTGGTAGTAATCTCAGAGAAGCACACAATATAATAAAAGTTATTAAAATAACGAATTGATATTTAGAAAGTTATTAAAAAGAGGTCTTCAGAAGTGCTAATAATCATTTACACTATTTCTTTAATGCCAGATTGGTCTCTCCTGCCTCGATTCTGACCTAAGAAGGTATCTCATCAAGAGTTTTTTTGCTTCCCTCTGTTCTCAGAGCAGGAAGAGCTGGTTATGTGAAGAAAGTCCGTGACTGTAAGAGCCATCACATTAAAGGCTTTGAGGGTCCTTTAGGGACATTATCCTCCCATTATCTGTTGTGATGTAGCCAAAATTATACTCCCCTTGGCAGCGTTTCCATGGCAGGTCCTTGATCCTGACTCACAAATGCATGATTTATCCTGAGTAGTGTGTAGTTGTGGTGAAGAGTCCCTCACATTTTTTTTTCATTGTCGTATTGCCTTTAAGACTGAGTTTGAACAGTATTTTAGGAAAAGAGAAAAAGTAAGAAGATATTCGGTTATTTTATTACCTGAAAGAAGACCAGGGATCACAGGGGAATTCATTTGGGAAAGAAAATGGCATTTTGTCTATTGTAATTGGGAACTAGTTCTCCAGAAGCTTAGAGCGCTCAGGGTAATATGGGATTTATTTTGAGTTGTGTTTCCATGATATTAAGAGCATAATGGTATTCAGTAACACTTGTGTGCCTTCTAGTAAAAACAAGCATCTCTTGTTTTGATCCGTTTTCTTCTTCTCTGTTTTGCTACTGTGTAGATAAATTTGAAAGCTTGTAGCCCTGACTATATGTAACCGAATAGTCTACCAGAGGGCCCCTCCTTTGTTAGGGAGGTTTAAAAATGGTTTCCTATTAATTCACAAGTCTGTGTGGGTGAATGCTTTTTTAACATGACATTTCTAAGACGCTTTTCTTGCTTATTCCAGAAAAGAGAGGCCAGATCTGTTATTTACTACCTGCTTGGATAGTCAAGTTTGTTCAGCAAAAAATCAAGTAGAATCTCAGCTGACCACAGGTGAAGTCTAATGGCCCAAGTGGTTAAAGTAAACATCTCAAAAGTAAATAGGCAGAAATTCTGGTTTCTGTACTTGAGCTCCCTAGATCATTTAGATGAAGAGGCTCTTTTAACTGGTCTGGATTTTAATTCCACTGTCAGCAAAGTGAGTACGTTCGTATAGCATTGGTACATTAAGGTCTCAAGGCAGACATCCTAGACTTGTAAAATAGTCCCTTAAAAGTTAACTGTCTTCAGAGTCTTCATAGTAGATTCTGGCTTTTGGGTAGTTTTGAGCTGTGAAAGTTTACAGAACCTCAAGAGCAGTTCTCTAGAAAGGTTTTACATTTTACTTAATTTTTAATGATTTTAAGGGGGCTTTTATGGCTTGTTCTTCTCTAAAGCAAGAGCTTGGCTCCAGTAAGGACATACACCTTCTGTCTAGCACAGAAGTGCATGGACCTTTGACAGAGGATGGGAATGGGGCCAGTCAGGAGGGACAGGTTAGAACCGAGTGTTTCTTAGAATGTCCACTGGGCTTCCCTAAAAGCTCAGAAACCTGAGAAAGCTGGCTTGTTATGGGCACGCAGTTCCTCTGAAGGCTCTTTGAGATCCATTTTGTTTTATAAAAATTCCTATTGGCAGCTTGGTCTTTGAGAAATCATTCTGCAGATATTCCAGGAGCATGCAGGCAGGAGCTGGAGGCCTCTTTCCTTTTTCTTTCATTGTTGTTCGTGCGTCTCAATTAAGAGTTTTGGGTGACTGCTTCTTGGGTCCTGGCCAACTCTCCTCCCTTCCTCCAGAAGTCCACCCCCCGCACCTGCACCTTTCTGGTGGTAAACACCTGGAACGCTGGGAGCAGGAGTGAAGCCAGTGTGTAGGACACACAGACTCATGCAGCTAGTTTGGAGCCAAAGCACAATTGGATTATGTCGAGAAGGGAAAAGGTGCCGCGTGAATTTGCCATGTTTCTGCACAGAGCAGGCCAATTTAAATATAGCCTACTACCACAGCTTGTCCAGAATTAAAATAGCCCAGAACAAGTGGCAAATGGCAGGGCGCGGGGCTCTCTGCCAGGAGATGGCTAAGGGACGGGAAAATGGGCTTTTGAGATGGATTGTGCAGGCTCAGATAACAATACCAGACAGGACACCCTGGGATCCTACTTCAAAACTTCAATTTCAGGTCAATGTAAATATGCAGAGTCCAAAAGGAAGGGCTGATGAAAACACTCAGCAGCCTAGAAGGCTGTTCTAAATGTGCTATATTATTATTTCAGAATTAAAATCTGGTCCCTGAATTCCCCTATAGTGACATCTTACCTAAATTCAAGGACAGTACCATTGCAGCTAGGTTTTCCAGGCATAGATGGTTTTAGCCCATGAATTGAATTATGTAATAACTGTATAATAAAGCCTTATTTGAGCCTGGTGCTGCACATAATGAAATTAGAACTTGAAAATATGATGAACAGCCCTGTCTTTACTGGTTTATCAGAACAGTGATAGTGGTCAGTACAAGAGTTTTAGCAGATATTTCGGTTCAGTTATTCATTCCTGAAATTTTTGTTTGGTTGGTTGATTTTTAGTCTTTCTTGATTCTACCTGTCATGTTCCCTGAGACTGAACAACACCAAAGACACGTTTCATTATAGGAGAGTAGGTACAGTTGGATAGATACTTGCTTTGAGAAAAAGCCAAAAGAGATGCTCAGCAGTGGTTAACGTTTGCTGGTGCAGATAGACATTTCATAGCCCATGCAATCAGTATACACATAACTAAAATGTTTGTATATTATATATTTGTGTATATGTTTTTTATTCTTCCCTCAAAATTAACTGTCACGTTACACCTATCCAGCACATGTTTAATACTACTTTTTAGTGAGTGATATGAGGAGTTCGTCATCTGATAGCATCTAAATTTCAGACCTTGAGAACCATGGTTGATAAGCTGGTTTCTGAAATTATGCCAGCACTATGGAAGAGATACTTTAAAAATTAAATAGCGAGAAGTTATTTATCATATTGAAATGTGTGACTGTGGTGACTTACTGTAGTGTCTCAGAGTTCAGGGAGTAACAGAGACCTTTCTCTCTCAGATGAGCATGTGAACCTTTTTAAAAATGTATTATTATTTTAACTATGAAAATATGATAACACCTTTACCTGAGACTTGGAAAATATAGAACAAGGTTATATATAGTTCAACTATATATATTACAGTTTTTTAAGGTAGATAAGTTAAGATTTTTAGTTGGAGTTTCAATATCAAACTCTCAAAAACTAACAGAATGAACACACAGACAAGTAGAAGTGGAAACCTGAAAAGCACAGTGAAGCAATTCAGCATAATTAAGATTTACACAGTTTTCACACAGCAGCAGGGTACACATTCTACTCAAGTTCCTCTAGACTATAAACTAGGAGACCCTGGAACATATCCAGGACCTAAGACCAGGTGCAAAAATTTGATGGTCTAAAGGTATTGAAATCATAGAGTCTGTTCTCTGAGCATGAGGACCTTTTTTATTTTGTCAGGCTGTACCGGCTCACCCGTTTGAGCTGCTGCTGTTGTGACGTCTTAGAAAAACATTGCAGAGAAGTTTCCTATTTACAATTAACTGTTGCCAACAGTGATCACCGGCCAGAGAGAAATTGAAGGGGGAAAAAAAAAAGCTTTCATTTCACCACCAGAGTTACAGAAGGGTCAGAGCAGGATGGTGAACATGGACAATATAATCAGTAGGAGAAGAAAAATGAATTTAGAGTTAAGTAGACTTGGGGGTGTTGCCTGGAATAGCAAATAATTTGAAGGCATTTCTGGACATTTGTAGATGATTGAGTACATTGATGTTTTGTTTGCCATAGCAGACATTAGGAGCTGATCATGAAATGTGAATGTGGACAGCCTTGAAAGGAGATGGGCCAGGAGCGGTTATTTTAGAGAGCACAGATTCACACGTGATCTGAAACCTGGAGACATGTCAGTAGAAAGACATGGGACAGCAGGACATGAGTGTTGTCAGTAAAAGCTCCCAGGAACAGAATCGTGGAGCAGTGAGTCACTCACCAGCTTCAAGCTTCCTTGTCTTGCATGGAAAGAGCCTAATCCTTACCTCTCCTCCTTACTCTGGAACAGTAACATTCCCATTCTTCGTTGGGAAAGACTGGAGTGCAGAGGCATCCCCGCATCTTTCTAAGGATGGTGCCTTCTTCGGGATGGGCTTCCTCCAGACTTGATGACTGACTCATTAGCCTCCCAGCCTCCCCTTTCCTTGATGTCCTGTACATTTTCAGGGTTACTGGTCAGCCCAAAGGGATTGCATATGAAGCTATAAAGAGGGCTTTTTCTATTTCCTACCCCATCTCATTCATGTCAGAGCAGAGTGAAAAATGGGAAGCCTCCTCCCTAACTGTGTCCATTACAGTCCATTGGGGTCCAGAATTATAAACGTACTTTACAGGTTTCCACAGAGTCCTCCAGAGTGTCTAAAGGCTCCGAGGTTCTCAGCCTCAAGTAAAAGTGGATTTCTCACGCTTCTACTCCCCAGCACCTGTAAGACAAGGGCACATCCTTCGGTCATCAAGTCTGTCGTCATTCTAAGTAGATTCTGTGATTGTCCTGACACTACTGAAAGGGGAAAAAAGAACTTTCTGCAGTCCTCCTCCCACTGCCTGACACCTAGTACATTCAGGAAATCGGACCTGGAAAGTGTAGCCCACTCTTGGAGGTAAACCTGGAGCCTTTCAGCAACTGTCAGAGCTGAGAAGCAGTAGGGAAGGCCCAGGAGCTTCCTGCTGACACTGGGCCACTCTCAGCCAGGGGGCGGGCAGACTTCAGGGTTTGGTGGGCAATTCTTCTTATCCCTCCCGAGTTCAGTGTGCTTTCTCATTTACAAAATGACAGTAGACTTTGAATTCTTGGGCCTCAGAGAAAACCCCTTCCTAAGTGCCAAGTGAAGTGAAAGTTGCTCAGTCACATCTGACTCTTTATGACCCCATGAACTGTAGCCCACCAGGCTCCTCTGTCCATGGAATTCTCCAGGCAAGAATACTGGAGCCGGTAGCCCTTCCCTTCTCCAGATCTTCCTAAACCTAGGGATCAAACCTGGATCCCCCACATTGCAGGCAGATTCTTCACCATCTGAGCCACCAGAGAAGCCCCAAACAGGGCTCAGAGCCTAAATGTTCTGCCTCATTCTTAGCATGTGCAGTGTGCCCACTGTGCTTGGAATTCTGGAGACTCAGTCTGAATTTCGGGCTGGTGAGGGGTCCTTCCGTTGGGATCAGTGCATCTGGCACTAAGGAATGGATCCCAGAAGGCAACCCCACATTCCCCAGTGACAGCGGTTCATCCATCCCACCGACCTGCATGGCATTGCCTCCCAGGCCCCGCAGTCCATTAATTCCCCTATGAAGAAAAGTAAAGGTTAAAAGTTCATCAGAAAGTGTCTAGAGCAGAAACGCAAGCCAACAGCAGGCTCTTGATCAAGAATAATCCAAGTATTATAAGTCCCACAAGGATATTTTATTGAGGCAGCTCACTGACAGTCTATCAAGAATGAAGGAAAAGACTCCTATTATTTGAGCCAGAATTTAACATGACCCTTTTACTTAATTTGTTTGAATTCTGCCTTGCATTTCCACCCCCATCTCTAATGAAGGAGAAGCACACAGTTCTTTTTGTTCAACATACATGTGTTCATCTTCAAAACCGCCTTTGCCCCACCCCACCCCAACCCAGTCCAAATTATACCAAGTGTTATTTAAAGGTACTGAGCAGAAAAGCAACCATCCTGGTTTACATATTTGTTCCAGCCACCATTTTTCTCAGTGTTCTGGGGTAAGTAAGCTATTATCTTATCCATTCAATATGGGATGAAAGTTTTCTGTTCTTGGTTTAACGCAGCCAAATGCTTAAAAACAGATAAAATCATGTTGTTGTTTTTTTAAGATTCCCACGTGGAAAAAAAAAAGAAAACTTTTTAAGAATTCAGGAGGAGCTAGATGATCTTCTGATATTTCCTTTTAAACTTGGAGGCGTTAATTACTAATTTGGTGGTTTGGGGAAGGCAACTATGAGTTAGATGAATCTGCAGTATTTTTAACACCACCTAAAATGTTCCTGCTGAAGAATAACCTTGATGAAAACCAATTTTTCCCCCTAGTCTTTAGTAAGATATTTTCTAAGCTGCATTTCACTTGAAAGTCAGCCAAAACTGGTTTAAAAATATGTAGGAGAAGAAAGCACCTCATCTGCATTTTTCAGTACAAGTCAAAATCTATTAATATTAAAGATAATAAATAAGGAGGGCAGTAGACTCAATAAAGAGAAAGCATGACTATAAGAACTGTGGGTATGAAGGAATATTTATAGCAGAAAGGAAGGTTTATAACTTGAAGACGAAATAGATCATGGACATTTGCTACCACAAGATCTGTAGACAGCAGTACAGAAATCTCTCTTTACAGCATAGCTACCAGCTTTGCCCTAAACCTTTGGAGACCTGGCCTCTGCCTGTTCATCCCACTGGATTACTGTGTGACTTTGAGTTTGTTGCTTGGTCTCTCTGAGTTTTAAATTTCTACAGAAGGGAGAGTCATTATCTGACCACAGGGGAAGGACTTCGTGGGCTCTCCGAGGCCCTTCCGGTTCTAATTGTGGTTTTTAATCTGTCTGGCAAAGCAGAACTGTCAAGAATCATCTCCTCAAAACTAGAAGGTTAACGAAAGTCAAGTAAATCCTTTGTGCTCATTACATTAGTGTCCCCAATATCTGTTGCAACAAAAGACTGAAAATTTGAACTGATAGCAGTCAAGGACTTTATTTTTCTTTTTAAAAAAAGTTTATTGAAGTATAGTTGATCTATAATGTCTTGGTTTTCTGTGTGCAGCACAGTGAATCAGTTACGCATGTATCCACTCTTTTTGAGACTCTTTTCCCATATTGGCCATTACAGGGTATCATATAGAGTCCCCAGGTGGCTCAGTGGTAAAGAATCCACCTGCCAAGGCAGGAAACAGGGGTTTGGTCCCTGGGTTGGGAAGATCCCTAGAGGAGAAAATGGAAACCCTCTCCAACAGGCAGAGGAGTCTGGCCAGCGACAGCACTTGGGGACACGCTGGTGACTGAGAACACATTTGTTACACACAGCAAGTTCCTACCGGTTGCTGTGCTGTACACCGTCGTGTATGTCCATCCTGGTCTTCCAGTTCATCCCTCCCCCCGCCTTACCAGGGTAAGCCTCCGCTTGTCGTCTGCATCTGTAACTCTGTTTCTGTTTTGTAGACAAGTTCATTTGTATCTTTTTAAAAGTGAAACTATGGAATGTGTTCTTGTCACAGATTAGGTGTGAAATCAGTGCAGTCACTGAATTACAGTTCCTACAAACGTTCCTACAGGGAAACATTGCTACTAGGAAAGGTTAAGTGAGTTAAATGGTTTGCTGAGAGAATAACTGTACTCCTATTACTTTGTCATTCCTCAAAAAGCAGAGCTGTCCCAAACCCAACAACTCCCAAACCCGTCTTTTAAATACGATAGAACTTCTGATGCAGAATGGCTTGCGGAGCCAGTCCCGAGCAGGTTCATATTTAGCGTCCCATGCCCAGCAGAGGAGCCAGTGCCTTACTGGTCACTATCTTGACAGGTCGAGAGCCATTTTAGGTAATTTACAAAACGGATATCTTACTACTTAAGAGACTGTGTTTCAACTAAGATGCAGGATACAGGATGTTTGGGGCTGGTGCACTGGGATGACCCAGAGAGATGGTATGGAGAGGGAGGTGGGAGGGGGGTTCAGGATTGGGAACTCATGTACACCCGTGGCAGATTCATGTTGATGTATGGCAAAACCAATACAGTATTATAAAATAAAGTAAAATTTAAAAAAAAAAAAGGGGGGGGGGAAGAGTTCTAGTTTGTGTCATTTTAAAGGCATGAATAATGTTTGCTTTTTTTTTTTGGTGATTAAGTATTTATGAAATGGGATCATGTTAGCACCAGCAAGTGCACACCCAGTGTGCGTCTGCCCCACGAAGAGGAAATTAGGTCTGCCCGTGACCCTTCACTGGGGTCCATTAGTCACTCGGCTGAACACTGCTAGCTGCCGACGTGTGTTTTGACCACTAGATAGTCTTACATTGCTCTAATTCTTAGTCATACCTTTAATCTGTCACCACAGTGACTGTTGGTAAAGGACAAAAAGCATAACAACACTGACGTGGAAATACAAACAGCCTTGACCTGACAGTTCTCATCACTACCCACAGGGTCTGCTTAGATCCCGAAGGTTTTGAAGTTCTTTTTGGGCACACCCAGATGTTTCTATTACAACACTAAAAAGAAATGTGGTCATGATTATATCTGATTTCATTTTACCGAATATGCATCCATTTTGAAATAGTTTGACCCACCTTTTGTGACTAAAGGCTTGATAACTTGAGTGAGATTTAGTCAAAATAAGGCCATTTCTATGAAATTGGCCATGGGAAAGAAGCCTTATTTTAAGCAACTAAAAAGCACCTAAAACTGTAATAATAGTCTGCATTTATATGACTTTACAGTTTCCTGATAGCCTTCACATTGGTCAGTGGTTCCTAACTTAACCCTCTGTATTTCAGAGTCTCCCCCTGGCAGTGCACCGGTCCCCCCTTCCCAGAGCTCTGAGGTGGGTTCATCTCCATCCTCCTCGCTCAGGTTTCTGCCCTGCATCAAGGGCCCCCTTCTTCCTTCTCTGCTTCTAGAAAAGAGACCCCTGCCAGAGAGAGATGCAAAGTTATGTCAGCCTAAAATCAGGTCCTCCCAGTGCTATGTCGCAGTTCGTTTTCCTTTCTTAGAACTTTTGTACAATCCTGATTGCAAATCTTCACCTCTTTAAGCACCCAGATTTTCCCTACCAGCCCTACATTTCAGCCAGAGACTAATAGTGGCCGTTTATCAACTAAATACCCTCTCTGCATTAGTCCTCAGTACTTCATAGAACTCAGTTCTGACCTTAGCAACTGTACAAGGTAATATCATTGCCATTATACAGGTAAGGAAAGTGAGGCAAAAGTGGCACAGCTAGGATGTGATCAGTGGGTTTAAGCCCAGGTCTGTCTGGTTTCCAGAGTCCACACTCTCTGTCTCTTTCAGGCTTGCTGTGCTGTGTCCTGCGCTCAGCCATGTCTGAGTCTTTGCCACCCCATACACTCCCCTGCCAGGCTCCTCTGTCCATGGAGTCTTCTAGGCAGAAATACTGGATCAGATTGCAAGCTTAGGATCCTTTAAATAATTTTAAAACACTGAATCAACCCAGCATTTGTTTTCCTGTTTCTTTTATTTTTCTTTGTCTAAGACCCGACTCCAACAGTGTCACCTTCTCAAAGCCTCTTCATTTTCTCCTGTTCTCTGAGCATCTTTCTTCCTGCCTTCCAATAGGATCTGCTGTCATGGATACAAGTAAAGTGCCTTTTTCCTTAGCCCAGCTAATCCCCCTGGTCACTGTCCAAATTTCCTCTTCCTTTCTGGGTCAGAAGTCACCAGCATGTGGCTCACACCTGCTTCCTCTGCTTCCTCTCTTCCTTCCTCACCGACCCTCTTTGGACTGGTTTCTGCAGTGGTCTTCTTGTTAAAACTTTTTTTTTGACCACATGGTGGGATCTTGGTTCCCCGACCAGGGATCAAACCTACACCACTTGGAGTGGAAGCTCAGAGTGTTAACTGCTGGGGCACCCAGGATGTCCCCTGACCTTCCTGTTAGAACTGCTGTCTTGGAGGTTCTCAACAAACCTACCATCACCTTTCTCCAGCACAGAGCAAGGTTGACAGACGACCCCTTTCTCAGACTCTAAACCATGCTGGCTCATTTCAGCTGCCTCCAAATCCACCAGCCAGTGCAGCTGCCTCAGACAAATTCAGATGTGGCCCACTTCCTTCCTAAGAGGAGCACAGGTCTTACCCAAGAACAGGAAATTTGAAAGTTTCCGTTGGAAGTTCACCTTCTGCCTTTACGCCACTGCCTCTCACTTCATTTCCTCCATCAGGTCCCTGGGACATTTTGTCTCCATCCTTCGCTTTGTTGACATACTCATCTGATGGACTCCTCCACCATCTGTGATCACATGACCCACATTGCTGTTGCTCACCTTGACCCTTAACTTTGCATTGCAGCCTTCATTTCCAACTTGAAATGCGTAGGTTGTAGAAAATCCTGCTTGAATGTATCCCCTTTCAAACTGTCCATCCTTCCATCTATACAGCATCTCTGTGTAGTAAAGCTGTCCATCTGCATACCAAGTTGGAAACCTTGGGGTTATCTTTTAGGTTTCTCTCTCTCTTACCTATTTTATTTATTTTTAAAGTATTTATATATTTCTTTAGCTGTCTCAGGTGGGATCTGTCATTGCAGCCCACGGACTCTCTAGTTCTGGTGTGTGGGCTTAGTTGCTCTGTGGCATGTTGGACCTTAGTTCCTTGTGAAAGTGAAAGTGTTAGTCAGAAGTGTGTCCAACTCCTCATGACCCTACGGACTGTAGCCCGCCAGGCTTCTCTGTCCATAGGATTCTTTTTTTTTTTTAATTGGAGACTAATTACTTTACAGTATTGTAGTGGTTTTGCCATACATTGACATGAATGTCCATAGGATTCTCCAGGCAAGAATACTAGAGTGGGTTGCCATTTTCTTCTCCAGGGGATCTTCCCAACCCAGAGATCAAACCTAGGTCTCCCTCATTGCAGGCACATTCTTTACCATCTGATCAAGCCCAGGGATCAAACCTGAGTCCCCTGCAACCTGCATTGCAAGGCAGATTCTTAACTACTAGACCACCAGGGAAGCCCCTTTACCTATTTATTTATTCCACCAATATTTGAGGATTACTGCTGTGCCAGGCGTTATGGTAAGAGCTAGCAAAACAAATATGGAGGCTGCCTGCACGTTTCAAAGTTCTGACACTTCTTCCCTTAAAGATCCTTTGGCTCTTCCTTAGCACCATTCGCCTCGCTTGACATAGCTTCCCCAGCTTGCCCCAGCCAGGATTAATGAAGCAATGTCTCATCTGATGACCCAACCTTTGGTCTTCTCACTTCCTCTGGATACATAGAATATTCTGGAAATATTTATTCATGGGTGATTTTTTTTTTAGATTTTTTTTCACTGTAAAATACACATAACATAAAATTTATCATCTTAACCGTTTTTGCATGTACAGTTCAGCTGTAAGTGCAGTCACATTGCTCTGCAGCCAATCTCCAGACTTCTTCATTTTCCAGAACTAAACTCTACCCATTAAATAACCACTCCCTGTTCTCCCTCCTCCAGCCTCTGGCAACCACGCTTCTACTTTGTGACTCTAGGAGGCTGACTCTTCTAGGTTTCTCCTGGGAATGGAATCATACAAAGTTTATCCTCTTGTGACTAGCTTATTTCTTTAGCATTAAGTTCCATGGAAGATTCATCCATGATATAGCACACATCAGAAATTCCTTCCTTTTTAAGGCTGACATTCTGACAACCCACTCCAGTATTCTTGCCAGGAGTATCCCATGGACAGAGGAGCCTGGCAGGCTACAGTCCATGAGGCTGCAAAGAGTCAGACACAACTGAGTGACTAACACACATAGGCAACACACATACACACACACACACACACACACACACACACACACAAGCAACATTCCATGTGGACTTTCCAGGTGGCTTGGTGGTAAAGAATCCACCTACCAGTGCAGGAGACTCGGGTTAGATCCCTGGGTCAGGAAGATCCCCTGGAGTAGGAAGTGGCAACCCACTCCAATAATCTTGGCTGGAAAATTCCATAGACACAGGATCCTGGCAGGCTGCAGTCCAGGGGGTCACAAAGAGCTGGACATGACTGAGCCCACACACATTACAATTGTTCCATGTGCGACTGGGCTGTGTTTCATTCCTCCCTTCTTTCATAGAGGCATCCTTGGGTGGTTTCTACCTTTCAGCTGTTGTGAATAACGCCCCTGTGAATGTGGGTGTACAGATATCTCTCTGAGACCCCGCTTTCAGTCTGGGGTGTATATACCAAGGAGTTGGATTGGTGGATCACACGGCAGTTGCATTTTTCATTGTGGGGGGCCCACCATACTGTTTCCGACAGCAGTGTGCCAGGTTTATAAGTTCTCTACTTCCTTGCCAATACTTGTTAGCTTGAGTGGTTTTTTTTCAGTAGTAGCCATCATAGTGGGTATGAGGTAGTATCTCATTGTGGTTTTGATTTATATCTCCCTTACGATTAGTGTTGTTGAACACCTTTTCATGTGCTTCCCGGCCATTTCTGTATCTTTGCAGAAACGTCTCTTCTGGTCCTTTGCCCATTTTTTAATTGTTCTTATTACATAAGTGGTAAGAGTTCTTTATATATTCTGGATACTATCCAAGTATCAGACAAATGATCAGCAAATATTTTCTCCCATAAAATGGAGTTTTAGTCTTATTTAGTGTAATGTGTTTTAACTGTAGAATAACACTCATTAAAAGGACTTTTCTCTAAACATTATTTCAAGAATAAAACATCCCTTAAAATTGTTTCTGCACCAAATTTGTCTTAATGTGTAAATTACACAGCAAGGTAAATTTTAGATAAATTTTATAAAACCCAGAGTAAAGTAGAAGATAGCCAATTATTTAGCTTATTCTAGCTGAGGATTAGAAATGTGCTTTTGGCCTGGCCTGTCCAGAGAATATAACCTTTAAGCTTATTAAGTTTGATAAAATGTTAGGGAATAGAGCCTGTAATGTACTTAAGAATGAGGACTCATTTTCCAAGCTTGAAAGTGTTCTGGATATAGAAAAAATATCTGTAAAGGAAACTGCGTGGTTGGCTATTCTGTCCCCAAGTAAATCACATATGTCCCTAAGCATTCACACACTCTCAGGACTAAGAAAACTTAGTATAATAAGAGCTTATTGATCCAGTAATCTTTCTTCAATATCCGGCCAGTCTCCAAAAAGGATTTTCAGGGCATTATAAGTCACATACATAAGAGCATTCCTGATGCTAGGGAATGTTAAGCCATGTCATTAGAGGAGATAACCATACACATGGATTGACAATAATTTTATTCCAGGTTTCCCAGTAGCTGTAACAAAAAGAGAAACAATATTGTGGTTCTCATTCTGTGATGCAAGGAAGCACACCAGCATGTCATCAGACCAGATTTTTCCTGGCACCAAATTTAAGAGGAAATATATCTCCTAGATCTTTATGAGCATGACAGTAATCCACATAATGGACAGCATTTCACATTCTTTGTATGAATCTTCGTTCAGAGACTATCTCGGTTCATCCTCCTATCTCCGCTGGGTAAAAGGCCAAGGCTTGATATGAATTATGCTTCTGTGGAGGCATCTCCAAGGCCATTAATGTAATGTGGTATAAGACTTCTGATCTCATAGACAGGAACCATCTGTGACTAGATTGGCCTCAGCCTGCCCACAGTTGAAAAGCCCATGTCATCATATCTCTGCAAGACTTGGGGCCCTTAAAATACCAAAGCCACATTTCAATGGGGATAGCACACCCCTTAAGCTACATTTTATATCTATATAACTTGATAATGCCTTTAGAAAAGGAAGCAATGAACCGCCCTGGCAAAAGAGACAGCTATTTGCTGATGCTGTCACTTGTTCTAAACCAGGACCCAAGAACACAGTTTTGAAGTGACTATTCCTGGTCCTGCCTTTTACAAAAGAAAAAAGCAACATTGGAAGAAAACATTAACATTCAAGAACTAATGAGTGTAAAGATGGGACTCATCAGAAGTAGTTTTTCCAAACCAAATTTACTGAGGCGCTTTTGCTGACTCTGCCTGTTGCAGATTAAAATCAGCAGGAGCTATGCCAGTGAATAGGTCTGTGTGTGAGACTGGAAGTTAGACGTCAGGAGGGGCAGCTCAGGGCCCGACCTGTGCCTTAGCAGCTGTACACGCTGCATCCCGTCGAGTTGGTCTGAGTGGAGAAGCACATCGATACTGAGAAAGCAGTTACACATCACACCTTTGCTTTTTAGCTGAGAGCTGTGGAAACATCCGTTTCTTGTTCATATTAAGACTATTCCTTGCTTAACACACTAATTTCTTCGTTAGAACTACACTGTATACGCAGGGTAACTGGATTTTGCAAGGCTAGCTCTCATAAGTGAATAATGTCACAGCCCAAAAGGAAGGCTAACAGGTCAATTGTTGGCATTTTCTTGAACGTGACGCCATAACCCAGGAAAGACTGGTGGTTATTGTCAGGCAGTTTCAAGGGAACCAGAAGGGAAGTGGAATGGTGGGCTGCATGGACAGATGCAGGAAGATCCAATTCTGCCTCTGCAGGAACCAGTGAGATGCGACCCGGTCAGGAGCAGTGACAAGAAGGAGATGTGGTGGTGTCAGGCGTGTGTTGAAGGTCCTGCCAGCCTCCTTTGCTGACCGTGGATGTGGCCCGTGAGAGAAAAGGAGGCAACGGGGATGACTTACAGGGTCCAGGCTTGAGCAGCTGGAAAAAATAGAGTTGCCTTTATCTAAGATCTGGAGTCTTATGCACCATTGCTTTTTTTTTTTTTTAACATTAAAAAAATTTTTGGCTGTACTGGGTCTTTGTTGAGGTGCAGAGTCTTCATTGTTGCAGGTTTTCTCTAGTTGTGGAGAGCAGTGGCAGCTCTCTAGTAGCGGCATGTGGGCTTCTCATTGCAGCGGCTCCTCTTGTCACGGAGCTTGGACTCCAGGGTGTGTGGGCTCAACAGTTGCGACGCACAGGCTTAGTTGCCCCATGGCATGTGGACCTTACTTCCAGACCAGGGATTGAACCCCTGTCTCCTGCACTAGCAGTGTCTCCTAACCACTGGGCCACCAGAGAAGTCCCTCAATTACTGTGGTTTTTAAATGTCACTAATAATTTCCTGTAAGTGTATGGAAATCAAAGCAGATTACATGTATAGCTCCTGAACCAATCAATGACAGCCTCTGCCATCAAATTTTCAGAGTCAGATCAGGCAGCTTCACTTTGAACATAACAAATTTTAAGACACATCAAAATCAACATTTTTTTTCAAAGCAGTTTTTTGTTGGGAAGAAAATGTAAACAATAGAAATAGAAAATTATAAATATTATATACAGTTTTACCTTTAGCCAAATTCTGGTTCATTCTAGATTAAAATCTTTATCTGCTGTGTCAGTGAATAGGTGCATAAAATATGGAAAGAAGCTGGAACAGTTGTCTAAGGGGCCTGCGTGTGCCTCATTAGTAGCATGTGTTGAGCATGTTCCATGTATTATTTATGTGCTTTTCCTTTTTTTTCTAAAAACATTATAATGTTTAAGAAAAACTGAGAAAGCCAGATTGTTTTGTTCTGAGTAAGGTGACTTGAAAGTTCATGCAACACATATTTTAGTCTCTAAAGAAAAAAAAATTCTCATCAAATTCCTTGGTGGCTGAGACAGCAAAGAATCCACCTGCAAGTACAGGAGACTCAGGTTCAATCCCTGAAGATACCCTGGAAAAGGAAATGGCAACCCACTCCATATTGCCTGGAGAATCCCATGAGCCTGGTTGACTATAATCCATGGCGTCACTAAGAGTCGGACATGACTGAGTGACTACACTACTAACTGATTGTAAAGCAACAAGTTATAATTAAGGTTTGAGTACAATGATGCCTGACATTCAGAACTTCCACTGTTGTTGTTTGGGCTGTTCGCAAGTGACCTTTGCAAGGGCTTATGTCTGGGTGAGGGTCACTTACCTGCCGTACCAGCTTAGCCAGTGACCCAGAACGCTCCGTAGCTCTTCACCCCAAAATAGTAACTCTACATGTTAAAACTGGTTTATTGATAAAAGTAGGACCTAAAAGAAAGTCAGCCACTGATGCCTGAGAGATGGTGTTTTCTCCTTACTTTTTGCTGCATTTGATATGAGAAAGTATAGATGATGATGATGGAATTAGGAGGTCCCTGAGGGTCTGAAGATTGATGGGTGTCAGCAGTCTTTGGAGTAAACAAAATCTTGGGCATGTGTGAGCGCTCCTTTGTGTGGATGTGTTTCGCATGAACAGCCATCTGGAAGCAGCCAGGCATCCACTTTGAGTAGTTTCCACCTGTCTTCTCTCCCACCACCAACCCCCCACCACCGACCCTCGAACAATGTCATTTTGGTGTGTCTTACTGACTAAGGGATTGTGCGTTGCTCGAGAACTGAGCCTGGGATTGGAACACATGAATCACGTGAACCGGGGTCAAGCCCAGATTTTTCCCCTGGACAAAATCAAGATGTATCAATGGCCCAACCCCACAGCGCTTTTGATGACAGCAAACTCAGATGGCTTCCTGTTCTCTTCTACTTTTAAAAAATTATTTATTTATTTTTGGCTAAACTGGGTCTTTGTTGCTGTGCGTGGGCTTTCTCTAGTTGCAGTGGGGGTGGGGGCTGTTCTTCATTGCAATGCAATGTGCGGTGGCTTCTCTTGTTGCAGAGCACAGGCTCCAGGCGCACGGTAGTTGTGATGCATGGGCTTAGTTGCTCATAGCATGTAGGATCTTCCCAGACCAGGGACTGAACCCACGTCCCCTGCATTGGCAGGTGGCTCAACCACTGGACCACCAGGGAAGTCCCTCTTCTATTTCTTGTTATCAGGTCCAGGATTACCAGAAGCTCCTGGGCACACACCTGGTTTCAGGCTTGACTCTGGTTTTGACCATCATGGCAGTCACGCAGAAGCGCTGACACAGGGAGGGGCACTCAGTGGAAAAGGTCCCCCCACCGCCTTTGTCTGGTCTCACAGGAAAGAACAGGTAGTAAAGGGTTAAGGCTTCGCTGATGCAGTGCTTCCAAAATACATTTGCAGAAAGGTTAAGCTGTGTTTGTCTGTTTTCCAGTTTAGCTTGCTGTCTGAAGTGGTGGAAATACTTCCACCATTTATTTCACTCCACGGTGGTGGGTTGTGATTGAGTCAGAATAAATAGTACTTGATTTTTATAAGTTTATCATTGAAAGGCTAGCAGATTTTATTATAGGGCAAGATAACTGTACTCTTGTGGCTTCATTAATTATGGTACCTAGACATAATTAGGCTCGAGCTAAGTATAGCAGATAAAATGGAAAATAATTCTGAGGACAAAAAAGAATTGAGATTCTGAGAAACTGAAAGAGCATAAGAGAGGGCATCCAGAGTCTCAGGCCCAACACATGGAACTAAAGCCTCATCAGTGTTGGCTTCCTCATGGGGGTTTTTAGGAATATGTTCTAACCCTCTTGATCTTATCTCCATACCCTATCAACAGGGACCATCTAAAATACCCTCTGTAATTCATAAATAATAATTCTGATGAATTTGATTTTTTCAATTTTAATTCATACACTTTATTTTTTAGAACAGTTTTAAGTATACAGAAAAAATTGAGCAGGAAATACAGAGTTTCTGCATACCTCCTCTGCCCACATCCACACCCAATTCCCCTTGTTATTAACATCTTGCAGTAGTGGGTACATTTGATACAATTGAGGAATCCACATGGATATGTTAGTATTAACTAGAAGTCCGTACTATATGCTAGGGTTCACTCTTTGTACAGTTCAGTGGGTTATGACAAGAGCATGATGTCGTGTGTCCCCCCCATTAGAGGATTATCCAGAATAGTTTCAGCCCCCTAAATATTCCCGGTGATCCTCTTCTTCATCCCTCACCTGCTTTCACCTTGAACCCTTGGAAACTGCTGATCTATTTACTCTCTCTGTAGTTTTGTCAATCCATTTTTAAGTGACTAGCCACCTGTTCCTAAGAAAACATCCTTCATTCTTTTATTTATGAAACGATCCCTCAATAAATACTATGTGCCAAGCAGTGTTCTGTGCCTTGGGAATATAGTATTGCTGTTATTTAGTCCTTAAGTCGTGCCCGACTCTTTGCAACCCATGGACTGTATAGTACAACAGGCTCCTCTGTCCTCCACTGTCTCTTGGAGTTTGTTCACTCATGTCCATTGAGTCAGTGATGCTATCCAGCCAACTTCATCCTCTGCTGCCCCCTTCTCCTCTTGCCCTCAATCTTTCCCAGCATCAGGGTCTTTTCCAATGAGTCGGCTCTTCCCATCAGTTGGCCACAATATTGGCGCTTCAGCTTCAGCAGCAGTCTTTCCAGTGAATATTCAGGGTTGACTGGTTTGATCTCCTTACAGTCCACAGGACTCTTAAGAGTCTCCTCCAGCATCACAGTTTAAAGCATCAATTTGACACTCAACTTTCTTTATGGTCCAACTCTCACATCTGTACACGACTACTGAAAAACCATAGCTTTGACTATACAGACCTCTGTCTGCAAAGTGATATCTCTGCCTTATAATACACTGTCTAGGTTTGTCATAGCTTTCCTTCCAAGGAGCAACCATCTCTTAATTCTGTGGCTGTAGTCACAGTCCACAGTGGTTTTGGAGCCCAATAAAAGAAAATCTGTCACTGCTTCCACTTTTTCTCCTTCTGTTTGCCATGAAGTGATGGGACCTGATGTCAGGATCTTGATCTTCAGGCCAGCTTTTTCACTCTCCTTTTTCACCCTCATCAAGAGGTTCTTTACTTCCTTTTCACTTTCTGCCATTAGAGTGGTATCATCTGCATATCTGAGGTTGTTGATATTTCTCCTGGCAGTCTGGATTCCAGCTTGTGATTCATCCAGCTTGGCGTTTTGCATGATATACTCTGCATATAAGTTAAATAAGCAGGGTGACATGACAGTATACAGCCTGGTCATACTCCTTTCCCAATTTTGAACTAGTCCATTGTTCCATGTCTGGTTCTTACTGTTGCTTTTTGACCTGCTTACATGTGACCGTGTACTCACATCTCTTGAAGAATTTTCTGCAGTTTGTTGTGATCCACAGAGTCAAAGCCTCTAGTGTAGTCAATGAAGCAGAAATAGATTTTTTTCTGAAACTCCTTTGCAGTTTGATTTTGTGGTTCCTCTGCCTCTTTGAAAACCAGGTTGTACATTTGGAAGTTCTCTGTTCAAACCCTGCTGAAGCCTAGCTTGAAGCCATTTCTTCTAAGGAATTCTTGATCACAGAAGTAGATACAACGGTCATCTGAATTAAATTCACCCATTCCTGTCCGTTTTAGTTCACTGATTCCTAAAATGTCAATGTTCAGTCTTTGCCATCTCTTGCTTGACCATGTCCAATTTACCTTGATTGATGGACCTACCATTCCAGGTTCCTATGCAGTATTGCTCTTCACAGCATCGGACTTTACTTTCACCACCAGACACATCCACAGCTGAGTGTCATTTCCATTTTGGCCCAGCCGATTCATTCTTACTGAAGCTATTAGTAATTGCCCTCCACTCTTCCCCTGTAACATATTGGACACTTTCCAACCTGAAGGCTCATCATCTGGTGTCTTATCTTCTTGCATTTTCCTTCTGTCCATGGCGTTCTCCAGGCAAGAATATTAGAGTAGGTTGTCATTCCCTCCTCCAGTAGACCACATGCTGTCAGAACTCTTCACTATGACCCATCCATCTTGGGTGGCTCTGCACAGCATGGCTCATAGCTTCATTGAGTTATGCAAGCCCCTTCCCCACGACGAGGATGTGATCCATGAAGGGGTGGAAATATAGTAGAGGACCAAAACTAAGAAAAAAAAAAATCCCTAAAATAAAAATCTCCATGACACTTCATATTATAGTGCAGCAAGCCTCCAAGCTCAGCTAGGTCCTAAGTAGGAGTGAAATGGGACCCTGCCTGAGAGCACAGGATGTGAGCAGGGAGTTAGCAAAGGTAATTGGAGAATGGGGCCTCTGGCATTTAGCCCCAAATCCTCAGGTCAGACTCTGTCCTCCCAGGCTAGGACACAATGCCATTTCCCAACATTTCCTCTCCTGCTCTCTCTGAAATGAGTGCTATCACCTCTTTTAGACTCTTTCTAAGCTTTTACTACTAGTTATTATAGGCCTGCCTAGCACTAATGAAAGAAAATAGGAAGTTTATAAAATTATAGGAAGTAGGTGCCCAGGGTCGTCATCTAAATACCAGTTGGACAAGATCTTCTCCTTTGGAAGTGGATGACCCAGTCTCAGCATCCAAGCCCCTCTTCTTGGGCAGGCAGATGTCAGTCTCCATGAGTCTTGCCTTAGGGAGGCCCACTCTTAGCCCTGCTTCCTTTCTCCCAGCCCTAGTCCTCTAGAAAGAGCAGAGGTTTCAGTGGGTAAGGAACTGGGCCAGGGAGAAGGTGGTAGACTGAAAGAGACCCCTTTCCTCCTCTGCAGCTCCACTTCTCTCCTCCTTTTTTGTTTCACACAAGAAATGTGCTTAAAGAGCAACTAAATGGACTTCTTGGAACCATCCTGGGCACATTCTCCCAGCAGACCCAGAGGGGAGCCCATGGTGTAGGTCTGCTCCCAACTACACATTCAGCAAATCACACTGGTAGCATGACCTGGCCATGCTGGGAGCATGTCTTCAATACACCACAGAAATCAGCCAGTGCTGGCACTTCCCTGATGGTCCGGTGGCTAAGACTCCTCACTTCCAGTGCAGGGGGCTCGGGTTTAATCTCAGGTCAAGGAGCTAAGATCCCACATGGTGCGCAGCATGGCCAAAAAACAAAAACAAAAAAAGTTATTTTTTAAAAAAGCAGTCAGTCAATGCTACAGATCAGAGTTTTACTATTTTTTTGTTCCCCAGAGAGCTGCTTTACTAGCACACCACTGGGCAGACCTTTCTTACTCAAATCCTTACATTGACTCTACCAGAGAAATGAAATCCATGGGCTGTATACTAATTTGCATGATCCAGTCCTGTTCTCCATGGTTGGGGGGACAGAAAAGGAGAACCCCACCCCCAGCCCAAGTCAATAGGGGATTTGATCCTGTACGTTTTGAACAGTAAGCTTTGATTTAAGCTGTGCATAACTTCCATGTACATTCGTCAACCTTGCAAGAAGGCTCGAGGCAACTCACAGGTGTTCATCCGCCTTATCATTGACGTCTCACAGCGAAATGAGTGCAGAACTTCCTGTGGCAGGTGTGGGGCCAGGGTCACTTTGAGCATTTCTTCCGTGCCCCGCCTGCCCCGTAGACCATTTTGCAGGTCCTGTGTAATTACCAGGGCGCCGCTCTTGCTGACCCACCCTCTGTGCTCCCGTAGGACCGCCCACGCGAGAGCCAAAGCCGACGCAGCAGACCAGGCCGCGCTGGCCGCCCGCCAGGAGTGTGACATCGCGAGAGCTGTGGCCCGAGAGCTGTCGCCTGACTTCTACCAGCCAGGTGGGACCTGCGATGCTGTTGGTCGGGGGGATGCAGGACGGGTGGGGGGTGGGAGCAGGTAGGACCTGCAATGGGCGGGGGGCAGGTAGGAGCAGGTAGGACCTGCTGAGATAGGAGAGGGTAGGGGGCTAGGAACGTGGCCTCTGGTTTCCTTTCGCCTGCTTTTCTTTATAATCTGAAGATCTGTGCCCCCTGAATTTCAGCAGGACTACGGAAAAATTGGGAGCTTAGCGTAACGCATGTCTGAAGTCTTGAGTGTTAGTGCTGGAGTTCTGGCTTGTTCTTCCCCAGTGCATCTCCCTCGCCTTCTGCTCTCCCACCCAGAGCAGCAAACTTCCAACTGATAGCATAAACAAGATGAGAATCTAAAAGAAGCATCCAAGCAGTTGTATTAATGTGTTGGGGTCCGTCACAGGTGCTAAAACAAATACCTCAAAATCAGGCACCTGTAACAATCACATTAGCAAAGAAAACAACTAGTAAGTATTGGACTAATGTTTTTAATACACCTCAAAGGAATGTTGGGATGTAAAGAAATGCACCACTTAAAGACAGTTGCCTCTGCACAGACTAAGAGGAGAATGTATGTCATGATGGAAGAAATGAAAGGGACAGCCACGCACATACAAAATCAACCCAGATCATCTGCCTCTCAAACATTATACCATAGCAGTAAGCAGATAGTTACAGTAGGGTTAAATATTTAACTCACTCCTTAGAGCTTTCCTACTAGACTGTTTCCATCCCTTTCTTTATTACAGGATGTTATAGGATTATGTTTAATATGTGTTATAGGAAAAGGTGGCAATTGCCATTTTATTGATTCTCCATAGTTTTAGAAACAACTTCCTGTTGATTCAAGGGATCAACAGGTTTCCAGGCAAAGAGACTAAAAGAAATGTTCTTAATTTCTAAGTATCGAAATTTGTTTTCTTGGTGAAGAGTTTTTCCACATTGGTTTCTGTTAATCAAGCTGGATAACTAGCACCCTGCACAACAGGTGTGTCCATTACCCGTTCGGCTCCAGTGAGGGTGATAAGGTACTGGAAGCCACAGGGCATCCGTGTGGCTGCGTGAACAAGGTACGTCACGGTGTGCAGAAGAGCAGGCTTCCTGTAGAAGCTAGAACATCGACTGTAATATAGCACGGGAGAATAAGAAAGGAAGGACAGGAGTTTTGTTTTTTTGTTTTTTTTTTTCTGTAAATGGCGAAGACAGTAAAAGCCCATGTTAACAAGACTCTTCTCATGAGAGCACTTTGGGACAGGGCTGGGTTCAGTTGCAGAGTGATTGAGTTACTATAGAGTGACTAGTTCTGTACTAGTTCAAGGGAGAAAACCAGTGGCAATGGATGTTTTCTTCCATGTGCATCCTTTCTGTTGTGTTCTATTTTCATTTGTGTCCCATCTCTGGGTCGACTGAAATCACCTAATGCATACTTGTTTGATTAGGAAAGGGAAATTTTCCATTTTGGGGGGTAGGAATAAACGCCTCTCTGGAAATTCCCACATCCCTAGACCTAAGCACCTTGGGAACTACTTGTTGTAGGGTGTGAGAGCTGAAGAGGGGATTCAGCCACCCTGGAGGGACCCTCTTGTCCCTTTGCAGTAGTGATGCTCTTGGGAGCAGCTGGGCAGTTGGGAGACAAAGCAGCTTCATGAAGCAGCCCTGGCCTTGAGCTGCTGTGGAAGCAAACAAACTCGCTATTGTCTGCAGATGGTAATTGCTCGGTTCTGTTGTTCACTCCGCTGGGGATGGGGTCCCTGAGATTGCCAGTCGGTGTTAACAGGAGGTAAATGATAGCGGAGGTCATCTCAATTTTTCAGACTAAAAGGTTTTTTAAAGCCTTTTGTCACGTGAAAGCATTGGAGGAGGGGGGAAAATTTTGTGGGAAAATGCCATTCCACCCTTTCGTAGCTAAAACATCGTCACATGAGCCAGTTGTCCCTCAGTAATAAATACATCACAGTAGCACAAGATGACAAGGGGTCTATTTGAGACAGGAGCTAAGGAGGGGGTGGCAGTGATCCCCTTTGACCCACAGCCAGCACTACCTTCGGCAACTGTATAGAAAGCCTTTTCTGTACTGAGTATTATTGATCTTCTCAAGGGAGCATAACGTGCTTTCCACTGTGCATTCTTCCCAGGGTGATCAAATTGGATAGACATTTCTGAAAGGGCTTTCAAGTACATTTTCTGAGTCAGACTGCGCGATTCATTTACATATCCCAGATACAAATGTTTCCTTTGTTGGGAATGAATGTGTCGTGCATAGAAGTCGTTAACCCTTGGAAAAAAGGATGTCTGTTATAGCTAATATTTTGAACTTTCATGGTGAGTTACCTCTTTTCAGGAGCCGGCAGTATTTTCAGAAGTTTCCCGTCTTAATTCAGTCTTACACTTTTTAGCTCAAATCTGTATTATTCTACAGTTCAATTAGAAACTACGGAAAAGGGGCTTCCCTGGTGGTCCAGTGGTTAAGACTCTGTGCTCCCAGTGCAGGGGGCCTGGGTTCGATCCTGGTCAAGGAACTAGATCCCACATCCCGCAACTAAGACCAGGCACAGGCAAATAAAGGCACATTAAAAACTGTGGCCATGTGGGATAGCTTAATCGTTCAAAGGGCGTGGTTATAACAATAAAAGGCATTCAAATAGATGTATGTGACCGTGTATGTAGGTAATTGCATTTGTGTGTGTAGTTGAATTCATGTATGTAGACAATTGCATTCACACACAGAAACCTCAGTTGCCATGAGTAAGAGTGACACAGTGAGTCATACCCCCAGAACTTAGAAATAAGATTGCCCTCTGAGAGTTAAATGGACATGAACTTGGGCGAACTCCGGGAGGTGGTTGAGGGACAGGGAGGCCTGGCGTGCTGCTGTCCATGGGGTAGCAAAGAGTCGGACACGACTTAGCAACTGAACAGCAACAACTGAGTGTTAAAATAAGCCCGTGAGACAGCACAGGAACATATACGGTGATCATACGTGATAGGTAGTATGTCTGTAGTTCAGCAAGATTTCCTTGTGACCTGATTTAGTGTATTAGAACCTACCAAGGCTTGGTCACCCAAAGTAGTATTGAAAAAAAGAGTCACAGAGGCAAAAATAGGCAGTGTCCATTCGAACGCTATCCAGAGGAGAGCGATGCTGTGGCCAGGACCTTGGAGTATTGTAGTTGCACTGGCAGGGACGTTGTGTTATGGGGAAGGACGCGGGGAGAGGTAGCCAGCCGTGTATGGCTTTATTGGCAGGATCAACCGAGTGAGGAAATGGATGCAACAGGCGCGCTCAGCCCGATGCCATTGGATACTTGATTCATCTCATGCCTCTGTCTCGATTCCACCGCCACCAGTAACCTTCTAATTTTGGTCAAGCTTCTCGTGGAGGTCTGCCAGTGGGGAGAGCGTGCCCTGGTGGCATCAGTGCTGGTCCCGGCCTTTGTGACATTCACCTCGCTCATTGTGAACTGATGAATCGGTCTTCTGGTGTCACACGTCAGTCTTGTGAGCTTCGGCAACGGGAGTCGGCCCTGAGGGATGGCGCAGCTTCAAAGAGCTGATGAAACGGGCTTTCTGAGCCAGGAAAGCTGAGACAGGACTTGGGATGGTCACGGAAGAGGTGGTGGGGAGCTGGACATGGCGAAGGGTAATTGGGAAACTCTGTGTATGGCTCTTTTACCCCCTACTGTTTCAGTTTCCTTTCCATCAAGATGCCTTATTTTTTTATTTCAAGTGATATTTATCAGTTGTGGGGGTGATTGGTCATGGGTGGAAAAAGCAAATGTGACTACAATATGTAGACTATATAGAGTATATTATGTATACATAGTATAGGTGACTATATTATGTATACATAGTATAGGTGGCTATATTATGTATACATAGTATAGGTGACTATATTATGTAGAGCCCTCTTGGGAGGTGACCCAAGCAACAGCCTCACAAGCTTCGTCTTCCTGGGTTTAAGCATGTGTATTAATTGACTTGGGCTGCTACAACAAAATGCCATGGACATGGGGGCTTATGCAACAGATATTTTTCTTAGTTCTGGAAGCTGTAATTGCAAGATCTGGATGCTGACAAAATTGGGTTCAGGTGATTCTTCCTGGCTGGCAGACAGCATTTCCCCAGTCCATGAACCTGGAGGACGAGAACTCTGGTGTCTCTTCCAGTTTTTATAAGACCATTAAGCCCATGAGACTCATGAGAGTCTCCCCGCATGAGCTAAACTATCTCCCCAAGGCCCCACCACCAAGTAACATCACACTGGGGGTTAGGGCCTCAACATCTGAATTTGTGAGGGCAAGGAGACACAAGTGTTCAAGGTATAAGAGCATGTATGTTACATACACATGCACAGAATATGTTGATTACTTCAAGTGAAGTCTTTTGGTATAGGTTACTTTGAGACAGTGTCAACTAAGCTCACACTTCTAGTATGAATTAGAAGTCCTAAGAATTGTCTATGCCTTGGAGTAGGAAATGGCAAGCCATTCCATATTCTTCTGCCTGTGGAATCCCACGGACAGAGGAGCCTGGCAGGCTATAATCCATGAGGTCACAAAGAGTCAGACACACTAACACACATTATTAATATGTACTTTTTGTTAAGAAAAAAAATGTTTCCTGGAATAGATAACTTCTAAACTCACATTACAGACCCCAAATTTGGAATAACTTTTTTTCATAGAGAAAGGGAAATGGAATAATCTACTAGTTGATGAGAAATTAGTAATTCGTGGGACTTCTGGTTATTACCACCTGTGTATCCCACTGTATCCCATTCAACACACGTGTACTGAAAGCCTGCCGTGTGCACAACCCTGGCTAAGTGTCCTATGACTTGCAGACAGGAGTGCTGTGGTTGTGTTCTCAGAAGTTGCAGTACAATAATGGATGGGACTCTAAAGTCCTTTGGGAAAGTGGCATTCTTTCCATATAGAATAGTGATCTGCCATCAGTTGTATAATTTTCAAAAAACCTTTCAATCTGGTCTTCTTTTAGTGATTGACAGTCCCCATCAAAAATACCTAATTTCCATGTAATGACTTCTGATGTTGCTACAAGCATGTGCACTGCCCTGGGGGGGTCTTCATAGTGCCCCCCACCATTTCACAGAGGCTCACCTATGAAGAACTAGCTGAATGCCCCACTGTTTTCCATCTGCTGTATCTGCTCAGAGCCTTCATGCCAACTGCAACTCATAACCTCTCCGTGTGGAGGCCTGACATGTGCTCAGTGTCGTTGTTTTGTGTTGTGTGGTACATCAGTTAGCAGGTGACCTGTCTCTGACTTCTTCCCAGAAACATCCCTTGCTGCTGCTAAGTCGCTTCAGTTGTGTCTGACTCTGTGCGACCCCATAGATGGCAGCCCACCAGGCTCCCTCATCCCTGGGATTCTCCAGGCAAGAACACTGGAGTGGGTTGCCACCTCCTTCTCCAATGCATGCAAGTGAAAAGCGAAAGGGAAGTCGCTCAGTTGTGTCTGACTCTTCGCGACCCCATGGGCTGCAGCCCACCAGGCTCCTCCATGCATGGGATTTTCCAGGCAAGAGTACTGGGGTGGGGTGCCATTGCCTTCTCCGAGAAGCATCCCTTAAGGACTCAGAAATACTGTCTGTAAAAACAGACCAAAATGCTGACTGCAACAGCTCTCAGCACTTGTCATCATTCCTCCCTGGCGATACTCTGACCCGTCTTTTTAGCGAACCGCGGCATCTCATCAGCTCTGTGGTGCTGGCATCGCGGCGTGGACACACGTTACCACACAGAACAAGCACAGGCACACCACGCGCCCTCCAAGAAACCTGTCCAGGAAAAACGCCTGCCCTCCACACTATGTTAGACATTTTGCTTTAAAAGCACCTAATCTGACTCTGGAAAATCTAAGTCTGCATCCTATTTAGCTGGCCAGTCCCCAGTTGACTATGCCACGTTGGCAGCATTTCCAGCTGGATGCAGGTGAGGAAGGCTGGAGTTAGGTTGGCTCTAGTCAGCATACTTCTTGCCATACTGTTCAAATTTATTTTTTTGTGTGTGGAATCAGAAGTCTTTATTTCAAGGTCTCTCACTCTGGTGTCTTTTTTTCCCATTTATTTCTATTTTATATTGGAGTATAGTTGATTAACAATGTGTCAGTTTCAAGTGCGCACCTAAGTGATTCAGTTAGACATATACATATGTCTCTTCTTTTTCAGGTTCTTTTCCCATGTAGGTTATTACAGAATATTGAGCAGAGTTCCCTGTGCTCTACAGGAGTTCCTTGTTGGTTATCTATTTTAAATATAGCAGTGTGTACATGTCCATCCCAAACTTGCCATGCTTTTAAATGCAAGCACTGGGTACATTAGAGTTACCTGGAGCATTTAATAAACCTCAAGATTTCTAGGCTTCAGTTAATACTTACTAAATTCTCTGGGAATCACACCCCACACGCCTCTGCTAGGCAGCTCATGGGGAACACTGCTTTGAAGTATGTTTATTCTCTCAACCAGCCAATTTTTAATGGGTAATAAAGCTGGGAGATTGTGTTGTTTCGTTTTTTTTTTAATCTGAAAGGTGGTGCTAGTAAATTCTCTGAGCTCAACAGATTCTGAGTATCATCAGAAGCCCTGTAGATAAAACTGAATGAATACGCCTGAAAACCATGTCTGAGAAGATGGGCACAAGTGAAAATGCCTTTCGGAAGACATTTAAGATAAGAAGCAATGCATGAGAGGTCTACAGATCTAACGGAGTTGGCTAGACTGGTATTTAAGAGTTAATAAACAGTAAATATGTTCAGTGGAACCCAGAATATAGTTTTGTGAGGCCATTAATACAGAATCCTCCAGGGGCCAGATCAGTCTCAGCTTCGCCTATTCACAATGGCATAAATTAAGAGGTAGGGGGAGATCTATTTACTCTTTACAAAAAGTATTTGCAACTAGGCTTTGTATTCAGGTATTATAGGTCTTTGTTGTTTTTCCAAATAACTAAAGCATATCACTTTAATATAAATTTAATTTTTTAAAAATTCTTTTTCTGGGACCCACTATCACTCATTTGACTGAGTTTCCTCCCAAATAAACAACCTCTTGCCGCTGTTAGCATTTCAGCAGTCTCATCCTTTGCTGGCAGCTGTCACGTTGCTGGGACCTGTGAAAGCAGTTCCCATTTCAGCTTCTCATCTGCTTTCAGCAGTAGGCACAGGTAAGACCAGTGGTTACCCAGATAAACCCTAAACTCTTAAGCATCGTGGTTCCAGTCTCACATTTTCAAATTGAAGCACGCGGGCTTTGTGACAGCTTTATTTCCTGTGGTTCAGTGACTCTCTTCTTCCAACTTTAAGAATGTATAACTAGCCACGCCTGCCAGAGTCTATTTTATTCCTGTTCTTTTTGGTGTGTGTATTTAAGTCAGACATTAGCTTTTCATATGCCTTAATCTTAAGATAGAAAGGTCTGCAAAAATAACTTTTGCACTTACCCCTTAGATTGAAGACATTGAAAGTACTTTGTAATTTGTGTTTCAGAGTTAGGTGACTTTAAGGGGGAAATCCATTGGCTTTAAGAATCTTGCCTATTAATTACCTTTGCACAGAACATTTACTACCATGCCTAGATGGGTATTTCAGTCATGCTGTAAAATTGGATGAAAGTGAAGCACAAGTGAAACCAAAGTCTGATGAAACGTGGCGTTGAAGGGTGGGAGAAAATATGCCATCAGCATCCTGCAGAGGGGGTGTTGGGTGAAAATAAGTCTGCAGTAGATGAGGGACTTCTCTGTGAAAAACCAGGATAAATTCTTCTCGTGGGTTTTTGAAAGTCAGGGTGAGCCTGGTGATGAGAAACCTCCCCTTCCAGGGTTGCTGCTAATGCTGCTTTCTCCTGGTGGTAATGGTCTAGTCAGATCCCCCAGGAAGGAGCTGGAAAGAAAAATAGCACCTTTTGAATAATTGCAGTTGCCTCTTTTTCTTCAGGCTTTCCTGATAGCTCAGCTGGTAGAGAATCCGTCTGCAGTGCAGGAGACCCTGGTTCAATTCCTGGGTCGGGAACATTCGCCTGGAGAGGGGATAGGATAGCCAAGCGAGATAACTTTCTCTGTGCCAAGAATTCATACTGTCATGTTTAGTGGATTTAAAAGAAAATTGCCAGTTTTTGTAAAGAGAGCGCTTAACCTTAAGTTTAGAAAGGAAATCTCGATTGTTGACATGCGATCTTGACCTGTTTGGGAAGTTTGAATGCCGAGTGGTGGCTTTATCATCTGCAGGGTGGACTGTGAGATAGAACTCTTATGCTTTTGTCCCTTAGTGCAATCTATAAATGTGGGCCCTTGGGAATTCTCATTTCTAGGGTTAATATAGTACATGTTGCGTGATATTTTATCTTAAGGATCCACAGGAGCTGTGTGACTTTGGGTTTTTCAGCTACTGCAGCTGTTTCCATATCAGTAAAATCAGGATAATGCCCACTTGCTAGGATTTTCGTGAGGCTTAACACTTTGGAAAACACCTTGTATAATAAATGGCCATCTCACAGTAAATAATTATTCAGATCGTCCCAGGAAGAACGTGACTAATCGGTAATTTTTTTATTTTCATACAATTTTAAAGGTTATTTTCCATTTACAGTTATTCCAAGATATTAGCTATGTTCTCCGTGTTGTACAGTACGTCCTTGAGCCTGTCTTACCACCTGTAGTTTGTGTCTCCCACTCCCCGACCCATACACTGCCTGTCCCTCCCTCCGCACTGGTAACCACAAGATTGTTCTCTATACCTGTGAGCCTGCTAGTTTCACATATTCATGATGCTAAGTGAAATAAGTCAGAGAAAGACGAATGCTATCCCTTAGATGCCAAATTTATTCCACATATAAGGGATACCATATGGCATTTGTCTTTCTCTGACTCATTTCACTTAGCATCATGCCCTCCAAGTCCATCCATGGGGCCATGCTGCTGCTGCTGCTGCTCCTAAGTCGCTTCAGTCTTTTGTCTGTCTGTCTGTCAGTTTTGTGTGTCTAAACCTCTCTCTCCATTCATCTGTGAGGGAAGTAGTATGCATTTTTAACAATCAGGGGTAATTGTCTTTCAGCCCCGCCTGGGGTGAGGGCTCGGGGTGAGGGCTCGGCATGGAGGGAGGAAGTTAATAGAGGCAATGCTCTGGAATTGACAAGAGCTGGTCAGTTCCTATAAGCAAGTTGGTGGGTGAGTTCTCCCTTGGATACTCCAGAGATGATACAGTCAGCTACCTCCCATTTGCAGAGAAGAGGGCCACTTGGACTGGGTGACCTTGATTTGATTTCCTTTGATGAGAAATGGTGGCCGGGTGATGTGGTGGCCAAAGGCTGTACAGGGGAGGCCACTGGGGAAGGGCAGAGTGCCTGGGAGCACATCTGAGGTCTGCAGAGACTCCTTTCTCCGGATCCTGGCCTCCTGAAGTGCTCACAGCTGGTGGGACAAGCTTGTGGTACAAGTTCTCCTTACTCTCCCCTAAACCTGCCCATAAAATAACAATGCACCAGGGTCCCTTTTTAAAAACAGAATTTTTTATAAGAAGAATCTGTGATTGTTAAACAATTCTTAAGTACTCAGAAAAAAAGTCTTGAGACAGCAGAGCCAAAGACAGCTGGCTTATCTTAACTCTGATGCCTGCATAAATGCGGCCGATGCAAAGCCAGACTCTGAAGGGCCTCTGAGTAAGTCATCCTGTGAAGTGTAACCTGCACTTTGGTGTTTGTTTCTAACTGGGCGGTTTTAATGAAGGGTCATTAAAAAATAGGTTATATGCATGTTCTCCTCCTCCAATGTAGATGATTTTTTAAACATTCTTTAAATATATTTAAGTGTTCTAATATATTAAATATTAAGCATACGAGTCAGTTTATTTTTGTATATGAGCACATACTTTGCATTTTAGTTATACCATGTAATTTGAACGTGCAGATTAATTATGGTGCTGTCAGCGGTGCTCCATCTATATGAATTCTGCCTCCCTGTTCTGCCAGTGAGAGGAAACAGTACAATTACTTGGGAAATCAGGACTGTCTCACCTTTATGGCTGTCAAAATAGTGTAAATTAATGGTACATATGTGCGTGTGCATGCTAAGTAGTGTCCAAATCTGTGCGACCCTGTGGACCGTAGCCTGCGAGGCTCCTCTGTCCATGGGAGTCTCCAGGCAAGTACATAATCACCTTAATCTTTCTCCCAGGGCATGAAACATCCTTGTGCTTAGTCAAAGCCTTATAAATACGTTTTAGAGAAAAAGAGGAAAGGCTAAGTTGATTTCGCAAATATTTATATATCTGTAGCCATGAGAGGAATAAGCCTTTATGCCTTATTTTCATTTTATCACCTCCCCTTCTGTTGTCCACTTTCTCCCCAGGCCCAGATTACATCAAACAGAGATTTCAGGAAGGTGTAGATGCTAAAGAAAATCCCGAAGACAAGGTCCCGGAAAAGCCCCCCACACCAAAGGAATCGCCTCACTTCTACCGCAAAGGCACCACACCCCCAGAGTCTCCTGAGCCAAGTCCCAGACAAGGCCGCTCTCCCTCCCCAAAGCCCGCAAGGAAGCAGAACCCCAGTTCAGGGGCGAGACTCAACCAGGACAAACGCAGCGCGGCTGAGGAGAAGGTGACGGCTGCCGTCAACAAGCCCTTGACCTCCAAGGCCCCCCCAAAGGAGGTGGGGGCGGTCGTGCCCTCCTCCAAGTACTCTGGCCGCCACCACATCCCCAACCCCAGTAACGGGGAGCTGCATTCTCAGTACCACGGCTACTACGTGAAACTGAACGCCCCCCAGCACCCTCCGGAGGACACGGAGGAGGAGGGGTTGAGCCAGTCTTCCTCGGCACTGGTGCACAAGCCGTCACCCAACAAGTGGAGTCCCCCTAAATCTGTGACAAAACCAGTTGCCAAAGAAAGCAAAGCTGAGCCAAAAGCTAAGAAGTCTGAACTTGCTATACCAAAGAACCCAGCAAGCAGCGATGTGCGCCCTGCTTTGGAAAAAGAAGCCAATTCAGTAAGTTGTACAAGACGTGGTTCCCTGTCCCTCTGCTCCTCTGGGTTCTTCTGGGTGGCATCAGGGGAGATCAACGCCTTGATGACGACAAGGAGCCCAGGGCTGTGAAGGGTAGCGTTTACTAGCACCAGTAGCCTAGCCACCAGGGGCTCTCTGGGCAGCATTTGCGACCTCCCTCAGGCTTCCTACAGGTGGGCTCACGTGACCGCCTTGTCCCAGCTCCACTTTCACAAGCCTTTACCAGCACGTGGCGGTAAGCTTCATGGGAGCTGTCTTATCAGCTCCAGCTGTGGTAACGAAAAACTATACCTTGAACTGAGTGGTTTAAAAAGCAAACGCTTATTTCTCACAATTCTGGAGGCTCAGTGGTCCCAAGATCAAGGCACCAGCAGATCTGAGGTCTGGTGAAAACCCACTGCCTGGTCCATGGACCACGGGCCACCTTCTCCCTGAGTCCTCACAGGGCTAAGAAAGAGGAAACTAATACCGTCAAAGGGCTCCGACCTCATGACCTGATCACCTCCCAAAGGTCCATCCTCCATGGCTTAGGGCTTTATTGTGTGAATTTGGGGCCAGGGGACACAAACGGGCAGCCTGTAACAACAGCTGACTGCTGGGGCTGGGAAGGAATCATGGGCCTTGGCCCAGAGGCCGGCTGTCGTGCTCTAACCAGAAGGAGAGGTCCACTGCCATTTGCTAAGTTCTTAACTTGCCTTTAGACTCCACCCCACAACAGTCAGCATCTTTCGACAAAACATCTTTTCTGGTTATTGTGAATTATTCTCATAAATGTTTAGTTTGGATTTTATTTAATAGCCAGGCTTTTCAGAACTACTACTTTCCTGTATAAGAAGTGAAAATTTTCAGTTGTTAAGAAAGTTACTTTGGTTTTCTAATTCCTCAGAGTGTAAATCTTCCTAAAATTTCAGTTTTCTTATAGATGCTAGTTTTATTATGAGTCTTCACCATTTACTGTTTTTATTATTCAACCAGAAAGCTCTCTGATATCCTTATTCAGTAAGATTTAAGATTCTATTAAATTGTTCACCTGGTCATATGGCTTTGGAAAAGATTGTAATTTAGGGAAGAAGCCAGTTGACCCAGTATTGACTAGTAATTTCTGAGACATATTTGCATAAAGGTGTAGATTAATATTTTGGCCAACAAGAATATAACCATTGGTTTACTTTTGTCTGTTCAGTCTGCTCATAGGTTTAACACTGAAATTCATTTTTCAACTAACTTTTATGTTTGAAATTTCTTAGGTTTATTTTGCTAATATCTATTAACATGGGTTCCCACCTTCTTTAAATTCTCACCTTTTTAATTATCTAAATATAAATTAATCAAATTAACATGATTAACTTTCCAAGAGTCAAGTGCTTATATAGATACGTGGTTTTCAAAACAGTAACTTTGAGACTCACTGTTTAGTAAGCCTTTTTTTAACATTGATATATCAGTATCCTGATACTAAATACGTCTGAATGTTATCACTACTGAATTTGTTAAGTGTGATAACCTCTCTTTTGGCTTTCAGCATTTATCCATAGGGTTAGTCAAGTTTCCCATATAAATTGGTATTAGTATGCTTGATTTACAAGAGGAAAATTCAGACAATACAAGGCTATATCGTTTATACCTTTTGGGTACCCATTGGTGGGTTCAGTTGATTTTCAGAACTTCCTAAGAGAAAGTATATGCCCCAGTGTCCCTCACATTAGGTGAGTTACTTAGTTCTTAACTGTAATAAACTGTTACTGATTGGTATGTTTGGTGAATTAGCGCCTTCTTGTTTAGAAACAGCATCTGTTTCGTGGATGTGCAGAACATTTGGATTCTGGGAGTCAGCCAAGCATCGTGCAGCTCTGCAGGCTGGTCTCTAGGGTTCCCTTGGACACCCCAGGATAGGAGGCGGCCAGCAGCTCTGTACCTCTGTTAGGAGCTGGAAGTCAGGGCTGAATTGGTGCCTGTGTGTGAAGAGTTTAACAATTAATCTTCCCTTCCTTGATAACAGAAAGCTGCCTTTCACACCCCTGATAACTGTTTTCTTCACAAGGAACATCACTCAGTCGTGTCCAACTCTTTGCGACCCCGTGGACTGTAGCCTACCAGGCTCCTCTTTCTATGGGATTTTCCAGGCAATAGTACTGGAGTGGATTGCCATTTCCTTCTCCAGCGGATCTTCCCCACCCAGGGATCAAACCCGGGTTTCCCGCATTGTAGAGACAGACGCTTTACCATCTGAGCCATCAGGGAAGTCCTCTTCACAAGGAGTTAGGAAAGTGACAGAATCATCCTGAAGGTAGTCAGTGAATGACCTTTAAAACAAAAGAGCGCTACATACAATTTTGAAATTAAGACAGTGTATAAGTTGCAAGTTTACAAATAACAACTTGGAAACTCGTAGAAACATTCACACTAAAGCAGACATTAGGGGGGAAACCAGACTGAGTTCCTGTTTGTGAGACAGTGTGAGAGGTCCACTTTGAATCAGAATCACCAAACAATTTGCAGAATTGTAGTCAGCCAACTTACTGAGAGTGTAGGCTACTAGCTAAGGGTGTGGCCACTTATGCCAGACACCATAGGTTCAGATCCCAGCTGTGTTACTTACCAGCTCTTTGACTTTTAGGCAAGTTTCTTAACCTGCTCTGACTTAGTTTCTTCATCTGTACCTATATCAAGCTTTGTGAAGATTAATATCAGTGGTTGTGAGTTGATAACTTGTAAAGGTCGTAGTTCCTTGCATAGGGTAGGTATTCAGAAAGCATTGACTATTATTAAGTTCACCTCAACACTAGTTGGAGCATAGACAGTTCATAAATATTTTCCGGTTGATTTTGATCCATCCTCAGGATCACCCTGGGTATTGATTCCTAGAAATAGAGAGAATCTTCGGGGACACAGGCTAACACTGGGAGAAGGGGAGCCATAACAAGAATTACTTTACAACCTTCCTCCAGTCTGTGACTCCTATGGGCAGTGGCTGCATGTGGACTCATGTCCCAGGAAAGTACATTCTGTGTGATGCCAAGATTTTTGTAGGATTTTTGCAATATGGCAACTTGAGAACCTTATGATCAAAGAGACTAGTGAGTGGTCTTCTAGTTAGGAGACTCAACTCCTGAGAACAACCCACACTTTTCTCTTAGCAGTTACACTGATCAGCTTCCAAGTTTGAGATTTACCCAACCTTTCTTCTGAATTGTTATAAAACCTAAGGCAGCCATGTCAGATCAGGTCTGAATCACACACACAGTAAACACATATAATTAACTTTTGCCCTTTTCATGTTTTTGGAAAAACTTGAAGTTTAGCAAATTGTACTAACTCTTCAGAAAATTCTTCATAATTTTAAATGAGTGATGATAGTCTCTTGAAGAAAAAACTTCTTGAGTTAGAATTTCTTTCCATAGTTTGACTTCCTGCACTTTAGTTTCTAACTGCCTGAAAGTGTCTTCTAATCAAGACTTGTACTGTGCCCTGCCCCAACAGCTTCTTGTATTACACCTGTCTCAGTCAGTCTTCAAAAGCAAGACTGACTTTTTTTCTTTTTACTATTTTAAGCTACAACTGGCCACCGCAGTCATATTTATGAGACTTCACCTTAAAGCTTTACACTCTGTACCCAGCCCAGGTGTCTGACGAGCACAGAGGTCATGTCTTGATATCCACCTGTTAAACAGTGTCCCAGAATTTTTTTTTTTTAACCTGGCTGTTTGAGCCTTTTATTGCCAGTTTACTCTTATCTAAACTGAGTCATCTTTAAAAATACCTTTGTAAGTGGAGCTATACTGGTAGGATAAATATATGTGTATATTAGAATATATATGGGAGAAATACTTATTCAGTAGAAATTATGTCTGTATAAATATACACAAACCCAAAATACTAACCAATTCAAAAAGTTAAATAAATTCATGGAACCTTTTAAGGACTCAGAGTGGGAGTGAAAGGTCCAGGCACACCTTTACTGAAAGTACTTTCTCTATCATTCTGCTTTCTCAGGGTCCCCTGTAAGTCACTGGACTTTGCATCATATTGGTTTGATGTTACTTTCCCTGTCTTCTTTCATTATCACTCACTGTCTTGAGAAATTATGAAATGAAATCCACTAATCCAAAAGAGTTGAAAGGATCCCAGAATTCTTAACACATTCCTAAGAAAATCTAAACACATTCAGTGAACAAAGTCTATTCAGTATGTATATTAATAGCATTTCTGTAATCTCCGGCCTAACTAATAATGTTGAAAGATCATCAGTTATTTTCTGAGTTCTAACACATTATTTATGTGTTCTAAGTTAACCATAAATGAGGAGTTACACAGGTTAGTACTCTCCTATTAATTTAGAACACAACTATTCTAAAAGACCCATTGATCATTATCAAGAACTGATGTTTTTCTGATACTATGGGATATCGATGAAAATGCCATGTTAAAGAAGTTGATGGTAAATTATTTTTAAACTAAGGCCTGTGACTTTAATAGAGATGAAGGACATGTAGTTCTGAAGTGAACAGACCAAAGTTGTTTAATCTCAGTTCTAATTCATTCAAACTGGCTGAGTAACCTTGGGCAAGACACTTATCTTTTTGGAGGTTTGTAAAAGGGAACTAATAATCACTGTGAGGAATTATTTTCCTCCCTTACTTGGAGTTTAGGAACTAGGCTTTTTCTTCTAAGAATCCCTCTATAACACCCATTTTTATTCCTCCTCTCTGTCACCCTGATTTTATGAATCACCCTGTTCTTCATTTAATACAGTGAATATATCTGTTCAGCCACCACATCTATAGTACTTGGAAAAGTGGAAGGTGGGTTCTCATTAAATACTGGTTGTCTGGATGAACTGGACAGCCCTTAAGTGTGGGTACACAGTGGTGAACAAGGAGGACCCCTGTGGGACTCAGTCTATGGGAAAAGATGACAGTTAACAAGAAAGGACAGTAAGGTGTGAAGTGTTAGGACACAGAAAGAGGAGGCACTCTGACCTCTACCAGGGAGGATGTGGCCTCATCCAGAAAGGAGGCCTCCTTGAAGGACACAGGACTCAAGCCCTGGACCCCATGAGATGAGCACTAGCCAATGGCAGTTCCAGCCTCCCTTACTCACTCACCACCCACCACCCCCCACCCCCTACAAACCACATCATTATAGCATCTGAAGACTGACACAGTTTCACTATGGTGTACAACTCTTTCCTCGTCCATAAAATGAGAATAAAACTACCTACCCCACCTCCCTTATAAGGCAACTTTTAGAGCACTTTTAATGCTACTTAAGAATTAGACACTATTTTAATAGTTAATACCAAGAATGCCTCTTTATGATAAAGATAGCCAAACATAACCAGATCTAAACAGATGGGTCATACAGCAGTTTTGTTTTGTATTTTAAAAAAGTAAATTTGTGGCACTTTAGACTGTGTGGTATTTATTATAGTGGTACTTACCAAAATAGGATTCTGTGATTTGTTAAAATATAACTTGATTTCTAAAATGCTGTGGGTTTGAGCAGAGAAATTAAAAATTAGATCTTGCACAGTAATTTACGAAAGGTTCAACTTCCCACTTACAGTTTTTACATTAAGAAAAGGATGGTATCCAAAAAGAAAACCAGGAAAAACAAGAGTCAAAGAACCTCCTCCTGAGTTTTTCCTGAACTTTGCCAGAGCAGCCTCACCATCCTTCAGATTTCACTCTCCTGTTTCCAGCTGCCTTGATGAGGAAATGATTTCTTCCTAGTCCAAATTGCTGCTAAGTCGCTTCAGTCATGTCCAACTCTGCGACCCCATAGATGGCAGCCCACCAGGCTCCTCTGTCCCTGGGATTCTCCAGGCAAGAACACTGGAGTGGGTTGCCATTTCCTTCTCCAATGCATGAAAGTGAAAAGTGAAAGTGAAGTCACTCAGTCGTGTCTGACTCTTCGTGACCCCATGGACTGCAGCCTACCAGGCTCCTCTCCCCATGGGGTTTTCCAGGCAAGAGTACTGGAGTGGGTTGCCATTGCCTTCTCCGAGTCCAAATTACACCCTACCTAACAAAAATACATCTCTAATTCCCATCAGTTTTAAACCCATTATGGTGAGCTGTGTCTCACCCAGACTGTTGCCCAGTGTTTTAAGGTGAAGTCAGTTATTTTTTAAATTTTTTAGGTTTACTCAATACTAGGTTCATTTTTGTATGAAAGCTCAGAGATGACTCCATCTAAACACAGCATAGCTATTTTTAGTTTATACCTTTTAGAACTGTTGTCGTTATTCATGCTTTATTTACTGCAACTGTGTTGTTGTTGTTATTCACACACTAAGTTACGTCCAGTTCTTTGCAGCCCCTTTGGATGGCAGCATGCCAGGCTTCCTTGTCCTTCACTGTCCGCTGGAGTTTGCTTAGACTCATGTCCATTGAGTTAGTGATGCTATCTAACCATCTCATCCTCTCCCAGCCTCTTTTCCTCCTGCCCTCAATCTTTCCCAACATGAGGGCCTTTTCTAATGAGTCAACTCTTCACATCAGGTGGCCAAAGTATTGAAATTTCAACATCAGTCCTTCCAAATGAATATTCAGGGATGATTTCCTTTAGGATTGACTGGTTTGATCTCTTTGCTGTCCAAGGGACTCTCAAGAGTCTTCTCCAGCACCACAGTTTGAAAGCATCGATTCTTAGGCACTCACCCTTCTTTATGGTCCAACTCACACCTGTACATGACTACAGGTAACTTTGACTATACAGACTTGCAACTGTGTTGTGTCTTTTTAAGTATTTTTGGTAATTGGTTTTGTGAGTTAATTTAACTATTGCTATTAACATGGAAAGGTGACACTTAGAGTTTTCTGTTTCGTTCTGTTTCATTTCCAGGGCCCTAATTCAATCATGATCATCCTCGTCATGCTGTTGAATATCGGGTTGGCCATTCTTTTTGTTCACTTTCTAACTTGATTGGAATTAGGAAAGGTAAGAATAGCCTTAATTTCTAAATAAAATCACAATCTATCACATTCTTTTCCCCTATTCAGATTTACATTTTTTTTAACAACCGTGCATTGTCCTTCAATTTAATTTTGGCTGCGCCTGAATATGATTCAACATAGTTACTTAATGATATCACTGTTTTGACCCTTCGGTGAAGTCATGACAACTAGTGGTGTGAGCCCACGGTCCTCTGCAGTGGTGTCATCAGCCCTTTAAATGGCACACTCCAGGCAGACTCAGACACAGGGAAGGAGGCTTGGAATTAGGATGGGCTCACGAGAGAGAGAGAGAGAGAAAGATGGAAAAATCAACCGGAGGACCTGTCCAGTCCCCCTGGGAAGGCGTTGTGGCTGTGGGGTCCTCTGGGAGCTGAAGCAGGCAACCATGTTGGAGAGCAAAACTTAATAATCATTCTTTCTTAACATCTGCTGAAGCAGCCCCATCCGGCGAAGTTCTTGGCATTGGCTACTCCATCTGTCCTAGCAGAGTGTGACTAAACTGGAGATGTATGGAGCTGCTTTTTTTTTTTTTTTTTTTGATGGAAGTCAACAGCTGCCTTACTATTTTACCATCTGACGTTGCTAGTAGGGAGCTGGGGAAACAAACGACCGCCCTAGGAATGCGGTCGGAGGATTGTGTTGCTGCGGCCATGGTTCCAACATTCACTCCTGTCTCAGTAGAGGAAGTAGGCAGCAGCATCACTCACCAGTCTTATGCCACAACCTGCTGCTTTCTCATCTCCTGGAACGTCCCGGGAGAGAAGGTTTTGTCGGCTTGTGCACGGTTCTGTTCATTTCTGCTGTTTACTTAAATCTGATGTGTGGTCACCTGCAGCGTGCGGTCCTGGCCGGAGGAAGCACACGTGTCACATCTCGAGGAAAAGAAAACAACAGAATTCTAGAGAAGATGTGTTTATTTTGATAGCAATACATCATTCTTCATGTCATTTTTAGTCTTCCTAAACCTGTAAAAGGCTATTTAAAATTTAGCAATTTGAAGGCATTATACCTAAGAAATCACTTAAACATTTTTAAAGCTACTGAGATGAATTTATTTATGCACTTTGGAGGTGCTAAATTTTAAAAGCTGAAAGACAACAGAAGTCTAAGAAGTGTAGTCAAAATGTTGCATGGGTTGCAGTAATCAGTGTTTAAAGGATTCAGTTTCATTGCTGACGTATTTTACCAACCAAATAAAATCTTGTCAGTGGCTATGTTAATTCCCATGAAAGTTAAGCAAGATGCTATTAATAACTGCTCTTTTTTTTTTTTTTCCCCAACTTACAAATTTTCGTTGAATACATTCAGGTAGAGCATAAAGCTTCGTTCAATCAGTGCTTCTCAATTTTATGCCTTTCGTGTTTTTCATAGTCCTTTTGTAATTTTATTTCACACTTTAAAGGCGTAGACAATTTTTAAGTATTTGTCTTTTGCAGTCCTTTGTTATTCTGACATAAACTGATTTTTTTGCTGTTTTATAATTTATTCTTTATTACTCAGAAGCATGCTTATTTAGAGAAACTATGTGGGCTTTATATAATTATTTAAAAAGAAAATCAGGAGAGGAAAGTTGTCCATTTAATCTTGGTAAAACATTGAGGAGAGGGAGCTATTCCTAAGTATTTTCATGATCTGCATGGTTTAATCAGATTCTTCTTACCTTATTTGCTACCATTTCGATACAGAAGAGAGAAGTCATATGTTAGCACAGATGCAGAGTGAATGTCACCTGCAGGGTAGTAACCCAGTGGTGTTTTTTGCAGAAGTACAATATGTTGAAACTCCTGGGTGTGACCAATATGGAATAAAGAAGAAAGCAGAAAGAGAGCAAATGAAAATTACATCTTGTATATTTATTTTTTACATTTTCCTTTGACTTTTAAATCTAGGAAGTACGTTTTTACCCAAGAAACGTTTCAGTTCCTGTGTCGATCTCCATACTCTCACTGCTCCTTCCTAACCCCATAGCTCTTGATGCTGGGAAAGCTGATTTAAAAAAAAAAAAATGAAATAAAATATTTAATCTTAAGTGTTTATTTCAAATGTGTAATGCTTTGGAAGTAATGGGTAACAGATAATAAAGGATATGTTTATAAAGTGAGCATGTTGGTTCCATTTATAAATATATGTATGATTTATAAGCTTTTTTAAAACAAAGCTCAAATTGTTGGTATTTTTCTAAAATGTGCACAGCTGTATTTTACATGAAAGGCTCTTTCTAATGGGTTGTTATACTGTACTCTACATTTTGGACAGCACATGAAGTCTGCCAATGTACTTAATAAAACATGACTTTGTTTATTTAAAGTTTCTTGCTGTGAAAAAGAACTCCCTACCTGTGAGTTCCGTTATTTATAATCCTTGAAACCAAAATGTATAACGTACAGTTTTCACAACTGTATCTGCTCTAATAAAAAGTTGGTTATTAATAAAGTTGCAGGTGTGTTTGTTTCCTTTAAGAGTAAATTACTGTCTTGAGTTATGTGGAATTTTTTGATGGTGTTGAAAGAAAAATCTGCTGAAAAATTAATAATAGAAATGGGGGGCGCACAGCACAGTGCTCAAAGAATCCGCCTAGCAGAAGGTCACAGTGCTGCACCATTATTTTTTTCTATGTTTCTTTCACCTTGGGCCTTTCAAGTAATTTTGCAAAATAAAATTCTTGGCTCTGCTCTTTGCCTCCATTGTGTATGTGCTCAGTCATGTCCAACTCTTTGCAACCCTATGGACTGTAGCCCCCCAGGCTCCTCTGTCCCTGGGATTTCCCAGGCAGGAATACTGGAATGGGTTGCCATTTCCTTCTCCAGGGGATCTTCCCAACTCAGGGATCGAACCCATGTCTCCTGCATCTCCTGCACTGGCAGGTGGATTCTATCAACTGAGCCACCAGCCAGAGTCATTAACTGTATTAGTGCCTTATCCCAGGTTTTAAGTCCATTCCTGTTTTCAAGGAAAACGTCAAGTTGAAGTAAATCTCCTGCACGGGCACTTTGCAGTTAGTTTTTTGACCGTTGTGGGCCAGAGAAATTGATATGTTACTCTAGCCCCTGCTGCTTAGGTACAAGCAGCTTGAATAAACTTATACTTGAAAAAACTTGCTGCAAATAGAACTTGCAGCCTATGAGGAATAATAAAAAGGGCTTCTCTAGAACAGCTTCCCAAGCTGCCACAGCACCTTTAAATCCCAAATTGGTCACTCCTATTGCGAGCTAAGGTATCAAAGACCCTCACAAACATAACAGATTTATCAACTCAGATGATTCCTCTCCTAGCAAATCCTCTAGGAACAGAACAGAGAACAGACTACTTTGAAGCAGTCAGGAGAAGCACAGGGTGCTAGAACAATTACCGACTCCAGATTCATGTCCAAACCACAGATTTCAGTGGCTGAAGCCAAAAGCTAGGGTGAAGACTGTGTGGTTGGGAAATCTGGAAAATATTCGGTATGCCCTTTTCATGCAATAACTATTTCAAGAGTCGTGAGCAGCTCCCTGGGCTTCTGCTTACACATACAGCCCCCACCCACCCACCCCAGACTTTGGAAAAACGTGTAGACTCATGTCTTCAATATCACAAGCACTGTGGACGTGGCATATCCACCAGGAGAGTGTAACAATTCATCAGGCTATGTTCGATTATCCCAGGTTTACGAATTATCTGTGTCCAACATTTCCTTCTTTTCCCACATACTGGAGAAGTACTTAGGAGCCTGTCATAGGAGTCTGATATATGGGAGTAGTGACTAACATTCTCTCAATAGGGGTGTGATATATGGGAGTAAGAGAAAATATCAAAATTATAGAATGCAGTGAATACTGATTAACACAATAGTATGAATGAAATTTTGGCTGTGATTGATTGTGGATTCTTCACTAATCCGTGCTCCCTGTAAAATGGGCAGAACCATAGCACTGACCTCACAGGGTGGATCTGAGGAGGAAGTGAACTTATTTACATTAAGTGCTTAGGATAGTATCTGGTGCAGAGAAACTGCTTTGGCCATGTTAGCTTTTACTAATTGGAGGAACTGGGAAAGAATTTAATTTGTGTGTCTCAAATTTTAAAAATACAGTAAGATCCCACTAAAGGCCTCTTTATAAAGGTTAATCATGCCATAGGTCATAGGATGTTCTTCAGTGGTGATCACTCAGTCTCCCTCTCTCTGAAAATCAAAGACCATACTTACAGACCTCCTTCTCTACACTGAAATGTGATTTTTTGTAGAGAACGTGACATTTGCTTTAAGGTCCCTATGAAAGATTTCCTGCAGGTAGACTTGCCTGAGGTTATGTAGTCAACAAGTTGTAAATATTTGTAACAGAGTCCCAGGTATGATTGCATACTATGCTTTTTCATTTCAGTGTACTGACTAGCATTATTCCACACTGTCATACTATCAGCCATGAAAAGGCAGACAATATGATGAAATTCAAGGTAACAGTGTGGGTTCCATGAGCCCATTTCCATAAGTTCCTGAGTCTTACTCAGTTTATGTAACTACAGAAGCCTATCAGAAGTTCTGAATAATGTACTTAAAATCCTAAATGTTAAATGTATTTAAAAGTTACATATATTTATTACTGAAGCTTAAAAATACTAAATATTTATTTATACCATATTCTTGAATTGGGAGAATCAATATTGTGAAAAGACTCCACTACCCAAAGCAATATACAGATTGAATGCAATTCCTATCAAATTACCAGTGGCATCCTTCATAAGAATTAGAACAAAAAATTTAACCATTTGTATGGAAACACAAAAAACCCCAAATAACCAAAAGGATCTTGAGAAAGAAAAACTGAACTGGAGGAAATCGGGCACCCCGACTTCAAACTATACTACAAAGCTACAGTAATCAAGATAGTGTAACTGGAACAAAAACAGAAATATAAATCAATGGTACAGGATGGGAAACCCAGAGATAAACCCACACATCTATGACAGAGGAGGCAAGAATATACAATGGAGAAAAGACAGCCTCTTCAACAAGTGATGCTGGGGAAACTGGAGAGCTACATGTGAAAGGATGAAATTAGAACACTACCTAACACCACACACAAGATAAAATGGATTAAAGACCTAAATGTAAGACTGGACACTATAAAACTCTTAGAGGAAAACATAGGAAAAACACTCTGACATAAACCACAGCAAGATCTTTTTCAACTCACCTCCTAGGGTGATGAGAATAAAAACATTAATGGGATCTAATTAAAAGACTTTTCCACAGCAAAGGAAACCATAAACAAGATGAAAAGACAACCTTCAGAACAGGAGAAAATATTTGCAAATAAAGCAATGGAAAAAGGATTAATCTCCAAAATATATAAACAGCTCATGCAGGTCAATATCAAAAAAACAACCCACTCAAGAAATAATAGGTAGGAGACCTAAATAGATCTCTCTCCAAAGAAGACATACAGATGGCCAAGAGGCACATGAAAAGATGCTCAACATCCCTAATTATTAGAAAAATGCAAATCAAAACTATGAGGTGTCACCTCTTACCAATCAGAATGGCGATCGTCAAAATCTACAAACAAATGCTGGAGAGGGTGTGGAGAAAAGGGAACCCTCATACACTGTTGGTGGGAATGTAAATTGATAGTCACTGGAAAACAGTATGGGGGTTCCTTAAAAAAACTAAAAATAGAACTATGACATAACCCAGCAATCCCATATACACCCTGAGAAAACCGTAATTCAAAAGGACGCACATACCTCAATGTTCATCTGTAGCACTACTTAACACAGCCAGGAAATGGGAACAACCTAAATGTTCAACCACAGATGAACTGATAAGGAAGATGTGGGTGTGTGTGTGTGAGAGAGCGATGGAATATTACTCAGCCATAAAAAAGGAATGAGATAAGCTCATTTATAGAGATGTGGATAGACCTAGAGTCTATCATACAAAAGTAAGTCAGCAAGAGAAACATAATTAATGCATGTATGTGGAATCTAGAAAATGGTGCACCTATTTCCAGGACAGGAATAGAGACGCAGATAGAGAGAATGGGCTGTGGACACAGATGGGGTAAGGGAAGATGGGACAAATTGGGAGATTGGGATTGACTACCATGTGTAAAACATAGCTAGCACAGGGAGCTCAACTCAGTGCTACGTGATGATCCGGAGGGCTGAGGTTGGGGGTTGGGAGAGAGGTCTTAAGAGGGAGGGGTTCATGTATCTGTAGAGCTGATTCACTTCACTGTATAGCAGAAACTAATACAACATCGTAAAGCAACTATACTCCCAGTTATTTTTTAAAGTTCTGGAAAATGTACTTAAAATCCTAAATGTTAAATGTATATACAAGTTTCATAACTTTTAGTAAGGTATTTACATATTTATTTTTGAATCTTAAAAAATACTAAATAATAAATGTTTAGCTCTTAAATGCAAAGTTGCTTGGTATTTTGGAGTAAGAGGCACATTATAAATGAAGTTGGTGTGGGTGGGTGTTTGAACCTGATCTCTAGGATTAACCCAGAAATTGCAAATAGAAGCCCAAAAGATTTAGATATAAATCATCACGTTCTTTTGACACTTGATCTCAGTATCCCATAAAATTGCCTTGCTGTTCACTTGAATCCCAAGTCTGATTTAGGTCAATTATTAGTAGAATTAACACAAAAAGTGAGGGCCTGAGATTTGATCAGCCAGTAATTGATAAAGCTGTTCACTTACTGTGGTGAAGAGTATTAGCCACCTTTAAGGAGAATTTGAGAGAAGGCAGAGAATAATTCAGTGGAAGATGACTACAGTGGTGATGTATTGGGTTGGCCAAAAAGATCATTCAGGTTTTTCCATTACATAGCTTACAGGAAAAAAAACAAGTAAACTTTTTGGCCAACCCAATACAAGTCTTTTCTTACCCCAAGCAAATTCATTCATGAAATACCAGGAACAATACTGAAGATTCAATGGAATTCATGATGTTATTTGGTTACAGAAAAGCAAAGAAGGGCTTCAGTTCAGTCCTGCCACTTAGGACACATATTTAAAAGGAAAGAATCTGGTAAGTAAGTATCATGACCCTAGTGCTGGAAAAGTGGAAGAGTAGAAGCAAAGGTGAGAAGAAGCCGAAGTCTAGTGTTCTCATGTTCTGTTGTTCAGCCGTGTCTGACTCCTTGCCACCCCGTGGACTCCAGCACCCCCACGCTTCCCTGTCTTTCTCCGTCTACCAGAGCTTGCTCAAATTCATCCACAGATGCGGTGATGCCATCCAACCATCTCATCCTCTGTCTCACGTTCTAGGCACATCTTAACACTCGCTACTCGAGATCAGGTAGCTGCTTATGAGGTGATAAAAGCCAAGAAGATGTTCAAACATAGCATCCTTGTGGAGCTAACAGATGGTCAGCCCCATTACCTGAGAACTAGAAGTGACACTTGAAAAGCAGTTTTACATCAGATAATTGGGCCAAATATAAGTTAGGATAGGTTAACTAAGATCCCACACACTGCCCAGTGAGGCCTTAAAATAATTTGGGACTTCCCTGGTGGTCCAGTGGTTGAGAATCCACCTTCCACTGCAGGAATGCAGGTTTGATCCCTGGCCAGGGAACTGGAATCCTACAGGCCTCAGGGCAACTAACCCACAACTAGAGAGCCCACGTGCTCTGGAACCCACGCACCACAACTACAGAGGAGCCTACCACAATGAAGATGCCGCGTGCCACAGCTAAGACCTGACACAGCCAAAATCAAATAATTTTTTTAAAAGTTAGGAGAGGTTAGACACCTACAAAGCCACACATTGTTCAAAAGGAAAAACATGTATCGCTTCCATCTGTCATCACTCATAGACCTACTGACACCAAATAAGAATTTGGGAAATAATCTCAACACAGGAAAGCACCAAAGAATTGTGCTTCAGATAAAAGGTTTGGTGGTGTTTTGTTTTATAGTTGCTCAGTTGTGTCCAACTCTTCGTGGCACCGTGGACTATAGTTCACAGGTTCCTCTGTCCATAGGATCCTCCAGACAAGAATACTGGAGTAGGTTGTCATTCCCTTCTCCAGGGGAATCTTCCTGACCCAGTTGTGAACTACACCAAATTGGTTTTGTCAGGATACAAGTAATATGAGGAATTCATAAGTTTTTTTTATTTCTCAGTATGCAGTATGAACATTTCCTAATATTTCCTTACTTTTACAATTTGACTTTCTTCCATTGAAAGTGGAAGTGTTAATCATTCAGTCATGTCCAAAGCTCTGTGACCCCATGGACCACATTCCACCAAGCTCTTCTGTCCATGGGATTCTCCAGGCAAGAATACTACTGGAGTAGGTAGCCATTCCCTTCTCCAGGGAATCTTCCTGACCCAGGGATCGAACGCAGGTCTCCTGCATTGCAGGCAGATTCTTTACCATCTGAGCCACCATGGCTTTGAATATTTCTAAGATCTTTCCATTTTTTTCCCTAATAATTATGTCCAATTTTTCCTTCACAAAAGGGGTAGTACTAACCAGAAAAGATCCTAGCAGACAGTATTTTTAAGTCTTCATTGCTTCCCTCAAACGATTAATCTATACATATTTGTGTTAACTTCGAAAGACTACCTCAGTAAATTATAAAGGAAGCACTCAAAACTATTAATATTTGCTCTTCTACTCCAAGCTCTCAGGAGTTTTCCTGTTGCCTGTGCGTTCAGTATACTGCCCAGTGCCCTGTGCCCTGGGAAACCCCAGCTCTCCTTTTCACCTCATGGCAGCAGGGTTTCCTATCCGTCTCCCCATACGAAGGCCAAGCTTAGACACACACAGTGCACCAGTGTGGTTGACAAACAGCTCAGCTTAACTGAGGATTTGAAGTCAGAAGAAACTTATGAAGGCTTTCCATCAGGCCCGCCACTTTCTCAGATGCAGTTTTACGAAACCAGCCACACACTTCCTTTTCAGTCATCCCTATATTCTTTGGCTATGACAGCACTAAACATCATATGTCCATTTGGGACCCTCAAGGATAGTTTTGGTGTCTGTAAAATGGGAACAATAAAATCTGCCTCATAGTGTTTTTCTACAAATCAAAGTAGGTGATTTCAGTCAGCTCCCTAGCACCTACTAGACTCAGTATATGGTAGGTAATATTAACTTAATAGTCTCACCTTTGTTAGCAATTTGCACTTAGTTCAGTCACTCAGTCGTGTCCAACTCTTTGCGACCCCATGAATCGCAGCACGCCAGGCCTCCCTCTCCATCACCAACTCCCGGAGTTCACTCAAACTCATATCCATCGAGTCGGTGATGCCATCCAGCCATCTCATCCTCTGTCATCCCCTTCTCCTCCTGCCCCCAATCCTTCCCACCATCAGAGTCTTCCAATGAGTCAACTCTTCTCATGAGATGGTCAAAGTACTGGAGTTTCAGCTTTAGCATCATTCCTTCCAAAGAAATCCCAGGGCTGATCTCCTTCAGAATGGACTGGTTGGATCTCCTTGCAGTCCAAGGGACTCTCAAGAGTCTTCTCCAACATTTGCACTTATTCCATCAATAAACTTCTTGGCCCAAGATGGAGCCCCTCCTGCCAGGAATAGCAAGTCAGGAAACCAAAACCAGATACTTTCTGGTCCCTGCAAATGCTCCATTTGACTAGAAATGCAATATATACTCATCCCAGGACTTCCTTGGTGGCTCAGTGGATAAGAATCTGCCTGCCAATGCAGGGGACACAGGTTTGAGCCATAGTTTGGGAAGATTCCACATGCCGCAGAGCAGCTAAGCCCAGGTACCACAACTATTGAGCCTGTGCCCTAGAGTCCAGGGGCCACACTACTGAGCCCTCGTGCCCCAACGACTGAAGCCCACTCTGCAATGAGAACCTGTGCATCGCATCTAGGGAGTAGCCTCCAATCCCTACAACTAGAGAAAAGCCTGCACAGCAGTGAAGACCCCGCACAGCAAAAGGTAATACGTTAAAAATAAATTTACACACTCAGTCCACTAACCATCAAGCCAACCTGAGTCTTCTCACCCCAAACAAGGGTGGCTGTGGCCCCAGCCAATTAGATATTTTCTACTTTTCTGTTCCTTGTTCTTTATTCTTTATCTGACAAAAGATTCCTCCCTTCTGTCCCATTTTGCAGTTCTCTAGAAAGGAAACTATCTACTTCAAGTGTAAAATGAAGTTTGTTTCTATCCCTTAGATTGTTTTATTCTTAATGATCATTGATGTTTAACTGTATTGAAATTCTTTGATCCTTAAGTATCAGATCCTGACCTAAGGAATATACTTGGCATATAGAATCAGTTGTACTTTACACAATTAAATGAGTTCCTTCCCCAAAGCAAAGGGCACTCAAAAATCAAAGCTCCTAATGACCATCAGATGGTACAGTGATGAGTATTGACTCATTTCTCATAAGAAGCTTAGAAATATTTAATAACATGAAACACTCATTATATACAGTAGGTACAATTATTCCTTAATGTCTGCTATTGTATAATAAAAAGGTACAATTAAGATGTATGAGAAACAAGCTTGAAAAAGGCTGGCCACAATGATTATACTCTTGGTTGTAGGAGTGAGCTTCCTGGTGCATGTAGAGTGTCGAGATTTTCACTGATACCCAGAAGTATGTTAATGTGCCTATTGTGTTTAATCATTGTGGTTAGGAACACAGGCAAATGGCTGTGCCTTTAAATTAAAATATATTTAATCAGAAATAATAGCATGGCAAAATACCATGTTGCATCTCCCAGAGCTGAGTAGTTAGTGTAGCAACCATTAGTTTACAAGTTCTGTCATTAATATTTATAAGAAAAAGAACAGAAGAGAGGGTAAGAAGTTATCTGTTTCAGTGAAGTGATCATCCAAGTCCAGAGAGCTTATCTCAAATCCTGCATTAAGCTAAGCCTGGGTGCTTTCCTCCACAGGGTAACAGGAAACAGCGCTCCTGTTTGTAACATTTTATTCACTATTTTAAAGACAATCTGACATTAGATGAAAGTCACCTTCTGGGACTTTAAATAGCTTTTATATTATTAAGACACACACTATTTTTTCCCTTTTCCCAAATCTTATGCTATAATGACCATGGCAGGCAGGAGCCTTTCAATGGTTCTCAAATTTTAACGAGCATTAGTCAAACACTTGGAAAAGGAAATGGCAACCCACTCCAGTGTTCTTGCCTGGAGAATCCCAGGGACAGGGGAGCCTGGTGAGCTGCCATCTATGGGGTTGCACAGAGTCGGACACGACTGAAGCAACTTAGCAGCAGCAGTCACACACTGCTGAGCCCACAGCAGTTTCTGACGGAGTAGGTCCGGATTTTTGCATGTCTAACAAGTGATAGGATGTTGCTGGCCAGGGGACTGTACTTTGAGAACAACTGCTGTATGGAATCAAGCAGTACACGAGAATCAAGCACCAACCACTGCCAAAGCCCTTTGCTTGGCTGTGGGTATGGTGTCCTCAGGAGAAGAAAGAAGAGTGAAGAAGAATGCTTGCACACTTAACGCGTAATGCAGTCATGCTTCTCATGCTCAAGTCACTCAGTCATTTCCGACTCTGAGACCCTATGGCTCCCCTGTCCATGGGATTCTCCAGGCAAGAATACTGGCATGGGTTGCCATCCCCTTCTCCAGAGGCTCTTCCTGATCCAGGGATTGAACCCACATCTCCTACACTGGCAGGGGGATTCTTTACCACTAAGCCACCTGGGAAGCCCCAGCAATCATGTTATTTGATCCTTAAACTACCTCTACAAGCTACAAAGCACTCTCCCCATTTTGCACATAAGAAAACCAGGGTCCAGATGGTTGAAGAGAATTGTTTAACAAAACACAGCTGATAAAGAGCAGAGCCAAGACTCCCACCCAAGTGCCTCTGACTCCAAGTCCTGGACACTCCTTCCCCTACATGTCAGCGGCTTTGGCCTCTGGCCATCAAGAGGTGAGAGCACTGGACACAGTCCTTCTGGCTGTCATCAGGCAAGAAGACCACAGGATGGCTGAGTCCTCAGGCTTAACTGGGACGAAACACTGACTTCTGAGGTTGAAAGCAGTGCACTTTCTAATACATGAATGAGAGCATTCTAAAAATCCATACAGTATTTTATCTATAGATACTTCTCGCAAACCAGATATAAAATTGGACCTCATTTTCTAAGACTTGCACACTCAAAAACTTGCATTTTATCAGACAGCACTCACATTTGCAAGCCTGCACATAACTCCCTCTACCCATCTGTGTAGACTTTCTCCCTTCGTTTTGATAGAAGCAGAAACTGTGCAGTTAAAGACAACAGTGTCTGCACAGATTCCATCGTGTCCAGCTGACCTTCTTCTGCAGCCACCAGGCTAGAAGAGGAAACCTAGTTATCAGAGAGAAGGCAGATACTGACAGGAAGCAGCGAGGCGGGTGGTTAGGAAAACATCCTGATCCTAATTTTTGTCAGGAGATGAGTGTAGGACTTACAAAATCCATCCTACAATCAGCATCAGACAAGTCCCCTCTCTGTCACAGAGTTTATTTTCAACATTAAGATTTCTCACAAATGGTAAAAATAGATAATACATAGAAAATACACATTGTCAATAAACGTAAAAAGGTGTTCAACCTGACTGACAACCAGGGAAATGCAAATTAAAATAAGGAGATTTTTAAAAATCCAGTGCCTGCCACATTGATTACATTCTTAGCTGAAATGGGAAAAGGGCTTGATTTGCAGGCAGCTCTGGATCTCAAATCCAGATCTTCTTTACGTTCCAGCTCTGGGAAGCCTTCCCAGGCTCCACAGAATGTCCCTTTCTCAATGTCTCGAGACCACCTTGCTTGATTCTTAGCACTTCACTGCCTAAATCATCTGATTTTCAAATCTGTCTCCACTACAAGGCTGTGTGCTCCTCATTGGTGGGATATTTGTTCCATGTCTCTATCCCAATGATGCCTGGTATACACATATGTTCAGTAAGATTAATGAGTGAATTAATAAAACTGAAATAACCTTGCCCACTTGGGCAAATCACTTACTAATATAAGGTAGCCATCTTCCACAACTTGCCATGAGGATATGACCTCCCACAATTTCTTTGGTCTTACTCTTTTTTGTAAGTGTTAATATTACTATGCTAAATTAGGAGTGTGAATATTTTGAGGAAGAGTAAGAAGTCTTCAATAGTTTTAGAAGCTTAGATAGCAGTCATTTTCATTTGGCAAAAAGTAGGGCTGAATGCCTTTGTAAAAGTTGCCAAGCAATTTGATGATGGATCCAAGAAAGTCAACAGATCATCTATCTTGGTTAAGAAAATGATTTCTAATCAACAGTAAAACCAGACCTTCCAGGTACCAATGAATCTATTGGCAGGGCAGCAGTGGAGATGCAGACATTCAGAATAGACTGCGTCAGAATGGATGGAGGAGAGGAAGCAGAGGGTGGGACAAACGGAGTGAGTAGCATGGAAACACACACACTACCGTATGTAAAATGGATAGCTAGTGGGAATTTGCCGGATGACTCAGCAAACTCAAACCACGACTCTGTGACAATCTAGAGGGGTGGAGTAGAGTGGGACGTGGGAGGGAGGTTCCAGAGGGAGAGTACCTATGGCTGATGCATGCTGATGTACGGCAGAAGCCAAGACAATATTGTAAAGCAATCATCCTTCAATTAAAAATGAATTATTCTTTTAAAAAATACAATACTATCACACAGACAAACAAGATGTTCTACACAATCTGCTATACAACATTTGCCTGGAGATGACAATACTTAAAATCTATTCAAAGAGAAGATCTTAAATGGTCTTACCACAAGAAAACAATCTGTATCTTATCACATTGAATGTTTTTCAGACATTTAGGATAAGTGATGGCTTAGAAGAGAAGAGTTTCTGATTCCTTATATACCTTAGAGTGGCAGCTGTGGAAGTGAAGAGAACTGGACAGATCAGAGCAACACTGAGGAGACAGAATTAACTGGAAGTGGTGTTTGGGTGTGGAGGGTAAGAGAAAAGTTGGACTCAGGAATAACCCCAGTATATACCAATGTCCAAACTCATCAAATTATGTACCTTAAATATGTGGATTAAAAAGCATTAAAATGATATAAAACTGAGAAAAAATAGTGGTATAGTAGAATAGAAATGGACAAAAGTGGAATTATGTCCTTAATAAATATTCCCTTAGCAAATTTCTACAAAAAAAAAACAACAACAACAAGAATGACACCCAGGTTTCAAGACAGAGCAACTGGGTACTTGTTAGGGGCCCTCACTAAAACAGAGAAGGAGGGAGGAGGAACAGATGTGCACAGGTGAACTGAAGACACTGAATTCGGTTTGAGACCTGAGGTGTTGGTAAGATAGGCCCAATGGAGAGGACGGTATTGGGTATACAGGTCCAAAGTGCAACAGAACACTTTGTAATCAAGTTACACACTGAGTGTAAAGAGAAGACACCCACTAATATGCAACTATTTGCTCTTCTCTTTACAGATTATTATTCAGAGCTTTCCTGGTGGCTCAGACGGCAAACAATCTGCCCACTATGCGAGAGATGCAGGTTTGATTCCTGGGTCAGGAGGATCCCCTGGAGAAGGGAATGGCTACCCACTCCAGTATTCTTGCCTGGAGAATTTCATGGACAGAAGAGCCTGGCGGATTACAGTCCATGGGGTCGCAAGGAGTTGCACACGACTGAGTAACACACAGACACTTACAAATTATTCTACCTATTCATTACAGCAGGTCCCTCAACAAAACTACATTGAGATTTTTTATTGCAGCAAAATATGTATATAAATTTACCATTTTAGCCATTTTTAAGTATACAGTTTAGTTGCATTAAGTACATTCACACTGTACATCTATCCCCACTATCCATCTTCAGAAGATTTTTTGAGATATGTGAAATTTTCCTTTCTTCAAAAAAATAGCTATTTTGTCATTCATTTCACCAATTGGTGTTTTTTTTTAATACAGAGGTGTTTGAAATTACTCTAATAACTTGTTTTATCACTGAGTCTGAGGTCCCTAAATATCACATCAAATGCACAGTTTTTAAATTCATTTTATAACAAGGAACTTGATAAACTACTGTAACTATCTCTGAGTGTTTAAGTTGTCTTCCATGAAGGGTCAAGAAAGGTTTTCTTTACAAGGAGGAGCCTAGGCTTTGCCATCAGGCCCGAAGGCAGTAAAGGGGCAGCTGCTAATCACTACTGCACAAGCCCCTTCCTGCACAAGGTGGAATTGGTTTCTTTGTCCTCCTTCCTGTTGTTCCAGCTTCCTGTGCAACTGAGCCCGCTGTTGCACTCAGATAAATTTAAAATGCAACAACAAAGTCTACCATTGAAGTCCGCCAGTCATTTTTAGTCATTACCTAAAGAGATCTACTATTTATTGAAATTTTTTTAAAAAAATGAAAAGAAAAGGAATTTAAGCTTCTGTAGGCCCTAGGAAACCAAAAAGGCAAAAAAATCTTTGATTTCTCTCATGCCATAGAAAACAGGGAGACTACCTACTTAACCATGAGACAGACTGTCTACCGATCTACAGTTAAATGATAATTCACTGGATAAACCAGAATTTTTAGTTGCCAAGAATCTTATTCCAAAATTTCAGCTGCTTAAAAATCTCCCCTCTAGTGCTTATCAGGCAATCTTGCTCCTCTTCGCCAAATTTTTGCTTTTTTGGTCTTTTTTAATCCCTGGAGGTGACCATGTGATCTAATTCTGGCCAATGAAACTCTGAATTTTCTGGCAAATGCTTGCTTCCCTGATTAAAAATAATAATAATAAAAGATACAAAGCACAGAACTCAGTGGTGCTGCAACATGCCCTTTTGTTCAGTCTTGAATGTAGATGTGATGCTTTATGCTATGGCAACCATATTATAAACATGAAGCATCAAGTTTAAGAACAAAAACCCAACAATTTCTTGGATCCTTAATAATACTGTTGAACTTTCTAGTTAAGTAAACAATAAGTTTTCATTATCATTCAACTCCCATTAAAAAAAAACTCAGTTACTATTAAATGGTAACAAAAAATAATTTCACCCTGACATATATGAAAAGATAAAGTTGACAAAGCTTTAGCTAAACTCACCAAGAAAGAGGACTTAAACTCAGAAATAAAAGAAGAGATTGACTGATACCACAGAAATACAAAGGATGAAATTTATGTGCCAACTATGAAAATCACACGCCAACAAATTTGACACCCTAGAAGAAATGGATAAATTCATAGAAAATACAACCTACCAAGACAGAATCACATACAGTTCAAAAATTTGATTATACTGATTATTAGTAATGAGATTGAATTTGTAATGAAAAACTTTTCAACAAACAAAAGTCCAGGAACAGACAGCTTCACAAGGGAATTCTATCAAACCTTCAGAGAAAGATTAATATCAATCTTTCTCAAACTTTTCCAAAGAATAGAGGAGTGAAGAGTGGGCAAAATGAGGGAAGGGGGTCAAAAAGCACAAATTTCCAGTTATAAAGTAAATAAGTCATGAGGACTATTATGTACAACATGGTGACTATAGTTAAGAATCAGTTCAATCCAGTTGCTCAGTCACGTCCGACTCTTTGCGACCCCATGAATCGCAGCACGTCAGGCCTCCCTCTCCATCACCAACTCCCAGAGTTCACTCAGATTCACATCCATCGAGTCAGTGATGCCATCCAGCCATCTCATCCTCTGTCGTCCCCTTCTCCTCCTGCCCCCAATCCCTCCCAGCATCAGAGTCTTTTCCAATGAGTCAGCTCTTCGCATGAGGCGGCCAAAGTAATGGAGCTTCAGCTTTAGCATCATTCCTTCCAAAGAACACCCAGGACTGGTCTCCTTCAGAATGGACTGGTTGGATCTCCTTGCAGTCCAAGGGACTCTCAAGAGTCTTCTCCAACACCACAGCTCAAAAGCATCAATTCTTCGGCGCTCAGCCTTCTTCACAGTCCAACTCTCACATCCATACATGACCGCTGGAAAAACCATAGCCTTGACTAGACGGACCTTTGTTGGCAAACTAATGTCTCTGCTTTTGAATATGCTATCTAGGTTGGTCATAACTTTCCTTCCAAGGAGTAAGTGTCTTTTAATGTCATGGCTGCAATCACCATCTGCAGTGATTTTGGAGCCCAAAAAATAAAGTCTGACACTGTTTCCACTGTTTCCCCACCTATTTCCCATGAAGTGATGGGACCAGATGCCATGATCTTCATTTTCTGAGTGTTGAGCTTTAAACCACCTTTTTCACTCTCCACTTTCATTTTCATCAAGAGGCTTTTTAGTTCCTCTTCACTTTCTGCCATAGGGTGGTGTCATCTGCATATCTGAGGTTATTGATATTTCTCCCAGCAATCTTGATTCCAGCAATCTTGATTCCAGCTTGTATTTCTTCCAGCCCAGCGTTTCTCATGATGTACTCTGCATGTAAGTTAAATAAGCAGGGTACTGTCTCATATATTTGAAAGTTGTGAGGAGTAAATCTTAACCACCATATGATCCAACAATTCCACTTCTAGGTATTTATTCAAAGAAAACAAAAACACTAATTCAAGAAGATATATGTATCCTTAAGTTAAGCATAGCATTGTTTATAATAGCCGAGACATGGAAATCAAGTGTCTACCAATGGATGAATGGATGAAGAAATGTGGTATCTATATACATATACACACAGTAGAATATTATTCATCCATAGAAAAGAATGAAATCTCACTATTTGCAACCACATGGATAGACCTTAAGGGCATTATGCTCTGTGAAATAAGTCAAAGACAAATACCAAATGCTCTCACTTATATGTGGAATCTTAAAGACAAAAAAAAACCTCATAGAAATAGATCAGATAGGTGGTTGCCAGATGTGGGGGGCAGAGGGAAGAGTGGGCAAAATGAGTGAAGAGGGTCAAAAAGCACAAATTTCCAGTTATAAAGTAAGTCAGTCATAGGGACTATTATGTACAGCATGGTGAACACAGTTTAGAATACTGTCTCATATATTTGAAAGTTGTAAGGAGTAAATCTTAAAAGTTCTCAAAAGAAAAACGGATGGAACTATTAACGGTGATGAATGCTAACTAGACACATTGTGGTGATGATTCCACAGTTCAGATAAATATCAAATCATGACATTGTACACCTGAAACTAATGTTATGTGTCAATGATACCTCAATAAATAGCTGAATGAAAATCTCAGCTGTTCTTATAATGGTAATAAAATAATTGCAAACTTATGTAAGTAAGGAAAGTTATGACCAACCTAGATAGCATATTAAAAAGCAGAGACATTACTTTGTCAACAAAGGTCCGTCTAGTCAAGGCTATGGTTTTTCCAGTGGTTGTGTATGGATGTGAGAACTGGACTATAAAGAAAGCTGAGCGCTGAAGAATTGATGCTTTTGAACCGTGGTGTTGGAGAAGATTCTTGAGAGTCCCTTGGACTGCAAGGAGATCCAACCAGTCCATCCTAAAGGAAATCAGTCCTGGGTGTTCATTGGTAGGACTGATGTTGAAGCGGAAACTTCAATACTTTGGCCACCTGATGTGAAGAGCTGACTCATTTGAAAAGACCCTGATGCTGGGAAAGACTGAGGGCAGGAGTAGAAGGGGACGACAGAGGATGAGATGGTTGGATGGCATCATCAACTCAATGGACATGGGTTTGGGTGGACTCTGGGAGTTGGTGATGGACAGGGAGGCCTGGTGTGTTCATGGGGTTGCAAAGAGTCGGACACAACTGAGCAACTGAACTGAACTATGTACGTATGCAAGAGATTATCAACAGTATTGATGCTTGTAATTTGTATCGACTCTGCAAAATAAGAAACTGTTTCCTAAATCAGTTCATCTCTGTGCTTGGGAAAGTTGAACTTCGTAAACATCAAAGGCCTGAAGAAACTCTGGTGTAAACCCTTGAGTCCTCCCTGAGTCATCCCTTCCCTGAGCAGCTCAACTAAGACTGTCCTCTGAAAGATGTCTCCCCACTACAGTGTCATCAATTGGGCTAATGAGATCCTATCCCATCACACTCGGATGAGTCAGTCCCATCCGAGTGTGATGTGTGCTGACCTACCGTAAATGCTTCCTGATATTTTCTCACTTAATGTATTCTTTGCAAAAAAAAAAAAAAAAAGCTCTATGAAGTTATTATTGTTATCCTAGATTTTACTATTGAAAAACAACAGGGACTTCCCTGGTGGTCCAGTGGCTAAGACTCCAAGCTCCCGATGCAGGGGGCCCAGGTTCCATTACCAGTCAGAGAGCTAGATCCCACATGCCACAGTTAAAGATCCTGTATGCTACAATGAAGATCAAAGATCTCACATGCTGTAGCTAAAACCTGGCACAGTTAGCTAGCGAATTAAATATGTAAATACATGTTTTTTAAAGAAACCATTCCTTTACTAAAAAACAAATCAGTTTCCACGAGGTGACTTGTCTATGCAATGGCTCCCACATGGCTTGTATTATAGCAACGGAGCTAGAATTTGAAACCAGATCTATTTTTGAAGCCTGTCTAATAGGTTTGTAAGAACTGATTTCCTAGTTCCTTTTCGTGGCTTTATCAGCCATCCTTCCCCCGGGGCTGACCCCGGACTTCTGTCTGCTGGCCCCACTACTGCCGCCCACACACCCTGTGTCTCAGATGATCCCCTCTTTCTCAGTCCCACAGCCACCAGCTCGGCTCCTCGTGACCACTGGTTGGTCAGATGGATCACAGAGTATCCAAACCGGTCTCTCTGCCCACAACCTGCCCTGTCTATTGCCACTGCTAGGTCTTGCCAGAGACACGAAGCCAATGCTTTCTCAGACTTTGCTCTGAGCCTGTGACCTCCTTTAAGAATGTACACCAACTCCTTTGCTGCCTTAAAGACTAGAAGAAACAGGGAAATAGGCCCTCATGCGTTCATGGGGCCAGATCAGACCCTTTCAGATTCAAGGTTCTCGGGTCAGAAGCATTGTCAGAGGAGGGTACAGCCCCCACGGTGGGAGCCAGTTCCCTTCTGGGTCTTAATATTCCAACTGGACAATTCCATGAGAATTCAACTAGGAGAGCCCCCAGAAAATTCACTGGAGACTGAGTGTGTGCATATGAGTGTGTGTACGGCTATAGACAAGCCAGTGTCTATACTTGTGTGTACGTGTGTGTGTATACGGTCACAGGCAAATGAGGCAGCCCAGAGATTTTGTCACGTGTGCACATTGGGAGCTGCCAAATAGATGTTCTAGGATTGCATCGACACAGCCTCAGGCTACTGTGCTCAATGCTAAGACAGCACTTCCAGTGGGGAGTCTCAGTTTTACAAATTAGAATTTTGTATGCACAAAGCTGCTTTCATCATCCTAACTACAGAAAATCAGTCCTAATGGAACTCCCCTGCTTGGAGATTTGCAGGCATTGGGCTCTGTGTCCTGCACACACACACAAGTGATCCTTTTGAACAAGGTGTCTCTATATCCATCAAAAGTGGGTGCAGGTTAGAAACACTGAGACTACTTAAGTGTCCTTCCCAGACTTAATTCCCCTTCCCACTCAGTGGTGGACCTCGTTCTCAGCTAGTGCCTCCCAACTTGCCTCTCCATGCTCTGCTTTTCTCTCCAGGCAGCCACAAAGGCATTTAGAAGATGGTGCTTCCTCCACCTCTCTGAGCACCACTGCCAGCCACTGCCCCACCACACCCCCATACAAGTACACATACACACTCAGCTCTGACCCAACCTGCATTAAAGAACATGTTCCTCCCAGACAAGAATTTTAAGGGGGTAGTTACAAGGTGGTGGCAGGGGACAGACCCAAGTCCTGTAAGAGCATACACTGGTGGACTCGTGTGTATGTGTTTAGTCATTTCAGTCATGTCCGACTCTTTGCAACCATATGGACTGTAACCCATCAGGCTCCTCTGTCTGTGGGATTCTCCAGACAAGAATACTGGGGTGGGTTGCCATGCCCTGCTCCAGGGGATCTTTCCAACCCAGGGATCAAACCTGTGTCTCTTACATTTCTTACATTAGCAGGCAGGTTCTTTACTACTAGTACCACCGGGGGCTACTAACTAATCCATCCCCATTCCACACTGATCTCTGCCCTCTCACCATACAACATCCAGGGAATGGTCTGAATCGTGTAGACTCAGCTGCAATCAGAGCTATGATTTATCATCTGAAACCAGATGTCACAGGTGAGGTTCTCCAAGAAACCAATGGAGACAAATCACTTGGGGAAGAACAAGGAGAAAGGGGAGCAGGAGAGGGAAAGACTGAGCTCTGCTGTAGCCCCAAGAAGGAGCTCTGCCGACCCTACAGAGAACTTGAGGGCTGAACTACCCTTCCAAGTTGTCCCAAGTTGGGGAAAATGACCAGGCCTTTCCTCAGCCACGGTCAATCACTGGGCCTGGACTTCCCCTGGAAGGAGATGGGCGCGTGTGTCAGTGAGTGATACAGTCATCTTCAGCTGGGGCAATCGCTAGCAGGCGTCAACTAAGGGCCATCTTCATATAGCACACCCAACAACTGAGAGAGTAAGTCCCTCAGTCCTAAAAAGGGTTCCAGGCATCACCTCACAGCACCCACCACCCTGGAATTCCCTCTCTTCAGCCAAGTCCACAGTGAGCTCAGCTTCCTCCAAGAAGCCCCCCATCACCACAGCCTCTCTCAGGGTTGGCTCCTCCACGGCCCACTAGCACCACAGCCCTGAGGCAGCTTGTGCTCCAAAGGCCGACTTCCCGCGCTAAAGCAGCCAGATGGTAACTCCTTGAAGGCAGCAACACAGGCTGGGTTATACAAACCCGCTGCATTGGCCTTTCTCTCTATGGAGCAGAGCTGTTCCAGGTGACCAGTATGGGCTCTGGGCCCAAATCCGGACTGGAATTCTGCCTGGCTCAGTTTAGATAAGCTACTTTCAGCCTCAATGACATTATCTGCAACCTGGCTCTATAATACCCAAGCCTCTCCGGCATTGTTTGCTCAGGCAACAGACCTATACCGAGAGGCTGTGCTCTGTCGCTCAGTCGTGTCTCTTTGCAACCTCACAAACTGTAGCCCTCCAGGCTCCTCCATCCATGGGATTTCCCAGGCAAGAATACTGGAGTGGGTTGCCATTTCCTCCTCCAGGGGATAGTCCCAACCCAGGGATGAACCCGCCTCTCCTGCACTGGTAGGCGGATTGTTTACACTGAGCCTCCTAGGAAGCCCCTCAGGCTCCTGGGCAACTATACAATGTGTTTGTCCCAGGCCCAAAGGTAAGGCAGGCTCTCCCCTCATCAGCCGGTCCCTCAGTCCTCCCTAAACACCAAGGAGAAGGCAGTCCTGTGTCCACTCTCTCTAGAGTTCCTGGGAAAGTGGTCGCCCAATGGCCTGTTCCAAGCCCCGCAAGCTCACCTGAGGGTGAGCCGGAAAAGAGGGGGTCAGTTCCTCTCCCAGAAGACACTTGGGTGAATGGCATGAACTACCTCTTCTCCTGAAAGAATGCTGCTAAGTGCTGTGGAAAATACAAAATTAAATTCCCTTCCCCTGGCATCAGCTTGCATGAGACTGACATGCACTGACTCTCCTGCTCCCCTGGGTTTCCTGGGCCTGAGGATAAAGCCCAAGGGCCTGTAATCTTGCCATTGAAAACTGGGGTCACAGAAAGCAAAAACAGCAGCAAAAACCTTGATCATCATCACCATGAGAGCCCCACTGAGGGAATTGTCAGATGACATATGCAATTAGACTGTTTTTAGCCATTAGCTCTTACAGCTCTGATCAATGTGTTTCTAGTTCCCAAAGAACAGACTCTGCGTGCTGGGAGCCACAGCTGCACTGCGGAAGAGCTGCGCTCTCTGAAGGCTTGTTTTCAGGGCAGCGTTGGCAGATGAAGGAAGCATGCCAATTATCCGCATTTCCTATTCGAACAACAGCTTTTCCTCCTTATGAGGCATCTGCTTGTTCCATGCGGCGCTCTAACCAAGGGAACCAGCAGGAAAGCAAATTCCTTTGTATCCACTGGGATCTGGTGAGCTAGCCAACAAACAGAGGAACCATAACCCAGGGAGCAAAGAAGCAGTGCTGAGAAGTTCTGCCTTTTTTCTTTCCTTCCCCATTGCAATAGCACACATTTGATGCTTTCGAACTGTGGTGCTGGAGAAGACTATTGGGAGTCCCTTGGACTGCAAGGAGATCAAACCAGTCAATCCTAAAGGAAATTACCCCTGAATATTCATTGGAAGGACTGATGCTGAAGCTCCAACACTTACGGCCACCTAATGCAAAAAGCTGACAAACTGGAAAAGACCCTGATGCTGGAAAAGACTGAGGGCAGGAGGAGAAGGGGACAGCAGAGGATGAGATGGTTGGATGGCATCATCGACTCAATGGACACGGGTTTGAGCAAACTCCAGAAGATAGTGAAGAACAGGGAAGCCTGGTGTGTTGCAGTCCATGGGGTTGTAAAGAGTCAGATAGGACTTAGTGACTGAACAACAACAAACTGAAGGGAATTAGGGAAAGACAGAGGGAGGGAAGAAAGGAACACACACAAGTGTGATCCAGCAACGTGTTAGCATAAGACATAGTATAGGAAACTCCTTATTCAAGAGCTCAAATGGAAGAAATTGAATAGGGCTTTGTAGGAGGAGTAGAACACATAAGCTTCTTTGTTCTGAAAGTTTTGAACCTGATCCAAGTTTACTTCAAAATGTAGTACATGCATGTTAAGTTGCTGTAGTCATGTCCAAATCTTTGCAGCCCTATGGACTGTAGCCTGGTAGGCTCCTCTATCCACGGGATTCTCCAAGCAAGAATATTGGAGTGGGTTGCCATTCCCTTCTCCAGGGGATCTTTCCAAACCTGTATCTCATACGTCTCCTGCATTGGCAGGCAGATTCTTTACCACTAGCACCTCCAAGAAGCTCAAAAATGTAGATGTTTATAAACCATATTTAGGTCCCTAACTAAATTCATCATTTCAGTGAATTAACTACACCCTGCACGTCCCCCAGGTTCCCCAAAGCTATAATCCTGGACCTCTCTTTCCTTTTCATTGATTGGCCAAACCTCATCCACCATCAACTCACATTAACTTAACATTCTGAAATCTTCCTTGAATCTACCTCTTGCTTCATATCCGTTGTCTCCGATTTAGTTGAGCCGCTCATAACTATATAATGGCAAAGGTCTCCAGGAACAAGGTCTACTCACCTTTGTTTTTTTGCTGCCAGAACTGTAACACAGACCCCTAATACAGTGCTTCACGTAATAATGAGCTCATGTTCGTGCCTACACACATACCTCAGTTCCTCATGGGCGCCATGACTTACTTTGCACGCACTTTGATTCCACCTGGAATGTCATCTCTCTCCCTCGGCAGTTGTCCACCTGACAAACTTGACCTCGTTCTTCAATGCTCAAGTCAATCATTATTTCTTCAAAGAAACATGTCCTGAATCTTCTCAAGATGAATTAAGTGCCCCTTCTGTTGCCATTGCATCCACTAACTGTTGGTTGCCTCGTCTATGTTCCTTCTCCACTTTACTTCATTGGAAATAGAGACTAGTCCTTATTCCCCTTTGCATTCTTCTATACTGGGGCCTGACACAAAGCAGTTGCTCAATAAATATTACTTAAAAATGTGAATGAAGAACTCTCTGTTGAAGAAAGATGAGCTAAAACTAAAAGAAGAATATACCATTTACGTGTAATGAAAAACTTCTTGTTTTATAAAAATGCTTTTTTAAAATATTTTACCCCAACCTCACATCATATATAAAAATTTACTCAAAATGAATTAGAGACTTAATATAAGACCAAAAACTATAAATTTTTGGAATAAAACATAATAAATTTTAATGATCTTAGATGAAGCAGTCAATGGTTTCTTAAATATGATAGCACAAGCAACAAAAGAAAAAATAACTTGGACTTCATCAGAATTTAAAACTTTAATTCTTCAAGGACACCAATCGAGAAAGTTAGAAAAAAACAGAATGGGAGAAAATATTTGCAAATCATACAGCTTGCAAATGACTTCTATCTACAAAGGTAAAGAACAGTTACCATTCAACAGTTAAAAAACAAATAACCCAATTTTAAAATGTGCAACAGATCTGAACACTTCTTCAAAGAAGATACACAAGTGACCAATAAGCACATGAAAAGATACTCAAATCATTAAGTCATTAGGAAAATACACACCTCAATTCACACCTCTGCTTACTAGAATGGCTGTAATTTTTTAATGGAAAATAACAAACGTTGGTGAGAATGTAGAAAGGTTAAAACCTTTGTGAACTGCTTACGGGAATATAAAATGGTGTGGCCACTGTGGAAAACAGTTTGTCGTGTCTAAGAAAGTAAAACATAGAACTACCTTATAACTCCACTCCTAGGGATATATCTGGAAGGATTGACAGCAGGAACTCAAACAGACATCTTTAAACCAATGTTCATAACAGCACTATTCACAATAGCCAAGAGGTGAAACAATGTCAGTGTCGAACAACAGATTCATGGACAAACAAACTGTGTTGTATACACACAAGGGATACTATTCAGCCACAGAAAGGAAAAGAATTTTGATATATGCTGCAAAAGGCTGACATTGTGGGGTGGGAGGGAGGTTCAAGAAGGAGGGGACATATGTATACCTATGCCTGATTCATGTTGATGTATGGCAGAAACCAACACAATATTGTAAAGCAATTAACTTTTAATTAAAAATAAATAAATTTTAAAATGAAGGATGAACTTTGAAAAATCATGCTTAGTGAAATAGACAGAAAAGATCAACTACAGCATGATTCTATTTATATGGGGTACCTAAAATAAGCAATTCACAGAGACAGAAAGTAGAACGGAGGTTACCAGCTGCTGGGGGAGGTAAAAAAAAAATAGGAGTTACTGTTTAACGGCTACAGAACTGACATTGGGGATGATGGAAAAGTTTACGGTATAGATAGTAGTGAGCGCATTAAATATGCTATGAATGTATTTAATACCACAACTGTACATGTACAAATGATTAAAATGATAAGTATTATGTATATTTTACAAAAAATAAAGCATGAAGCATACTCCATCATGGGTGAACTTTGAAAACATTTATGCCTGGTGAAAGTACCAAGTCACAAAAGCCCACATGCTGTATTATTCCACTTACACCAAGTGTCCAGAATAGACAAATAGACCAATCTCCAGAAACAAAATAGATGAGTGACTGTGGGTGGTAAGGAGTGAGGAGTGACTGTTAAGGGGTCCAGGGTTCCTTTTTTCATTTTAATTTTTGCTGGACTAGAGTTGCTTCACAATGTTGTGTTAGTTTCTGCTGAACAGGGAGGTGAATCAGCTATAGGTATATACATATCTCCTCTTTTTCGAATTTCCTTCCCGTTTAGGTCGCCACAGAGCACTGAGTTCCTTGTGCTAGACAGTAGGTTCTCATGAGTTATTTATTTTATACATAGTATCAATAGTGTGTATATGCCAATCCCAACTTCCTAATTTATCCCACCTCCCCTTTCTCCCCTAGTGTCCATAAGGGTCCAGGGATTCTTTTGGGGATGGAGAAAATCTGATATTAGATCAGAGGTGGTTGCACAATTCTGTGACTATACTAAAATCCACTGAATTGTACACTTTAAAGAAGTGGATTTTGTCGTATATGAATTATATATCAGTAAAGCTGTTATTTTTTTAACATGTAAAATTTTTTAATCCACTAGAATGGATTGCAAATTGAAAACGTAAATCTTTGTTTTTTGAAAATGTAAATCTTTCTTTCTGAATCTTAAGAGTTATACAAATACCCATTCATGGTATTTATGATCTAAACTACTTTAGGACAAGGAAATAGGTAGAAATGACCATTTACACTATCATTTAAAAAGTTAATGTCACAATGAATAATATTTAAATTGATAGGATACCATTTTTACATCAAGTTGGAGGAAGTCATAAAGGTTAATGATACAGTGTTATCTGTATTATTTTCACAGTGCTTATCTGAAGGCAATAAGCCCTCACACACTGTTGGGTAGAAGGTAAATTAATGCCAACACTTTGGAAAGCTATGTGACAATATATGGTAAAATGTAAAATACAGTTACCCTTTTAACTCAGCCATTGCTCATTTGTAAATCTATCCTGGGGACATAGATCCAAATAATGAGTAAATACATATGTATATGTACAAATGTTAACTGTAGCACTGTTTATAATAGCTAAAATATGGGAAGTAACTTAAATATCTAGCCACAGAGGACATGTTACATAAATTTTAGTATTTCTGCACAATAGAATGCAATACAGGTATTCAAATCAATGAAGAAAGCTTACAAGATGCATTAAATTTTTACATGCAAGGTGTTGAATTTGTGTAAAATGAAGCTGCCAGATGTCTACCCAGTACTCACTCTTTCCTTCATTCTTACTAAATGAAACAGTATTTTATTCCGGGTTGCAGGGTTCCCGCCAAAAGGCCTTATTTCTCAGCCTCCACTGCAGCTAAGGATGGCTAGTGAGATAAGTGGACACCGTAAGGCAGGGCCTCTGATAAAACTGCTTAAATGAGGTTCAGTCAGCTAGGAAAGCACATCTTTTTGTTCTTTCTTTTTTCCTTGTAGCCTGGAAACAGCTGGAGCTCCAATAACTATTTTGAAAATGTAAAGCAGTTCTGAGGACAGAACCCATGCTAAACACATGGGGCAGAGTGCTCACTAGGAAACCACTGCTCATCTGCCTTCCTCCTACCTTCTCAGCTTCCTCGGAAGTTTATAAGACAAAGAACAATAAACCTCTATCTCCCTTAAGCCATGTATTTGGAAGGTTTGCTGTAAGCAGCAAAATCTTATACAATCTCATCAACACAGATGAAGGTTGTACGCACAGGTTGTTGTGGCAAACTACAGACAGTGACTTGAAGGTCTGCAATGGAAGGGAAATTTATTTCTCTCCTCCTCTTTAGTATCGCTTTGGTGTTTACCGTGTCTGTATTGACACATCATAGGGCCTGCCTGGAATCCTCCAGCTTCATCTCTCTCCCAGATCTCTGGTGCTTGCCCCGCTCATCTGCTGCATCACTGGCTCCCCTCACCACTTCAGATGAAGTACCACACCCTGAGGTCTCACTTTTCTGCAACTGCAAAGGGCTCAGAGGGAAGCAACCCTGGGAATGAAGAGAAATAGTATCCTGAAGGTGAACTTCACCGTGCGGAAGGACAGGAAAAGGGAAAGAGTCAACAAATACATTTATTCCTCATTCATCCCCCAAGGGACTGCTCCAGGTTGTGCTGTTTCTGAACATCTCATCCAGAGCTACCACTTGGGGCTGAGACACTGGATAGACCCATCTGTGAAGCAGTAGCCACCTTCTGTGTCTATCAGTAGTAACAGACTGCCTTAGATCTGCTCCCCATTCCTCCCAGGCTCACAATCCGATTCCCTCATTCCGGCCACCTTGGCATTGTACCTCCCAAGGAACCAGAGGCACTTAAGCTTTTCTTTAAGCTCTTGTTTCCTAGGCTAAGGCAATATGCACATATTTCTTTTGCAACTGAAAAAGAGGTGTGGAGTGGGGTGGGGATTTTCCTTGTGGTCCAGTGTTTAAGAATCCGTTTTCCAATGCAGGGGATGTGGGTTTGAACCCTGGTTGGGGAACTAAGATCCCATATGCCACAAGGCAACTAAGCCTACACGCCACAACTAGAGAGAAGCCCATGCTGCAAGTAAGACCAGATGCAGCCAAATAAATTTTTTTTTCTTTAAAAAAAGAAAAATATGAGAGAGGCAATGGGGGGGGGGGCAATGTAGGAGTAAGGGATTAAGGGGCACAAACCGTTAGGTACAAAATAAACTGCAAGGACATATCGTACAACATGGAGAATATAACCAATATTTTATAATAACTATAAATGGAGTATCACCTTTAAAAATTGTGAATCACCATATTGTACTCCTGGTAACTTACATAATACTGTACATAAACTATAATTTTAAAAAGAAAAAGAGCTAATTAATTTTTTAGAAACCCAGCAAGCAAAACAAAACTGCAGCCCAGGCACTGGGTTTGGAGCTATAATGTTCCATAAACTCTTGTATTTCTACAGTTAACCAAAAAAATGAAAATTGAGTCCTTTTTTTCCTAATAGGCCAACATCCTTATTTTCTTTTTTAGTGTATCTTATTAGGCCTTTTACACAGTCTACCAAGCAATAAACACAGTTTACAACCACGACACATAAAAGGATCTGAATTTTTATTGAATGACTGAAACCCAAAGAGGCAGATCCCAAAACCAAGGTCATACAAGAACACCTGCTTGTTCTGTCCTCAGCTGACTCTGAGACTCAGAGACGTTTAAAATCCCATCATCCCGGAATCTGATCTCACAGACACCAGGATCAACACGAGAGACTCCAGGGCTGTGCAGTGCTTTCTCTGTTGACACGGATTAGATAATTCGCTGGCAGCTGGTATAAAACCTGCAGGCCTGGGGAGTTGTGTCTTTGGAGCTCTGTGACCTAAGTGAGAATCCTCCTGATGGCATTTCTCAGGAACCAGAGTAATGGCCGCCTTCCCCAGGCATTCTTCTGCTGTCACATGGCTTCAGGGTCATCAGTTTCTGCTTCTACACCAGCGAGCCAACCACCAAAGGATTATCAACCAAACACATGCAGCACTCACTGTTCCAGGATACGGAAGGCTGACCTCAAGCTCGGACACCAACCTCTGACTCTTCAGTAAATCGAGCCCCCTGCCCGCTTCATCCAGTCCGCCAAGATCAGTTTGGACATGTCATACCCCGGAAGGGACAGGGAGAGATTCACTTGCACCAACATGTTTTGTGCCCATCCACGCTAATGTCACCCTCCCTGTGGTTTCTCTATCCCTCAGAGTCCCTCCATACAAAGTGAGGAGATGGCCTCACACTGAGAACATTCTCACAGCTGTGCCAGGGATGAGATGTTGTGTCTAGGCATCCACAAGACTCTGTCAATATCCCAAGCAAGCCTCCAGCAAAAACACTGGAGCCGGCCCCAGTGCTCTCCCACCCCAGAGAAACATGGGTGTCCACTCCAGATGTGAAGTCCAAGCTGTTGCTTTAACATCAAAATAAGGGACTTCCCTGGTGGTCCAGTGGTTAAGAATCCATGTGCCAATACAGGGGACACAAGTTCAATCCCTGGGCTGGGAAGATGCCATATGCCTGCACAGCACCAACCACTGAAGCCCTGTACCTGCAGCCTGAGCTCCCCAACAAGAGGAGCCACCACAATGAGAAGCCATGACTAAAGAAAGCCCACGAGCAGGAACGAACACCCAGCACAGCCGGAAAAAAAAAAAACAACATCAAATTAAGACTTGCACATCCATGTTCACAGCAGTATTATTCTGGTCCACGTGTGTGGAAGCAACCAAAGCATACATCAGTGGAGAAACACAATGCGGCATCTACCTGCAATAGAATATTACTCAGCTGTAAAAAGGAATGAGATTCTGATATGTGCTATATCACTGATGAACCCTGAGACAACTATGCTGAGTGAAAGAAACCAGGCACAAAAGGACAAATGCTGCATGACCCCTCCTGCATGGGGCACCAAAATAGGCGATATCATAGAGACAGAAAGTAGAGTAGTTCCCCAGGGGCTTGGAGGAGGGGAGAAAGGAGGGGTGATGGTTTAATGGGCATTTCGTTTCTATTTAGAATGGTGGAGAAATTCTGGAAATGGATAGTGGTGATGGTTACACAGTGTGAATGGATTTAAAGCCACTGAACTGTACACTTAAAATGAATTTTCTTAATGGTCAATTTTGTTATGTATATTAACAGTAAAAAAAATTTTAAATCAAGATAAAATGTCACTCTGTGGATAACAGCATTCCCACTTAAAGATAAGCTATGTCTTCAACACATTCATTAAGTACCTATTATGTGTTCAGTTTTGAACTAGGTCCCCAACCTCCGGGATCGAATGCCTAATAATTTGAGGTGAAGCTGACGTAATAATAATAGAAGTAAAGTGCACACTAAATTTAATGCATTAGAATCATCCTAAAACCACCTCCCACCCTACCCTGGTCCGTGGAAAAATTATCTTCCATAAAGCCGGTTCATGGTGCCAAAAAGGTTGGGGACTGCTGTTTGGGGGGGATTCAAAGCCTCAGGGAGGGTCAAGGCCCATAAATAGCTAAAGTAAACAAGAAATTAGAGCAGGAAAAATCAAATAATAATGCTTATAGATGTATAATCTGTATTATGTTTACTTCAGACCTCTCAGCTTTATGTAATCCAGACAATGTGTGGCACCTGAACGAAGCTATGGGCTCAATTTAAAACGTGAGAAAGTGATACCATTATGTCTATTATTATTTTTACTGATGAGGAAACAGATACAGAGGTTTACAACATCCTGAAAAATTATCACATGGCAATGCCAAAGTAGCCTTTCAATGTCAGCATCTGAGCTTATTCCATGAAATTACAACCTCATCAAGTGGTTCCCATGGCATATGGTGGTGTCTGTCTTTACCAGGGCACAGAATATCCTTTCTCACTGGATTGAGACAGTTACTATAGCAAATGCTAAAATAACAGAGGCGTAAACAAATTAGGACATATTTCTCCCTCGTGTGACAGGGTTTGGTAAGTAGTTCATTACTAATCACATTGGCCCTATGGTGTTGGGAACACTGGCTCTTTTGACCTTCTGCCATTCTCTGCAGGCAGTTTCCGTTTTACAGTCCAAGTTCCCACTGTTACTCCAGCTTTGACGTCAACCTTCCAGCCTACAGAAAGGGGAGGACACTAAGTAAAGACCTCGTCCCTTTAAGGGCACAACCCTGAAGCTGCACCCAGCATCACTTCCGCTCACATCACAGAACTCATTTGCACAGCTGTCACCTAAGTGTAAAAGAGCTTGACGGTCATGTGCTCAGCTCAGACCAAGCGCTCTCTGAATAATGGAAGAAGTGAGGTTGCTATGAGTGGCCAATGGCCCATCTCTTCCACACTCACCCCTTACACCTGAGTGAAGGTACTCAAGGTTCCCTGCTCCTATTCTGCCCCAAGCCAGGCCACCCCAGGGGCCTCTCCCAGTCAGCAGCCCACACCAGCATCCACTCAGGTTGCACTTCTCTACTGGGCCCTCAGTTACTGACAAATCTGCTGTTAGGAAAATCTACACTAGGAGACTGGAGTTTTACATGGGAGAAAAGAAGTTATTCCCTTAAAGCATCTCAGTGTGCTCTTTGTGTAGCATTAAACAAGGGAGGTGAGAAGCAGGAAACTAGGTGACCTGTAGTACCGAGACAGTGGTCCCCAGCCTTCCTTGGCACTAGCATTCAATTCGTGGAAGACAATTTTTCCATGGACTGGGGTGGCGGCGGGGGATGGTTTCAGGATGATTCAAGCATGTTACATGTATTGTGTACTTTATTTCTATTATTATTACATCAGCTGCACTTCAGATCATCAGGCATTAGATCCTGAAGGTCGGGGACCCTGATCCTAGAACACTCAAGTCATCCACCCAGCCACAACCACAAGGGCATCAAGAAAATAGCAATTTACAGGCCAAGCATGAGTCCTCTTTCTTATATTCCCAGCAACTAGGATGGCATAATGTCCATCAAGGTAACAAACATTTGTCTGGCACTTTGCTGTTTACAAAGTGTTTACATAAAGAATATCTAATCTTACCAAAACCCCAGGAAGTTGTTTATTGTGCCCATTTTAGAGGTAATGGAACTGCAGGACAGTGGGCTGAAGGAATCACTGCCCAAGAACACACATGATATTGTGATATTGCAGGGGGCTTTATATTAATAATTGTTGTAATAAAATTAATAGCTCCTAAAATTGAGGAAACACCTGCCAGGTGTCAAGAAAAAATGGTTAGGTCTACTGAGGTTCCTGCATGGGCTAGATTACCTGCTAGAGTGGGGTACATGGTTCAGCCTGTTCCCGCCCCAGCTTCGACTATAGATGATGCCAGAAGTAGTAGGAAAGAGGGAGGGTGGAGTCAGAAGCTTATATTGTTTATTCGGGGAAATGCTATGTCGGGGGCACCAATTATCAGAGGGACTAGTCAGTTACCAAATCCTCCAATTATGATTGGCATCACTATAAAGAAAATTATTACGAATGCATGTGCGGTTACAACTACATTGCCGACTTGGTCATCTCCAAGCAGGGTTCCAAGGTTGACCTAGCTCAGCACGAATTAGCAGGCTTAGGGCTGTTCCTATGCCGGCTCAGGCACCAAATAGTAAGTATAAGGAACCAGTATCTTTGTGATTGGTTGAGAATAATCAGCGGTTAGTGAACATGGGTAGAATGGCTAAGTAAAGCATTAGACTGTAAATCTAAAGACAGAGGTTTAACTCCTCTTTTACCAGGCCCTGTGGTGAATTTACACGTTGAATTGCGAATTCAGAGAAGCAGCTTCAATTCTGCCTGGGCTTCTCCCGCCTTTTTTTTCCCTTGCCACAGGAGAAGTAGATTGAAGCCAATTGATTAGGGTATTTACCTGTTAACTAAAATTTCGTGGGGGTTCAATTGATGTAAGATGTGATCTTGCGATCCTTCTCAGGAATTAAGTAAACTGTTCTTGCTTAGGGCTTTGGAGGCTCTTGGTCTGCCTAACCTCAATTCCTACTCTAGTACTGATAGAATTGGTGTGAGTGGTAGAAGTATGGTAGATAGTACAACTATTGTTGGCAGGAGGGTTATTTGTTTTGTAGTAGAAAATTGTCATTTTATTTTTATGTTGTTTGCAGAAGGGATTGTTAATGCAGTGGAGTATGTGAGTTGTGAAAAGCGAGAGCTAGCATGAGAGTAACTTAAGAGAGGAAGCTGAATGGAAAAAACTTCCTATTGTGGCCAAATCTTTTTCTAAAACGACCAGTGCTTAGCTTGAACTTTAAAACCCAGTCCTAATCATACTTATGCAACAACTATTTGTGCTTCATTGCTGTATTGTTGTTGGTCAGTCACTAAGTTGCGTCTGACTCTTTGCGACCCCATGGACTGCAGCACATCAGCTTCCCTGTCTTTCACTCTCTCCTGGAGTTCACTCAAAACTCATGTCCATTGAGTCAGTGATACCATCCAACTATCTCATCCTCTGTTGCCCCTTCTCCTTTTGCCCTCAATCTTTCCCAGCGTCAAGGTCTTTTCCAGTGAGTCAGTTCTTCACATCAGGTGGTCAAAGTACTGGAGCTTCAGCTTCAGCATCAGCCCTTCCAGTGAATATTCAGGGTTGATTTCCTTTGGGATTGACTGGTTTGACCTCCTTGCAGTCCAAGGGACTCTCAAGAGTCTTTACCAGCACCGCAGTTCAAACTATTGTGCCTATCACTGAGTGTCAGATTTGTTTACATGAAATCCTGTTTCCACTTGCTCAGAGTTCCAACCTGGACTCTCCTTCCACCCTGACACTCTGACTCATTGGTACCAGCATAGAATAAGCTTCAGGGACAGGCATTGAAAACAGGATGGCTCTAACAGTCTTTTAGCCGATCCTGATGGGATTTCCCTCCACTTCTACCTTCTGGCTCCCTCCAGTGCCACCCACCTTGCGGTCCCTGATGACTGCAGGCACAGGGGTGGGGTGAGAAATAGATTTAAAGATGGGGCGAGGGCCACAAGATGGAGCAGGGTCAGTTGTGCTGATGGCAAAGAGCACTGAGTGTGGAGTCCAGTCTAATGGATCCTGACTCTGACACTAATTTGCTAAGTGACTTTAAGCAAGTAACTCCACTTCTCTGGCTTCAGTTTCCTTGTCTATAAATCAAGGACAACATCAGATTCACAGAGAAATAAACGAGAAAATGAACTCCAATGAGACACCACGAAGGCATCCAGAACATAGTCAGCAGCAGTAGCAATGTTAGTCGCTCTGTCGTGTCCAACTCTTTGGGATCCCACGAACTGTAGCCCGCCAGGCTCCTCTGTCCATGGGGATTCTCCAGGCAAGAATACTGAAGTGGATTGCCATTCCCTTCTTCAGAGGATCTTCCTGACCCAGGGATCGAACCCAGGTCTCCCGCATCGCAGTCAGATTCTTTACCATCTGAGCTACAGGGAAGATCCTCACGTAGTCAGATCCACAGTAAATGTATCCATAGAATTCTACAGCTGTAGGCCATTGTTCCAACCCTCCTGTTTCATAAAAGAGGAAGCTGGGGCTCAGAGAGGTGAAGTATAGTTCCCAAGGTAACCCAGCTGTGCCATACAGAGCACAGGATGGATACCAGCTCTTCTCATGCCTGGACTCCTGCTTGTTCCAAACACCATGCTATTCTGACATATGGAAGGTAAGGTTACAGAAATCCAGATGAGAATGCATGTTTCAGGTGCAGATTTAGAGAGCTGCAAATATCAGAGTTGGATATGTGCACAAACATGTGCGCATGCACACACACACACACACACACACACACACACACACAGATACACCCTGGCATGCTCCTTAAGGGGGAACTTTACCATGTCATCCACTGCTATATTCAAAGGGCCTAGAACCGGTTTCAAAGTTAGTAGATCCCAGCCAATAATTTTGGCTTACCTGGTGGCTCAGTCAGTAAAGAATCTGCCTGCAATGCAGGAGACCTGCGTTTGATTCCTGGATCAGGAAGGTCCCCTTCCTGGATCAAGAAGGAAGATTCCCTTCTGCAAAGCAGAACTCTCATTTGAACTCTACTTCCTCGTCCAATACAGAGAGTCAGCCCTAGATTTTAGCCAGGCTACTTGTGCCTTTGAACTTCCTATCGTTTGATAAAGACCCTCTGCCCAGACCTCAGTGCCTTCAACTTTCTAAAAGCTCTTAGGCTCCAAACACTTTCTTTGCACCAGTATTAGCCTTCTCTCATCACATCGCTTCTGGGCGCTGAGCCCTCAACAATCTACAGGGCAACAAGTGGGATTCAATTAATTAAATAAACAAGAATTTTTAAAAATCTTATTCATCTAAATAGTATAAGGTACTGAGATATAGCAAAAAGTCAATGGGAAGTTGGCCATGGAACTTTCTAAGAGAATTCAAAAACAGACTTATGTCACCGGTATTTCCCCTGATACCCAGAAAGCAACACTAAGGGAACCTTGCTCTAAATTCCATCTTCTGTTTTTTTCTCTTTCCTTGAGCCTCTTGACAATTACACATTGTTACAAAAGCAGGCTGGTCCCCACTCTTGAGAACAAGCACTTGAGGAATGTCTCTATAAAGCCTGGCTTGTTAACCACGAGGATGTAGGATTCTTAGGATGGACAATGGAATTCAAGGAAGCCAGAAAGGAAGAGATTTCGTAGGACAGAATGGAAAGCGTCCAAAGGTTCATAAATAGAAAAGGAAGTGAAAGAGACAGTTGTAATCTAAAAGGGGAAGTAGGCTTCATCGATTCCTTCATTGATCAATTTATTTACTCAACTAGTACCTGCTGAATACTAACCATCTACAAGCCCTGTGCTTGGCTCACAGAAACCTTATGAGCAAACAAGGATGCAGGTCCTTCCTAAAAAGAGATTATGCTCCAATGGAAGAGACAGATTGTGATCACACAATCACATGTATAAGTTTCACTTGGGCAAGTTCTATGAAGAAGAGGATTGGTACCCCACCAAGACCTCTGGGATGCCTTTACTTGTTGGGCTAGGTGAGCCCATCCCTAAAGTCTGCACCTAAAGCCTCAGCATCTCAAGAGTATTGTCTATCGATATCTCTGGAAGGAAATGCTTGGACATTCACCCACCCTGAAGCCTACAACCAGTCATTGTCATACAGGAGCAGGGAATACAGGAGGCCCCTTCCACATCTTCCTAAAGACAGGACAGACTCTGCAGTTCAGTCCGCCCTTCAGAGCTCCTCTCTAGATCAGGCTGAAGCCAGAACACAGTGCCACCTTCCTGTGCAACAACTTCTCCATCTCTGTCTTGCTTCCTTCCTTCCCTCAATAAGTCACAAGTCCCCACACATCCCTGCCTCAGGCTCTGCTTTTAGAGAACCTCATCTAAGATAACAATATTCTGAAAGTCCGTAACTAGGAGATTTGACCAAGTCAGAAGGCCTAGGGAGGGCTTTCCTAAGAAAATGACTGAGCTGAAAGAGAAGGGAGAGTCAAAATTAGCAACATGGATTGGAAGAAAGGACCTGTGGCAGCAGACAGGTTTGCCACCTGAATCCGAATGTTTCCGATTGTCTCAAAGAAAGTTGGTGGGTCAAGAGTCCATAGCGTGAGGGGACTTGGTATGAAATGATGGGGAGACAGGTTCAGAACAGAGAAATCCCTACTAACTCCAAGGGGTAGAAACAGAAGTTGCAGAGCTGCAAATTTCCATTCACTAACTCAGCCACAATAAATAGGTTTCAACAGAGGAATTCTTTGACCAGTCCTCTGAGAGGGTCCTCTGGAATGTTCTGAGTGCTCTGGGTTATCTAAGGACTCTGCATTATTTCCTCACAACTTTCGCAAAGGAACAGTGGCCTGAGGAGCAGTGAGTTCCTATGAATGAGAATGTACAAGTAGAGAGAGTTGGTATCTATCAGGGAACTTATGTATGGCATTGGGCAGGATGGTGGGATAGAAGACCCTTAATGTATCTGATTTTAAACTTCTGGGGAAGTTATTTGAAGTGAGAGAGGCTTTGGCATCAAAGAGAACCTCAAGCGTGAGCACCATTTTCTTGGGTGGCTTGCAAACCACCCATGGTTCTGCTTCGGAGCCTCTGGGAAGCAGTCAGGCCACCACAGTGTAGAAATAGGAGAGAAGAATCCCTGTCACTCATGCAGCTATTGGGAAGGGGCTGCATGGAGTAAAGGCTTCCCTGGTGGCTCAGATGGCAAAGAATCTGCTTGCGATGCAGGAGACCCAGGTTTGATCCCTGGGTCGGGAAGATCTTCTGGAGAAGGAAATGGCTACCACTCCAGTATTCTTGCCTGGAGAATTCCATGGACAGAGGAGCCTGTTGCGCTACAGTCCATGGTGTTGCAAAGAGTTGGATACAATTGAGCGACTAACACTCACCGAGTGTAGTGGGGCCCGGGCCAGGCTTCCTCGCACGCCCAAACCCAGGCAGCCTCTGTCCCTGATCCCTGCAGCGCTCAGTGGTGTCCAGCCACTAAGGACAGGACCACACTTCCTTGGGGGCATTCCTCTTCCACAGACCATGCTCATGCTAAACCCCTTTCTGTACCTCTTCCACTGCAAGCACAAGCATTTCTTAGTCATCTTTGCATCTCCAGAACTCAACAGAAGGCCTGACACATGGCAGTTGCTCACGAAGTCTTTTCCAACTGACTGGTTTATCCCCAGACAGGCTCCATCCCTGCTCTGGTCTCCTGCCTCACCCCAGTCATTCCTGTAGCTGTTACACCAGACAGATTCTGGGGCCTGCTCTATGTGCTTTAGTCATATCTGACACTGTGACCCCATAGACTATAGTCCACTGGGTTCCTCGGTCCATGGGATTTCTCATGTCCATGGCATGGAGTAGGTTGCCATGCTCTCCTCCAGGGGATCTTCCTAATGCAGGGAGCAAACCTACATCTCTTATGTCTCCTGCATTGGCAAGTGGATTCTTTACCACTGAGCACCTGGAAGACTATGTCTGGAGCATACTTTGGGGGCTTCCAAGATTTCTAAATCTCAGGAGAAACATCCTCATCTGTGACTGTCAATGGTCTCAGAAGAGGACATTAGCAGAATGTTCCAGCACAGAGTTCATGAAGACCCAGTGCAGCCCAGTATTTACGGCTCCACCCCAGGAAATTCCATCTCAGCTTGTCCAGGTTTCAAAAGAGGGATTCTTAGACCACTCCCCTCAGAGAGTCTTCTGGAATGTTCTGAACGCTCTGGGTTATTTCAGGACACTGCATTATTTTCTCACAACTTCACTCACAATTTTTGATACAGCCTCTCCGGATTCAAAATAGCAAGACGAGGCAGCCATGCGACAAGTGTCCGTCTTTATTTTAAGACGGTATAAAATGCAGAAATATGCAGTGTAACAACCCTAAAGAAACTGCCTTGCATTTGAGGTTTTCAGTACTTGGTGAATCTTCACAAATATGTAGAAGAAAATTCTTCATTTTACAGAAGATTGAAGCTCAAGGCTACGTGACTTGTGCAAGCTGCCTGGTGGCAAAGTTGGGGCAAGACTCTGGGGCTCCCAGTTTCTGCTCCTGCTGTATGATTGTAACACCAGAATCCAGGAGGAACTTATAGATGAACCAGTCCAATGTACACCCCTCCAGTGTGATTCAGGAGAAAAACTGAGCTAGTTCTTAAGAAAGTAATACCTGAAGCTATCTGCTGGCTCAGATGGTAAAGAATCCTCCTGCAATGTAGGAGACCCAGGTTTGATCCCTGAGATGGGAAGATCCCCTGGAGAAGGGAACAGCAACCCACTTCAGTATTCTTGCCTGGAGAATCTCATGGACAGAGGAGCCTGGTGAGCTACAGTCCACGGGGTCGCAAAGAGCCAGACACAACTGAGTGACCTTCACTTCACAAAGCAAGTTGAGAGTCAATTCACACAAAATAGATAGTAGGGAGACAGGGGTGGAAAAAGGCAGAGTCAAATTTATCAGCCACTTCAGTGCCCTAAAGAACAAGTGAGTGTGTGCAAATGTCAAACCTTTATGTAGCATACCTGAAACTAACATAAAATTGTAGAATGACTATATTTCAATTTTAAAACTAAATAAATTTAGATAGATAGGTGGATAGATATTTAGATAAAGGATGGGCCAGTGTATTGCACTAACCCAACCTTTATTTTTTAACTTTTTATTTTGTAATAGCATATAGCCAATTAACAATGTTGCGATAGTTTCAGGTGGACAGCAAAGGGACTCAGCCATATATATACAAGCATCCGTTCTCCTCCAGACTCCCCTCCCATCCAGGCTGCCGTAAGACTGCGTGTGTGCTCAGTCACTTCAGTTGTGTCTGACTCTCTACAGCCCCATGAACTGTAGGTCTGCCAGGCAGAGTCCTCTGTCCACAGAATTCTCCAGGCAAGAATACTGGAACAGGTTGCCATGCTCTCTTCCAGGGGATCTTCCCAACCAGGGATCAAACTCAGGTCTCCTGCATTGCAGATGGATTGAGCAGAGTCAACCATTATTTACTGAGGGTCAGGCAATCTGCTAAATGCTGGGTAATCCGAGGTAAAAACCTCAGCAACATTCCTGAGTGTAAGAAGGCATCAGAAAAATCAGTGAGTTATAGTGGAGAGTGAATAAGTCTTACAAGAAGGGTATTTTCAGGTAGGGGAAGGACTAAGGTCAACAAAGCTTCAAAGAGGAGGTAACTATCATACCTGATACTGCAAGGCTAATTGGAGTTTGTCAAATTGATGAGGGGAAGATGAGAGTGTTCCAGGCAAAGGGAAGAGTTTGGGCAAAGGCAGGCGGGCTTGTCGTAACATAGTGGGTTGGGACAACTGCAAGTGTAGCTGAGAATGGCTGATTCATAAATATTCATCTATTGTGCTGAAGAGTTTTGCCCTTTGACCTGAAGATAACAGGTAACGGTCCAAGGATTTTGCTTTAAACTGGATGTGACATGATTGCATTCCCATTTTAGAAAGTTCACACTGGAGGATTGTTTAGAAAAGAGTACTCTCAAGAGGGAGGCCAGGTGAAAACAAAAGCAGGTGAGAAATGATTCGAGTTGGAATTAAGGGAGCAGCAGGGAGAGTAAAAATGTTTAAGGGGTATTTAGAAATTAGAAATTACTGATCCAACAACCTTACTCCTGGGCATATATCTGGAGAAAACTTTAATTTGAAGATATAGGTGTACCCCAGAGTTCACAACAGCACTATTCTTAACAGCCAAGACATGGAAGCAACCTAAATGTCCATCGACAGATAAATGGATAAGGATGATGTGGTATACATATCTGTTTTTCATACAATGGAATACTACTCAGCCATAAAAAAAGAGTGAAATAATGCCATCTGCAGTCACATGGATGGACCTAGACATTATCATATTAAGTGAAGTAAGTCAGACAAAGAAAAGCAAATATATAATATTGCTTATATGTGGAATCTAAATAATAAATGAAAGAAATGAACTTCTTTCCAAAACAGACTCACAAAAACAAACTTATAGTTAGCAAAGAGGAAACAAGTTGGGGGGAGGGATAAAATTAGGAATTGGGGATTAGTAGGTCCATGCTACTACATATAAAAGAGAGAAATAAGGGCTTACTGTACAGCACAGGGAAATATACTCAGTATCTTGTAATAAACCAGAATGGAAAAGAATATGAAAAAAAACATATATATCTATGTATAACTGAATCACTTTGCTGTATATCAGAAACTAACACAAGATTGTAAATCAACTGGACTTCAATCAAATATAAACAAAAAAGAAAAAAGGAATTATTAGTCTTAATGATCTGGAACACAGAAGAGAGAAAAGTGACTCAAATTTCCAATGAGCAGCTTAGAAGAAAATACTGTTCTATAAGGCAGAGGAGAAGCTGTTGGGGGAGTAGAGAACTTCATTAGCTGAGCTAAAACATGTTGAGCTGGAGATACCAGCTGGCCATCTGACTGGAGTGGTCAGAAGGCAGCAGGAAATAGGAGTGTAGAGCCCAGGAAGGAGGACTGGGAGGGGCCTGAGGGTTTTAAATCACTGATAGAGACTTCCCTGGTGGTCCAGTGGCTAAGACTCTACACTCCAAGTGTTGGGGGCCTGGGTTCAGTCCCTGGTCAGGGAACTAGATCCCACATGACACAACCCTTAGATGCATATGAAGATCCTGAGTGCCAAAACTAAGACCTGGCACAGCCAGATAAATGAATAAAGTCAATATCCAGGTGGCAGCTGGGATCAGATGTGTGGATGAGATAATCCAGGGGACACACAGTAGCAGAAAGAGAGAACAAGGCCACGGACAGCCTTGAGGGGCAACAGCAGTTCTAGGAGTGGAGAGAAGGATAAAGATAAGTGTGCAAGGGACACAAAGATTTGACTGGAGATGAGCGGATGAGGAAGAGAGTGGAGTCACAGTGTGACAGGGACGGGAAGAGAGCAATGGAGCCAACATGTACGGAGCACTGGTGAGTCCCCAGCCAGGACTGGGAATCTCACATATGTTCTCTCACTTAATGCTCCTGGAACAATCCCATGAGTGAGGTATTAGTATCCTAGCTTAACTATGATGGAAATTGTGGCCCAGAGAAGTGAAAGGACCTGCCCAGGATTACATAGCAACCCAGTGGTAAAATAGAATCAATGCCAAACCTCTCTGGCTCCAAAGTCCATAATACTCTTTTCATAGTGCAAACTGCTTCAAAAAGTCAAACAGGGCTGAAAAGAGCTGCATAAATGTGAGAAGTCATCATCCAGCCAAGGGTGTGGCTTCACTGTGGTGAGCTGACGTGAACAGGGTTAGGTAGACAGTGAAGCGACAGTTCTTTTTTGAGAAAACTGCCATCACCCATTCAACAAACACTCCAAAATTATTTGACAGTCCTTCTAATGTGCCACATACTCTTCTAGACTCTGAGAATACCAAGTAACTGTTTTCAAGGAGTTTGTATCTGGGTGATCAGGGGAGAGAGACAGTTAGCTATTATATCAAATGCACAACACAGGGATTTCCCTGTGGTTCACTGCCTGAGACTCTGCGCTCCCAATGCATGGGACCCAGACTCATCCCTGGCCAGGGAACTAGATCCCACATGCTAGGAGCCTGCATGCCACAACCAAGATCCAGCACAGCCAGAAAACAAACAACAAAAACACATGTCAGACAGTAAGAAGAGCTAGGAGAGGAAATAAAGGCAGGAAGGGGTACCGTGTAAGAGGCAAGGCAGGGAGATGGGAGGTAGTCTGTCAGGTAAGGTAGCTTCTGATAAGACCTTGGAGCAGATGGTTGAATGAAGCCCTTGAATCAGTAAGGCCTGCCGATGACCCAAGGCAGAAGGAACAGCAAACACAGATGCCTCGAGGCGGTATGACGCCTATATCCATCCAGGATCCACGGCTGACAAAGCAGCCAGCCGGGCTGCCCTGGAGTAAGCAATGGAAGTGAAGGAGGGGAGATCCGCAGGGGCCCCAGTACACAGGACTCTGGAGACCATAGCAAGAGATCTGGGCTTCATTCTGAGCTGGGAACCTTCTGGAGCAAGAGGGGCTATCCTTCATCATCCATCCCTAAGGGAAGGGTTACTGGGTCAGGGTTCCCAGGAGAATGGTGCTCCCATCCTCACCTCCTTCCTGACTGGAGTGGCCAGGAGAGGGCCTGGAGTGGAAGCACACCCGTGATGAGCAGAACGGCTGGAGGACCAGGGTAATCCCCGAGTGAGATGCTAAGAGGCCTTCCCAGCCTCAATCATCAAGGCTACTGGCCTTGGTAGAGTACAGCATTCATCAAAACCAGCACGTGCAGAGTAACCCTGGGGGAAGTCTGTATCTCAGCCCATCCTGGCCACTCAGAACTCTCTCCTGTGCATGCGTGCTAAATCACTTCAGTCATGTCCATCTCTTTGCGACCCCTTGGACTGTAGCCCACGAGGCTCCTCTGTGCATGGGATTCTCCAGGCAAGAACACTGGAGTCGGTTGCCATGCCCTCTTCCAGGGGATCTTTCCAACCCAGGGATCAAACCCAAGTCTCTTGTGTCTCCTGCATTGACAGATGGGTTCTTTACCACTAGCATCACTTGGGAAGCACCCCACCCAAGTCACCCAGAATCCTTTCCCAAGCAGATGTAATTAGACCACAACAACCAAAACAGAAATGGAACTATTTAAATAGCCACCACCATTAACCTCAGAGAGATGCTACGTCCCAAGATACCTTCAGAGAATTAAAGCCTGATCCTCTGATCAGAGGGTTCTCTGGGTGTGTGAACTCCATCCCTGCCCCCAAAGGCTCCTAATGCAAGGAGGTAACCACAGTGTGCAGCAGATATGCTCTGCCCAGTGCAGGGATGACCAAGGGCATCCTGCCACCAGGCCCTAAAGCTGACCACACTCAGCCTTCTCACACACCAGGAGGTCTAACGTGAGGGAAGCAACAGACTTGGGGGCGGCCTTGGCCCAGGGGGCATGTTGTTGCTCAGTTGCTAAGTCATGTCCCACTCTTTGCAACCCCATGGACTGTGTGCAGCATGCCAGGTTCCCCTGTCCTTCACTATCTCCTGGAGTTTGCTCAAACTCATGTCCATGGAATACTGCTGCTGCTGCTAAGTCGCTTCAGTCGCATCCGACTCTATGCGACCCCAGAGACGGCAGCCCACCAGGCTCCCCCGTCCCTGGGATTCTCCAGGCAAGAACACTGGAGTGGGTTGCCATTTCCTTCTCCAATGCATGAAAGTGAAACGTGAAAGTGAAGTCGCTCAGTCATGTCCGACTCTTTGCGACCCCATGGACGGTAGCCCACCAGGCTCCTCCATCCATGGGATTTTCCAGGCAAGAGTACTGGAGTGGGGTGCCATTGCCTTCTCCAAATACTACTCAGCCATAAAAAGGAACATATTTGAGTCATTTCTAATGAGGTGGATGAACCTAGAGCCTATTTATACAGTGAAATTAGAAAGAGAAAAACAAATGTCGTATACTAATGTATATATATGGAATCTAGAAAGGTACTGATGAACCTATCTGCAGGATAAGAATGGAGACGCAGAAACAGAGCACAGGGGATACAGGGGTGGCGGGGAGGAAGGAGAAGGTGGGACAAATAGAAAGAGCAGCATGGAAACATATATTACCATATGTAAGATAGATAACCAGTGGGAATTTGCCATATAACTCATGGAGCTCAAACAGGGGCTCTGTGATAACCTAGAGGGGTCAGATGGGGTGGGAGGGAAGTTCAAGAGGGAGAGGAATATGTATACCCATGGCTGATTCATATGGATGTATGGCAGAAACCAACACAACACTGTAAAGCAATTATCCTTCAATAAAAGTAAATAAATAAACTTTAAAAAAAATTTTTTAATGGAGATGTTGAATCAATGAGCTGAATGGAAGAATATGTGTCTCACACAGGAATGGGGTCCATCCATAGAAAGACAATTTGAATATGTGGCTCTTACGTTTGGAATTTCAGGAATGAGGCAAGTGAGCAGCTCTGGGCCCCTCATATATTCTGGAAAGGCAGCTGCTTCTTTGGCTCCACCTAGGTGAGCCCTAAAAATACTGGTTCTCTTTTTCTATCCCTCTCCTCACTCCCTCTTTAATGACGCCTTAAATTGAGCCCCTGGTTTCTGCCTTACCCCAGTCTGTGGGCTTGAGACGTTTTCTCCACATAGAGATTCTGTGTCATCATTCACTTTTCTATTCTGGGCTTCAGGCTTGCCACACGTGATGTGCAGTTCGGAAGAACATCATTAAGTGCACAGACCTCCAAGGCCAAGATCGTCCGTAATATAGTAATCTGGAGCCTGATATGATTTTATCAAAAGTCTTCAAATCATTTAAGTTCCAAGTGGCTGCAAAATTCTCTTATATAGAAAGCCCTGTTTTTTCCACTCACTCAAAACGACATAGAATTTACCTGAGTCAGTTACAAATTTTGTTTCCTTTCATTGTCTACATTTTTTTTTTCTCCAAGAGAAACATTCACTCACTTTTTTAGCTACCTGGTAGAGTCATGCTGGAAAGTGAGATGAATCATCAAGTTTCCATGGCAGCTATAGGGAACCTGAGCCAGGCAACCGGACACTTGTGTATAGAAGGCTGGTAACACCCATTCTACCCAGATGGAGCTCGCTTATTTTCCATAGCATTTTAAAACTGGGCCTGGCACCATTATTCACCCTATTTATAGTTTAACATGCAACATAATATTGACCCCAGGCTCCAATAGGAATGTTTCTTTTAAATGTCAGTGGATTATTTACTATGGTAAACTAATTAGTTGCATAAAGGCTTCCCTTTTCGGGATGGGTGAGGAGGAGACTGTTAATGCTTCTTGGATTAGCATAGTACTACTGTCCTTTGAAGTTTTTTTACATTTAAGAGAGTTATTACTGGACTGCTCAACTTTGCAATGCATAGTACATCTGTTGCTGAAGTGACTGGAAGCTTTTTTATTTTAACCCGAATGGGGGAAATACAACAACAGAAAAGGAAAGGCATACATCCTGAATTAAGAGAGAATCATTGCAATTTGAACACAGAAAAAAGTCAGCATTCCATGTTCTTGACTGGAAGTTTTAATTTACACTACTTTTATGACAACTAGATCAACATGCAAAATGGATATAAATGAAAGCAGCACTGAAGGTCCAATGGTCCCTTAGAAACAACTACAGTGGTTGAAGACAGTTTTCTTCTTGGACTTCTTAGGAATTCAGTTCAATGATGAGAGCAAATAGCAAATGAGATCTATGCTTGGGGAACTGTCATATACAAATATGCTTCATCTTGGGAAGTGGGAAGACATGGTCTTCTCAGTTCTGATCACAAAGAGATTATCAATGTGAAAATATAGGTAATGGAACTTAAAATACAGTAAAAGAGAAATTTTTTTTCAAAAAAGAAAACAAACGTGTATGTGTGTTTAATATTTTTCACACAGTGTCTTATTTTTTCATAACAAGATTTTAAGTAGGAGGTGTATTCCTGACTGAGGAAGTGACATAAACTTAAATCCTATATATGAATATCACAGATCAAAAATAGATAATCAACTTCTGTATTTAAAAACCATACTGGGACTTCCCTTGTGGTCCAGAGGCTGAGAGACTGTACTCCTGATGCAAGGGGCCAGGGTTCAACCCCTGGGTCAGGAGACTAGGTCCCATATGCTGCAACTTAGAGTTCTCATGCTGAATCTAAAGATCCCTCATTGTACAACTAAAGATCCCACATGATGCAACTAAGACCCAGCACAGCCAAATGAATAAATATTTCTAAAAATAAATAAAATAAAAATCTTATTAGTGTCTCTCAAGTTTTCTCTGTACAGGCCTGGCTCTAAATACATCACATGAATTGTGATCGGATCATCACAGCAACCCAGGGAGATAATTACTGATATTCCCTCCATTTTAAAGATGAGGAAATTCAGGCCAAAAACCTGAAATGATTTGCCCCAGCACAATGGCCTGATGAGGCTGGAATATGATAAGAGCAGACTCACTGGAGAAGACCTTGAGGCTGGGGAAGATTGAAAGTAGGAGAAGAGGATGACAGAGGATGAGATGGTTGGATGGCATCACTGACTCAATGGACATGAGTTTGAGCAAACTCAGGGAGATGGTAAAGGACAGGGAAGAGTGGTGTGCTGCAGTCCATGGGGTCACAAAGAGTTGGACTCAACTGAGCGACTGAACAATGATAAGGGAAAGGCTCTCAAACTGTGATCTGGGGACTCCTGCAGGTACCTGTGACCTTTTGAGGGGGTTCATGAGGTCAAAACTATATTTATAATGAAGTGATAGTGAAAGTGAAGTCAAAGCGTTATTTGCTCAGTCACTATTGACTCTCTGTGACCCCATAGACTGTAGCCCACCAAGCTCCACTGTCCATGGGATTTCCCAGGCAAGAGTACTGGAATGGGTTGCCATTCCTTCTCCAGGGAACCTTCCCAACCCAGGGATCGAACCCAGGTCTCCTGCACTGCAGGCAGATTCTTTACCATCTGAGCCCTCAAGCAAGCCTGATGTTTGTAATAATGTTATTATTTGCCTTTTTTACTCTCACTCTTTCACAGGTACACAATAAAGTTTTCCAGATGCCACACGATGTGTTACATCTCAACAGATTATATCCAGATATGAGAATCCAGCTGGCTTCTATCAAGCCAGACATCCAGGAGATATATAAACATGAAGCAATGCCACTCCTCACTGAATTTTACTTTTGCTTTGAAAAATATACTTATTTTCATTAAAATTATGTTATTTATGTTGCTATATAATGGGTTTTTAGAACTAACAAACCCTTTTAGAACAAACACCCAAAAAAGATGTCTCTTTTATTATAGGGGACTGGAATACAAATGTAGGAAGTCAAGAAACACCTGGGGTAACAGGCAAATTTGGCCTTGGCTTACAGAATGAAGCAGGGCAAAGGCTAATAGAGTTTTGCCAAGAAAATGCACTGGTCATAGGAAACAAACACACCCTCTTCCAACATAACAAGAGAAGACTCTACACATGGACTTCACTAGATGGTCAACACCAAAATCAGACTGATTATATTCTTTGCAGCCAAAGATGGAGAAGCTCTATACAGTCAGCAAAAACAAGACCGGGAGCTGACTGTGGCTCAGATCATGAAATCCTTATTGCCAAATTCAGACTTAAAGAAAGTAGGGAAAACCACTAGACCATTCAGGAATGACCTAAATCAAATCCCTTATGATTATACAGTGGAAGTGAGAAATAGATTTAAGGGCCTAGATCTGATAGACAGAGTGCCTGATGAACTATGGATGGAGGTTCATGACATTGTACAGGAGACAGGGATCAAGACCATCCCCATGAAAAAGAAATGCAAAAAGCAAAATGGCTGTCTGAGGAGGCCTTACAAATAGCTGTGAAGAGAAGAGAGGCGAAAAGCAAAGGAGAAAGGGAAAGATATTCCCATTTGAATGCAGAGTTCTAAAGAATAGCAAAGAAGGGATAAGAAAGCCTTACTCAGTGTTCAGTGCAAAGAAATAGAGGAAAACAACAGAATGGGAAAGACAAGAGATCTCTTCAAGAAAATTAGAGATACCAAGGGAACATTTCATGCAAAGGTGGGCTCGATAAAGGACAGAAATGGTATGGACCTAACAGAAGCAGAAGATATTAAGAGGTGGCAAGAATACACAGAAGAACTGTACAAAAAAGATCTTCATGACCCAGATAATCACGATGGTGTGATCACTCACCTAGAGCCAGACATCTTGGAATGTAAAGTCAAGTGGACCTTAGGAAGCCTCACTATGAACAAAGCTAGTGGAGGTGATGGAATTCCAGTTGAGCTATTTCAAATCCTAAAAGATGATGCTGTGAAAGTGCTACAATAATATGCCAGCAAATTCAGAACACTCAGCAGTGGCCACAGGACTAGAAAAGGTCAGTTTTCATTTCAATCCCAAAGAAAGGGAAAGAATGCTCAAACTACTGCACAATTGCACTCATCTAAATGGCAACCCACTCCAGTGTTCTTGCCTGGAGAATCCCAGGGACAGGGGAGCCTGGTGGGCTGCCGTCTATGGGGTCGCACAGAGTCGGACACCACTGAAGTGACTTAGCAATAGCACACGCTAGTAAAGTAATGCTCAAAATTCTCAAAGCCAGGCTTCGGCAATACGTGAACCATGAACTTCCTGATGTTCAAGCTAGTTTTAGAAAAGGCAGAGGAACCAGAGATCAAATTGCCAACATCTGCTAGATCATGGAAAAAGCAAGCGAGTTCCAGAAAAACATCTATTTCTGCTTTATTGACTATGCCAAAGCCTTTGACTATGTGGATCACAATAAACTGTGGAAAATTCTGAAAGAGATGGAAATACCAGACCACCTGACCTGCCTCTTGAGAAATCTGTATGCAGGTCAGGAAGCAACAGTTAGAACTGGACATGGAACAACAGACTGGTTCCAAATAGGAAAAGGAGTGCGTCAAGGCTATATATTGTCACCCTGCTTATTTAACTTCTATGCAGAGTATATCATGAGAAATGCTGGGCTGGAAGAAGCACAAGCTGGAATCAAGATTGCCAGGAGAAATATCAATAAGCTCAGATACACAGATGACACCACCCTTATGGCAGAAAGTGAAGAACTAAAAAGCCTCTTGATGAAAGTGAAAGAGGAGAGTGAAAAACTTGGCTTAAAGCTCAACATTCAGAAAACAAAGATCATGGCATCTGGTCCCATCACTTCATAGGAAATAGATGGGGAAACAGTGGAAACAGTGTCAGACTTTATTTTTGGGGGTTCCAAAATCACTGCAGATGGTGACTGCAGCCATGAAATTAAAAGACGCTTACTCCTTGGAAGGAAAGTTATGACCAACCTAGATAGCATATTCAAAAGCAGAGACATTACTTTGCCAACAAAGGTCCGTCTAGTCAAGGCTACGGTTTTTCCAGTGGTCATGTATGGATGTGAGAGTTGGACTGTGAAGAAAGCTGAGTGCCGAAGAATTGATGCTTTTGAGCTGTGGTGTTGGCGAAGACTCTTGAGAATCCCTTGGATTGCAGGGAGATCCAACCAGTCCATTCTAAAAGAGATCAGTCCTGGGTGTTCATTGGAAGGACTGATGCTAAAGCTGAAAACTCCAATACTTTGTCCCCCTCATGCGAACAGCTGACTCATTGGAAAAGCCCCTGATGGCAGGAGGGATTAAGGGCAGGAGGAGAAGGGGATGACAGAGGATGAGATGGCTGGATGGCATCACTGACTCAATGGACATGAGTTTGAGTAAATTCCGGGAGTTGGTGATAGACAGGGAGGCCTGGCGTGCTGCAATTCATGGGGTCACTAAGAGTCAGACAGACTGAGCAACTGAGCTGAGCTGAACTGATAATGGGTTTATTATTCTTATTTTTAAATGAATTAATAAATAAATGTTTACATTTTCCTGGATTTAATTTGTAATGTAGTAAATATCCATATATGAACAAAAAGCTCCTTGCGGTCCTCAATAATTTATAAGAATTTAAAAGAGTCCTAAGAAAAAGTAAATAAATAAATAAGAGAGTCCTAGGAGCAAAGAGCTTGAAAGCAACTAAAGTACAGTCTTTCATATCCTATAAAATGAGTATCAATATATAACATACATTTTTTTAAAAATCACACACATCGATGACAGAAGAGGTGGTGATAACATATCAGGATCTGTATGTTGCCCAAAAATCTTGATGGATAAACAAAAATACAAATAAAAAGCAACCTAAGGTCCAAACAGGGGCTCTATGACAGGCTAAAGGGTGGGATGAGAAGGCAGGTTCGGGAGGGAGGGGACATGGGTGTATCTATGCCTGATTCTTGTTGATGTATGACAGAAAACCACAAAATTCTATAAAGCAATTATCCTTCAATTAAAAGAATTTTTTTTTTAATTTTTAATCAACCTAAGGTCCAAAAGTTTTCAACATCTAAATATTTTGACTTTGGAGTTAAGATTTAAAATTTTAATCTAAATGTGTCTTTGGTTTGGGTTTTTTTTTCTTCTTTTGTGGCCCCTATACTTAGAAACCCTGGAAGAAGCCTCTTTATGAAAAATAGTAAAAAATTATGAATATTTGGTATGAATGTTTTTCCAATAGTCATGTATGGATGTGAGAGTTGGACTAAGGCTAAGTGCCGATGAATTGATGCTTTCGAACTGTGGTGCTGGAGAAGACACTTGAGAGTCCCTTGGATAGCAAAGAGATCAAACCAGTCAATCCTAAAGTAAATCAACCCTGGATATTCATTCAAAGGACTGATGCTGAAGCTCTAATACTTTGGCCACTTGATGCAAAAAGCCGACTCACTGGAAAAGACCCTGATGCTAGGAAAGAGTGAAGATGAGAAGAGAAAGGGGCAACAGAGGATGAGATGGCTGAATGGCATCAATGACTCAATGGACATGAGTTTGAGCAAACTCAGGGAGATGGTGAAGGACTGGGAAGGGTGGCATACTGCAGTCCATGGGATGGTAAAGAGTCTAACATGACTGAGTAACTGAACAACATGAATGTTAGGGGAAGCACACTGACTGAAACCGCCCACCCTGGCCAGGCACCATAGTAACCATTTACATGAGTTATTTTATAACAGGAGGTCCTGGTAAGGAACATGGAACTAATAAGCCATCACCAATCAGGAGAGTTGGGAAAGGTCAAAAGGAGATGCCACATGTGCTACCACCTCCCAGAATCCTCCTCCCTGGCATGCATCTTGGCCTGAGCAATGTGTGCACCATCAGGAAGGATTCAAAGTCAGAATGATTGGCCAGAGAAAACTCAGAAACTAATCCCATCACCATAAAACCTGAGACTGCAAGCCACGAGGCAGAGCAGTTCTCCTTGGTTCCCCGGCCCTACACCTCTCCACCCAAGTGCCCTTTCCCAATAAAGTCTCTCCTTGCTTTGTCAGCATGTGTGTCTCCTCAGACAATTCATTTCCAAGTGTTAGACAAGAGCCAACTCTTAGGCCCTAGAAGGGGTCCCTCATGCCACAACATTAAGCAAGAGTAAGCAAGTTGCATCACTCATTATCAGAGAAATGCAAATCAAAATCACAATGAGGTACCATCTCACAACGGTCAGAATGGCTGCTATTCAAAAGTCTACAAACAATAAATGCTGGAGAGGGTGCGGAGAAAAGGGAACCCTTGTACAGTGCTGGTGGGAATGCAAACTAGTACAGCCACTATGGAGAACAGTGTGGAGATTCCTTTAAAAACTGGAAATAGAACTGCCATATGACCCAGCAATCCCACTGCTGGGCACACACACCAAGGAAACCAGAATTGAAAGAGACACGTGTACCCCAATATTCATCGCAGCACTGTTTGTAATAGCCAGGACATGAAAGCAACCTAGATGTCCATCAGCAGACAAATGGATAAGGAAGCTGTGATACATATATACACAATGGAATATCACTCAGCTATTAAAAAGAATGCATTTGAATCAGTTCTATTATACAGAGTGAAGTAAGTCAGAAGGAAAAATAATAATACAGTATATTAACACATATATGTTAATTTAGAAAGATGGTAACGATAACCTTATATACAAGACAGCAAAAGAGACACAGATATAAAGAACAGACTTGTAGACTCTGTGGGAGGAGGCGAAGATGGGATGATTTGAGAGAATAGCATTGAAACATGTATATTATCATATGTGAAACAGATTGCCAGTCCAGGTTTGATGCATGAGACAGGATGCTCAGGGCTGGTGCACTGGGATGACCCTGAGGGATAAGATGGGGACAGAGGTGGGAGGGAGGGTCAGGATGGGAAACACATGTATACCCATGGCTGATTCATGTGAATGTATGGCAAAAACCACCACGATATTGTAATTAGCCTCCAATTAAAATAAATTTTAAACAATAAATAAATGAAGGACTTGTTACCAAGAAAAAGGATTTTTAGAAGCATGAAAAATTGTACTGCTATCATGCACTGACATGATTATGAGATAGAACGTAAGGTTATACATCTTGACTAGAGTCAAGAATAGTACTTAATGTGAAAAATTATAATTGACATATATTCAAATTTAATTAAAAAGAGAAGAAATTATATCATATGTAATGAACTGCAGGAAAATTAGGTATTTCATCTAAAAAGAAAACAGAGCATAACTGAATCCAGATGATGTATTACAGCCAAGGCATTAATTCTCTATATTGATTAAAATAAAGATATAATCTCCAAAAAAAAAGTAAGCAAGTTGCAATTTTTAGAAAATAAATACTACAAATATCAGAAAATTCAAAAAAATGATATATTTTCATTAATTAACGCCTAACCCATCTCTAATAATATTCTTCACAAGGTTTTGATTACACATTTTCTTGTGACTAATATTTTCTATGCAAAAGAATGGAAATAATTTATTACTATTCTTTTGCATAGTTGATCAAAAGTTTTTTAATGATAATTTATGGGGAAAGATTTTGGTTTCATTTTCAGGACTGTGGTTAAATTTAGGAAAATCTTTATCAAGTTCCTTATTTGCATGGTGAGATTTGGCGGACTTTCAATTTCCTTTTGCAGAAATGATCTATATTATATAAACTTTGAAGCTTGTAGGTGGGTGTGTGGCACACCTTGGTTCCCTGTCACACCTTGTGAGTCCACGTATTTCTTCCCGCTGTTGCTGTGAGTTAACTGAGGGCATGGTTGTTGTGTATTGCTTGATTTTGTCTGGGTTTCTCTGCCTCAGTTGGATCTCCTGAAAGAACTTGTTCAAACATCTGCCTCACACCTAACCCTGAAACGCTTTGTTGCAAGAAAAAGCCAATCCTTACTCCACAGTGGAACAGTTTCTTTGGCTTGCTTTCCCTTGCCTTTGTTATTATAATCAATCATGCAGAATGGCCTGCCTCAGAGAATCCTGCCTTTCTGCCTGGTAAGCTAAGGTGCCTTTGTTCAGAACCGTGTCCACCTGCAGATGGCAGGAAGGCAGAAATGAACACATCCCCATGCCTGAGACTTGCCGTTCTAGGTAATATTCGTAAGTTTAGTGGCCTTTTTACTTTGTTTCCTTATCTTCCCCCACCTCTGATCTATAAAAGTTGGCATAGGTAAGTCAGCCGAGCAGCTATTAACCACACAAATCCTATCAACTAAACTCATCAACACGAATCTCTAATTCAACTTCCCCTTAGCCAGATCCCAATACTGCACACAGCCCCTCCAAAGTCATGTGACTGTGGGGGACTTTAGATCCAGAGCAAAAAAAAAAAAAAAGCAGTATCATTATGAATTGCATTTAAAATACCTTATTTTTTGTAAATTTTACAACATATGACCACATAAGTACATCCCCTAGGGCCCTCCCAGGATCTCAGAGAAGCAGAAGCGGGTCCTTGAAGCTTAAGCTTCAACAGCTTCATGGCAAATCCACCTCTAGGCAAGGGTTACCTCCATAATCAAACACTCCCACAGTCTGGAGCCACACTGCCCTAGGAGAGCATCCTAGCTTCACAGCTTAATAGCTGTAAGATCTTGGACAAAGTTTTTAACCTCTGCAATTCCCTCCACTCACCTGTATAATGGAGAACACAAGAGTACCTACCTCATAGTGTTATGAGGATTCAATGATTGGCACACTAAGTATTCCGTCAATATCAGCTGTTGTCTATGTTTAACGATGGAGTGCAAAGGCACCAGCTTATCTTTCATTACGAAGGGACTCTGCTTCCTTGCCCCCACCCACTTAGCAGATAAACTCCAAATGCTCTGGAGAAAGAAATGGGAACCTACTCCAGTCTTCTTGCCTCAGAAATCCCATAAACAGAGGAACCCCAAGGGCTACAGTCCATGGGGTTGCAAATAGCAACTCCAAATGCTCAGTTTGCATATGGATGGGACTCTTCAAACCCCTCATCTTGCTGCTGAAATCAGCCATCTCATTACAGTGACATCTCCAGAGAACAGTCACTAAAGAAGTTTTCAAAGATCCAGGCTCCCCACATCAGCTGTTTTTTCCCCAGGTACCGCAAAAAGAAAGGCTCTCTGTGCCCTCCTGAGGGGGAAGATGCAGCTTAATGAGCCAGTGGTTGGCAGATTACACATGGTAAATTCACTCCAGGCTTCCTAGCTCTTTAAATTCTTTCCTCTATCTGCTCACAAAAGATTTTTAGCTGATCAGTTTCATTTGATGGGAACTGCTATTGAAAACAGCTTTTTTTGGGTCAACTAATCAAGCTAACAAATTGCCAACAGCCATTTGATCATAGAGAAAGCAAAGGAATTCCAGAAAAACATGATGTTGGGAAAGACTAAGGGCAGGAAGAGAAAGGGGTGCCACAGGATGAGATGGTTGGATGGCCTCACTGACTCAATAGACATGAGTATGAGGAAACTCAAGGAGATAGTGAAGGACAGGGAAGCCTGGTGTGCTGCAGTTCATGGGGTTGCAAAGAGTCAGACAGGACTTAGTGACTGAACAACAAGAAGCCACCCTATTGCCCACCCTGTAGCATCCTACCCAATCACCTGATGCCACCCTTCCAGTAATGATTTTCTCTGTCTTGTAGCTATGAAAATTGGCTACTAGCCTGGGAAAGGGTTCGGCTCTCCCTTGAGCTGACCGGCTACTTCTAACAGCGTATCCCACTCTAATAAATTTTACTCTCCCCTCCCTTTGGCCTCATGTCTGGCCGTTCTTTTCCAACCTGTGCACAGGCCATGACACCTTCCCCCTTGGCACACGTGCTGGGCTGCTTTGACTGGCAAGGGAGGCTCACTGCATATCTGGGGTTCCAGCTACCTCCTCACTCCTTCAGTCGTCCTCCACTTCCTCCTTCTAATTCTTCCTGTAACACACTGTGGTTCGATTTGGTTGGTGGCAAGCAGAACTTTTTAAATAGAACAAAAACAGCACACACTTTGCATGCAATAAAAGTAAATATTGTTTCGTGATATCTCTGTTTCAGTCATTTTGAGAGGGCTGGGTGCGGGTATGTATGTGTGTGCTGGATCATGATATAAAGTATATTTCTTATAAGGGCTATGGCCAAAAACATCAGAAAGCCACTTGTGCAAAAGACGTGATAAAGCTGTAACTTCAACTTAAGTAATTCAGCAACTTACACCAACTATGAATTTTGTTTTGGGTGACCTCAACCATCTAGCTTCAGGTGATTAAGACTTCTTTTAGTTGAGGTTCTATCAAGTAAAGGGGGTGCAATCTTCAGCTGAGGGTTTGGATACTGAGGCTTATTATTCATTCTCTTTCTCTAGGTTTTTTAGTGCTGTTAGAAAACAGCATTGTACCCACTACTCAAGTTCTCATGACTTCATAATGTTCTGTGTCTACAGTAATGGGGTTCCCTAAATCTTGCCTTCAGTGAGGGCTTCATTACAGGCAACAATGGACAATAATTCAGAGTATTTGCCACTTCAGATCCAAGGGTTGTCAGAATCCCATGACTAATACAGATGGAATTTTCACTGCCCTACGCCCAGCTTCAGTTTTTCCCATCTAAGGATCTGTTATCTGCATCACACTTCTCATTACCAGTTTATCAACTGATTTCAAGCAAAAATATAAAACAAAAAAAACATAAAAACAAAACTCTGAATACCTTGAGAATACTGCTAGTCAGGTGGCACTGTGATAAAGAATCCACCTGCGATTCAGGAGACCCAGCTTTAATCCCTGGGTGAGGAAGATCCCCTGAAGGAGGCATGGCAACCCATCCAATATTCTTGCCTAGAGAGTCCCATGGACAGAAGAGCCTGTCGGGCTACAATCAATCCATGGGGTTGCAAAGAGTTGGACACAACTGAGCAACTAACGCTTTCACTTTAGATATACCAGAATTTGGTTCATTAATAATGAGAATCTTTCCTTTGTCTCATCTCTCAATTCTAGATGTTTCTATGAGGTGGATAATATGAATGCACTTATTTCAAAGAGAGAGAAGGATGTGAGATACTGAAAAGGCAGCCTGGCCAGGTCACGCTGCGAACCCCTGGGGCTTCCAAGTTTAGAACTGAGGCTGTGGCTGCTAATTCCTGGTTTGCTGATGAAGACACATGAATGATCACTTTTTATAGATTTTATGACTCCTTTGTAAGTACCAGTCATTTTAAATTCAAAGAAGGTTTCTAATTCCAGCCATCAACTGGACGCCTTGGACATTCTTGCCGGAGCATTAGTATGAGCGGATGGCCTTCACATCAGACTATGACATCCATTAATAGTTGTTTGTGGATCTTTCTCTGAACAGAAGCAGGTAAATATGTCAGGTTTAATTTGCAATACTCAGAGATGGGTGCTTATTCATCTGGAAATGAAAGTATTTTCTTGTCTCGCATTTTCACCCAAACAAGACAATTTTGAGTAACTCCAGGGACCCCCCTCCTTCTTAGCCTTTAGGTTTCATTACAATTTTCTTGAGTCTGGAGAAGAGGCCCTAAATAAGGCAGATGGCTACAGATTGATATCAGAGTATGAGTTAACATCAAGTATGTTTTGACTTGCAGTAGGATTTGCTGGTTGGAGAAGGCAATGGCAACCCACTCCAGTACTCTTGCCTGGAAAATCCCATGGATGGAGAAGCCTGGTAGGCTGCAGTCCATGGGGTCATGAAGAATCGGACACTTACTGAGCGACTTCGATTTCACTTTTCACTTTCATGCATTGGAGAAGGAAATGGCAACCCACTCCAGTGGTCTTGCCTGGAGAATCCCAGGGATGGCGGAGCCTGGTGGGCTGCCATCTATGGGGTTGCACAGAGTCAGACATGACTGAAGCGACTTAGCAGCAGCAGCAGCAGCAGGATTTGCTAGTTATCATGCTGTGGAAGAAACTTAAAAACTTCTCAGGGTCAGATCTTATCTTGAAGAGGAGTGGCTTAAATCAGTGTTTATAGTGTTTCTTCATGTGTGTGAATTTAATCTTCTGAACCACCAATATTTTCTAGCTAGGTTCCCCTTGTGATTATGTTATGGGCTTGATATTATTTTATATTATTGGCATTTCCCAGACCGACCTGAAACACACCTCCTCTCCCAATTAGATTACAAACTCCTAAAGGCAGAGCCTATAACTTAAACTTTTTATTCCTCTAAAATATCTGGTCCAATGTACACACTGCTATATTGAAAATGGATTAATACGTACTGTATAGCACATGGAATTCTGCTCAATGTCATAAGGCACCCTCAATGGGAGGGGAGTTTGGGGGAGAAGGGATATATAAATATGTATGTCTGAGTCCCTTCCCTGTTCATCTGAAACAATCACAACATTATTAATCAGTTATGTGTGTGTATGTGTGTTCAATTGTTCAGTCGTGTTTGACTCCTTGTGACACCATGTACTATAACCTGTGAGGCTCTTCTGTCCATGGAATTTTCCAGGCAAGAATTCTGGAGTGGGTTGCCATTCTCTTTCTCCAAGGGATCTTCCCGACCCAGGGATTGAATCCATTTATCCTGCATTGCAGGCAGATTCTTTACCACTGAGCCACCAGGATTCCCTGTTAATCAGCTATACTCCAATATAAAATAAAAAGTTTTAATAAAAAATAAAATATCTGAGCTAGTACCTTGCATTAAGTAGGTGCTCAATAAATATCGATCATTGATTGAACCTGCAGAACCTGGAAATGTGGAGGAGACACCAAGCAATGGGAGAAGTGAGCAAAGCCATGAGCAGAGCACCCAGAGGTTTCCAGCACATCAGTCACAAGCCATCAGTCACCCCACTGAGGGCGACCCTTGCTCCTCACTTGAAGAGAATGGCGCGGTCTTTGCTGTTTGGGCTTCGTCTCCCACCTGTTCTAATTTCATCTGAGATATCTGATTGGCCACTCCACTGTTTGTTCTGCTCACCCCACCTCCTGCCTCTTCTGTCTCACTCCCAGACTAACAGGGTGGAAAAGTCACCTAAAGGAAACACACAACATGCTGTAACTACTGGGCCCATGCTCCACAATAAGAGAAACCGCTGCAATGAGAAGTCCACAAACTGCAGCTAGAGTAATCCCCACTTGCTACAACTAGAAGAAGCCTGCAGGCAGCAAAGACAGCTGAGCATAGTCAAAAGTAAATAAATAAATAATTTTTAAATGTTACCTATTTTTAAAAAGGAAATACACGCATATGATTGTCACACAATGGGCATAACACTCAGAAAAGGCAGGCCAGGTCCCAAGGGGCGCCACCTACTGCCCCCAGTCACTGATGCTCCTTTCTAAACTGGAGCTTGGACAAGAACCTCAGCCCAGTCATTCAAGGATGTCTGTGATATTGTGATTCATAATAAGAAATATAAACATGGTCTTCATCCCCGTTTCTGGCTGAGAACTCCTGAAATCCTTGGAAATGGTCTTTTGTGATGTCAACGAGGTGACTTTTAGAAAGCCCCTAAGGCTGGGGGCATTGAAAGTGAGCCAATCATATGATTCAAGGATTGGAACTTCCAGGCTCGTCCCGCTGACCTCCAGGGAGAGGAAAGAGGCTAGAGACTGAGCTTAATGGCCATTGATGTAATCAACCATGCCATAAAAATCTGAAAGGATGGGGTTCTTCTGGCCTGGTGAACATGTGAAGATCTGGAGAGAGGTGGGCTCAGAGAGGGCATGGAAGCTCCACGCCCTCTCCCCATGCCCTGCCCTGTGCATCTCTTCCATCTGGCTGTTCCTAAGTTACATTTCTTTATAATAGACCAGTAACCTAGTAAGATGTTTCTCTTACTTCTATCAGTTGCTCTAGGAAATTAATTGAACCCAAGGAAGAGGTCATGGAAACCTCCAATCTGCAGCAAGTAGGTCAGAAGCACAGGTGACAAACTGGATGTACGATTTTTTTCTGAAGGGGCTGGTGTCGGGAGGAGTCTATTTCAGGACTGAGCTCTTAACATCTGGAATCTGATGCTGTCTCCAAGTATACAGTTTGAGGATTGAGTTGACTTGTAGGACCCCCAGCTGGTATGAAAGGCTTGCTTGGATGTATGGGGAACCCTCCCTACCCCTTATCACCATGTTGGAATTAGGGGCAAAATGGCTAATGTTCTAAAAGGTAGAAGGCTGGTCCCATATTTGGCTTGATTTAGAAAAGATCTGAAGAACAAATTATGTTTAAGACCAACCCTAGACTTAATTCCAATACACAGATGGACCAGTGAACCTCAGTTCAGTTCAGTCTCTCAGTCCTGTCCGACTCTTTGCGACCCCACAGACTGCAGCACACCAGGCTTCCATGTCCATCACCAACTTTCGGAACTTACTCAAACTCATGTCCATCGAGTCGGTGATGCCATCCAACCATCTCATCCTCTGTCGTCCCCTTCTCCTGCCTTCAATCATCCCCAGGATCAGGGTCTTTTCTAATGAGTCAGTTCTTCACATCAGGTGGCCAAAGGATTGGAGTTTCAGCTTCATCATCAGTCCTTCCAATAAATTTTCAGGACTGATTTCCTTTAGGATTGACTGGTTGGATCTCCTTGCACTCCAAGGGACTCTCAAGAGTCTTCTCCAACACCACAGTTCAAAAGCATCAATTCTTTGGTCCTCAGCTTTCTTTACAGTCCAACTCTCACATCCATACATGACTACTGGAAAAACTATAGCTTTGACTAGAGGGACCTTTGTTGGCAAAGTAATGTCTCTGCTTTTTAATATGCCATCTAGGTTGGTCATAGATTTCTTCCAAGGAGAAAGTGTCTTTTAATTTTATGGCTGCAATCGCCATCTGCAGTGATTTTGGTGCGCCAAAAATAAAAGTCTCTGTTTCCATTGTTTCTCCATCTATTTGCCATGAAGTGATGGGACCAGAGGCCATGATCTTTGCTTTTTGAATGTCGAGTTTTAAGCCAACTTTTTCACTCTCCTCTGTCATCAAGAAGCTCTTTAATTCTTCTTCACTTTCTGCCATAAGGGTGGTGTCATCTGCATATCTGAGGTTATTGATATTTCTCCTGGCAATCTTGATTCCAGCTTGTGCTTCATCCAACCCAGCATTTCATATGATGTACTCTGCATATAAGTTAAATAAGCAGGGTGACAATACACAGCCTTCATGTACTCCTTTCCCTATTTGGAACCAGTCTGTTGTTCCATGTCCAGTTCTAACTGTTGCTCCTTGACCTGCATACAGATTGCTCAGGAGGCAGGTGAGGTGGTCTGGTATTCCCATCTCTTTAAGAATTTTCCACTTTGTTGTGATCCACACAGTCAAAGAATTTAGCATAGTCAATAAAGCAGAAATAGATGTTTTTCTGGAACTCTTGCTTTTTTGATGATCCAACGGATTATCATGGCAATTTAATCTCTGATTCCTCTGCCTTTTTCTAAATCCAATTTGAACATCTAGAGTTCTTAGTTCACATACTGTTGAAGCCTTCCTTAGAGAATTTTGAGTATTACTTTGCTAGCATGTGAAATGAGTGCAATTGTGTGGTAGTTTGAACATTCTTTAGCATTGCCCTTCTTTGTGACTGAAATGAAAACTGACCTTTCCCCATCCTGTGACCACTGCTGAGATTTCCAAGTTTGCTGGCATATTGAGTGCAGCACTTTCATAGCATCATCTTTTAGGATTTAAAATAGCTCAACTGGAATTCTATCACCTTCACTAACTTTGTTCATAGTGATGATTCCTAAGGCCCACTTGACTTTGCATTCCAGGATGTCTGGCTCTAGGTGAGTGATCACACCATTGTGGTTATCTAGGTCATGAAGCTCTTTTTTGTACAGTTCTTCTGTGTATTCTTGCCACCTCTTCTTAATATCTTCTTCTGTTAGGTCCATACCATTTCTGTCTTTCATTGTGCCCATCTTTGCATGGAATGTTCCCTTGGTATCTCTAATTTTCTTGAAGAGATCTCTCGTCTTTCTCATTCTATTGTTTTCCCCTATTTCTTTACACTGATCACTGAGGAAGGCTTTCTTATCTCTTCTTGCTATTTGGAACTCTGTATTCAAATGGGTATATCTTTCCTTTTCTCCTTGCCTTTAGCTTCTCTTGTTTTCTCAGCTATTTGTAAGGCCTCCTCAGACAACCGTCCTGCCTTTTTGCCTTTCTTTTTCTTGGGGGTGGTCTTGATCACTGCCTCCTGTACAATGACACTAACCTCCATCCATAGTTCTTCAGACACTCTATCAGATCTAATCCCTTGAATCTGTTTGTCACTTCCATTGTATAATCATAAGGGATTTGATTTAGGTCATACCTGAATGATCTAGTGGTTTTCCCTACTTTCTCCAATTTAAATCTGAATTTTGCAACAAGTTCATGATCTGAGCCACAGTCAACTCCTGGTCTTGTTTTTGTTGACTGTATAGAGCTTCTCCATCTTTGGCTGCAAAGAATATAATCAACTTGATTTCAGTTATTGACCATCTGGTGATGTCCCTGTGTAGAGTCTTCTTGTGTTGGAAGAGGGTGTTTGCTATGACCAGTACATTCTCTTGGAAAAACTCTATTAGACTTTGCCCCACTTCATTTTGTACTCCAGGGCCAAATTTGTTTTGTTACTCCAGTTATCTCTTGACTGCCTACTTTCGCATTCCAGTCCCCTATGATGAAAAGGACATTTCATCCTGAGATTTCTTTACAGTCCAACTCTCACATCCATACATGACTACTGGAAAAACTATAGCTTTGACTAGAGGGACCTTTGTTGGCAAAGTAATGTCTCTGCTTTTTAATATGCCATCTAGGTTGGTCATAGATTTCTTCCAAGGAGAAAGTGTCTTGCTATTTGAACCATTCAACTTCAGCTTCTTTAGCATTACTGGTTGGAGCATAGACTTGGATTACCGTAATACTGAATGGTTTGTCTTGGAAACGAACAGAGATCATTCTGTCATTTTTGAGATTACATCCAAGTACTGCATTTCAGACTCTTTTGTTGACTGTGAGGGTTACTCCATTTCTTCTAAGGGATTCTTGCTCACATTAGTAGACACAATGGTCATCTGAGTTAAATTCACCCATTCCAGTCCATTTTAGTTCACTGATTCCTAAAGTGTTGATGTTCACTCTTGCCATCTCCTGTTTGATCACTTCCAATTTACCTTGATTCATGGACATAACATTCCAAGTTCCTGTGCAATATTGTTCCTTATAGCATCAGACTTTACTTCCATCACCAATCAAATCCACAACTGGGTATTGTTTTTACTTTGGCTCCATCTCTTCATTATTTCTGGAGTTATCTCTCCACTGTTCTCCAGTAGTATATTGGGCACCTACCAACCTGAGGATTTCATCTTTCAGGTTCCTATCTTTTTGCCTTTTCATAGTGTGGACTAATAGTCCCAGCTGAACTCAGCAGAATTAATCCATTTAAAATATTTGTTCAGAGGCTACACTGCCAAGACATCAATGAGGTGTATACAAAGATGACAGACAGGTGTACAGACACAGTTCACTGTCTAGAGGAGGAGATTTAAAAAAACGTATCTGATAAATTATAAAACAACCTAAAATGTGGTCAATGTCATAAGAGAGAGATGCAAAGCAAGTGCTGTGAGAATTCTGAATGGACAACTGAATAGACAATTCCCATGTGTTCTCAGGAAAGCGCTGTGGGCCAAGAAAGTTGTAAAATATCCTGAATATCCTGGCTCCTCCCTTACCACTTGGAACAGTCCCGCACAGCTAACTGAGAGACCCTCTCCCAGACTTAAGTTCTCATTACTTAGGAGAACTTAACTCCTCAGGTCTCAGTACTCCTTGGAATAAAACATAATTCTCAACTTTTAAGTTGTGCATGTTTTCAATCAACAGTGTGAAAACAGGTTTTCCTTCTTATTCCATTTATCCCTGGTTAAGCTTTATTTTAAAAGTATCTATTTTCCCAGTATTTCTAAAGAAAATGTAGTTAGGAAGGACGTTTTCATCATCTCCACATGTCTATTCCTCCCTTCAGATTTCCAGGCTACTTGAAAAATATGTGTTTTTCACTCCCCGCACCAAGTAGATGAGAGACTTCTCCCTCTTCACTGGCCTCATGTTATTCCTCTCAGATTTTTCAGATACTATGTGATGGTGTTTATTAGTCTTCAGTACTTTTTGATCTTTCTTTCTTTACCACAGATCAATCCTGTTTTTTTTGTGGGCCAATAGAAACGCCAGGCTAAGAACTCCAGGAGCCAGCCAGTATCTCTATAGCAATTCAGAGTGACTTTCCTGATAGTCCAGTAGTTAAGATTCCACACTTCCACTGCAGAGAGGCACAGATTTGATCCCTGGTCTAGGAACTAGATCTCACATGCTGCACAGTGCAGCCAAAATGTTAAAAAAAAGAAAGAAAGATAGAAAGAGAGCGAGAGAGAAGATATGAATTCTCAATTTGTTGCCTTTGTTTTGGTTGCTAACGTTTACCAAGTCAAATGCACAAAAAAAGAGGCAGGTGAAATATCTGCCAGGTGAAAGAGAGATTTGTTTATGGATTTCCTGCCTAAAGAAAGCAAGCCTCACTGACATGTTGCCCATGGATTCAGCTAGGAGCAGTTCCTATAACCACAGATACTGTTTTGGGTGTTGAATTTCTACTAATAATTGTCATCGCATTTCTTGCTTGCCTACCAGGCTCTTTATGGGTAATAAATTTCTAGGACTTCTCCTTGCAGAAACTGTCTATCTTATCCTCTTTCCTCTTCTCCTGATAAATTATAATCATAGATGTATATGTAAGTATCTGTTCGCTTCCTATGTGCAGGTAACTCCACTGTCAATCACCATTACCTATAGATATGACCCTCTTAACCCCACTCTGCATTTTGGAAACTCCAGCTCCCTGCAAATTTCCTCTTCCCGGTAACAACTTGTGTCTTGGAGTGATGGAGAACACCTCACAGCCATCACCCCCACCCCATCCCCTGCTCAGGCAACACTGGTGCCCTCTGCTTTTGAGGCATGCATCCCACTCAGACACGAGAGGAGCCCCTCTGTGCTGTGCCTGCTGGCCTGGCATCAATGCTGATGGGATGGACCTGAAGGGCAGCAGAAAATGCCATCCAAAGTGACTGTAGCAGTTCCGGCCATGCCACCCCCAAACACGCTTTTGTATATGAATTATTTTGCGCCATTACTGTTGTTTGGGCTTCCCTTGTAGCTCAGTTGGTAAAGCATCCGTCTGCATTGTGGGAGACCTGGGTTCAATCCCTGGGTTGAGAAGATCCCCTGGAGAAGGGAAAGGTTACCCTCTACAGTATTCTGGCCTGGAGAATTCCGTGGACTGTATAGTTCATGGGGTCGCAAAGAGTTGGCCACGACTTAGTGACTTTCAATCAATCATTACTGTTGTTTAGTCATCCAGTCATTTCTGACTCTTTGCAACCCCATGGACTGTAGCCCTCCAGGCTCTTCTGTCCATGGAATACTCCAGGCAAGAATACTGGAGTGGGTTGCCATTTCCTCCTCCAGGGGATCTTCCATCTCAGGGATCAAACCCGAGTCTCCTGCACTGCAGGTGGATTCTCTACCCTTGAGTGATGAGAGAAGCCTGACAGGCGATTTAGCCAGCTAAACCACTTGAAAACCAGCAAATGCTGGGGAAGACCTTCTCTGAATTCCCTTTATCTGCCTAAAAACAGATCCTCTAAGAGGAACTTGAATGTCATAAACCCTCTCCCCCAGGAGTTTCACCAACCAGGAAGCAATGACCTTTATCACCGGGGAGGAGACTAGAAGTTGACACCACACTCAAACTTTGTCACAAACTGTCACACCTCCCATGTATCCAACGGCCCACTCATCCTTCCTAAAAATCATTTACTCCCCTGAGAAGCCTACATTCCTCCTCCCTTTCCCCAGTTAAGATGGTATAGGCATTACAGTAACAATTTCACAATATGTATATATCAAATCATTATGCTGCACCCCTTAAACCTCTACTGTGTTGTATGTCAATTGTATCTCAATAAAACTGGAAGAAAAAATAAAACAAAAATAATAATAAAATTAAAACAATTTTTAAAGATGGTATTGAAACCTGAATTCTAAACCAGCTCATAAGTTACTCATTTTCCCCCGAGTATCTCCCTTGCATACATGACATATATGGGTCAACAAAACTCTGTGTGGTTTTCTCTTATTAATCTCTCTTTTATTACAGCATGTGTCTGACTCTTTGTGACCCTATGGGCTATACTCTGCCAGGTTCCTCTGTCCATGGGATTCTCCAGGCAGGAATACTGGAATGAGTTGCCATTTCCTACTCCAGGGGAACTTCCAGACCCAGGGATCAATCTCTTGAGCCTCCAGCATTGGCAGGCAGATTCTAACCACTGCACCACCTGGGAAGCCCCTTTTATTACAGGGGTCTCAGCTAAGCACTTGGAAGGATAGAGGGAAAATTAGTTTTCCTCCCCTAGACACCAAGGCCAGAAACCAACGTAGCTGACACAGGATGCCACTTCCGCCTGCATCTGAGAGCGAGAGAGCTGCTGTCCGAGCCAAGGGCAACATTTCCCATGGTTTCCAAAGCTTCTGATGCCCCTCTTTGCCATTAGTGAAGCCTTCTCCTCCTCTCCTTGCTCCTCCTGCTGCTGTGGAAGAAATCAGTCGCTCCAGTAGAACTGGAGACGCCACTGGCATGCAGGAGCCCCCTAAGTGCCAGAGCTCTGCAGGTGCCCATGCCTCTCTGCCACTTTGTTATTCTGTTTCCCCGCTCTCAGAACAATGCTGCCTTGTACTCCCAATGTTTCAAAGAAAGTCTGTGCACAGACAGCTCAGCCTTTGTTATTCCAGTAACTCTCCCCACCCCCACCCAGAAATTAAGGCCTTCCCTTCTCTTCAGCACCTGTGCGTGTGTGCTAAGTCACTTCAGTCATGTCCAGCTCTTTGCCACCCCTGAGGGCTGTGGCCCACCAGGCTCCTCAGTCCATGGGGATTCTCCAGGCAAGAATACTGGAGTGGATTGCCACATCCTCCTCCAGGGGATCTTCCCAACCCAGGGATCAAACCCAGGTCTCCTGCATTGCAAGCAGATTCTTTACCACTGAGCCACCAGGGAAGCCCTCTGCATCTAGCAGTAAGATCAAACTACACCTGTATTCAGAAAAACACAGAGCATTCTCTCATATGCATTTTAATACACTTGGATACATGAGGTTTACTACCAGGAAGGATCTTAGATAAGCAACTATCTGGCCAAAGTTTATCCCAATAGGCAATAGAACACACCCATAGATAGCAGTGGGTGTGCGTGCAAAGTTGCTTCAGAAGGGCTGGAGCTAGCCAGGCTCCCCAGTCATGGGATTCCCCAGGCAAGAATACTGGAGTGGGTTGCCATGCCCTCCTCAAGGGGATTTTCCTGACCCAGGAATCGAACCCACATCTCTTATGTCTCCTGCATTGGCAGGTGGGTTTTTAACCATCAGCACCTGAGGGGAGCTAACAGATCACAGCCTGGGGCCTGCTGGTATCTCTCCTCCCCAAGATGATTCAAAGAGGTTCGGCTCCTCAGTCTGGCAGACAACTTCCACTGTGCCCCAACATTTCTGAACCCCAAGGAAAGACTCTCCTTATCTCAAGCTGCTCTCCATGCCTCCCAACCCCCTGTATTCACAGGTGGTCCAAGGAGATGACCTGCAAAGTTGTGAGTGCCTGTAACAAGGGACGGTGAGTTTTCATTCTCTGGATGGGTACAGAGGAGCTGAACCATCAGCAGGACCACTAACTGCTATCATCAAGGGAAACCTGATCGACTAGGGGAAGAGCTTCTTGAGGTCCACAGCATTGGGAAACACACCTCAACTTGGCCAAGAATCACGGTGAAGTTAGCGAGCCTGGAAAAAAGATGGGGGCCCCCTACTCCACCCTAGATCCCTGCAGTCTTCAAAGGGTGGAGAAGAGAGAGAACAGAAGCCATGAAATGTGCCCAAGGACATGGATGAAGGGATGGCCCATCTGGAAAGAGACTTAGGATTGTGGCTCACTGCCAGGGACCAAAGAGAGGCACAGCTGACCCCTCAGCATTGGAGGGGTGGCTGTTCCGTCGCTTAGTCATGTCCGACTCTTTGTGGCCCCATGGACTGTAGCCTGCTAGGCTCCTTTGTCCATGGGATTTCCCAGGCAAGAATACTGGAGGTCATCATTTCCTTCTCCAACATTGTTGGAGGGGGTTGGGGTGCAACTGAACTTGGCAGAGACCACCCTAGTTGATTGGAGCCACCAGCAGCACACACAGACAACTGGGCCAGGGCAGGACCAGGGCAGCCTCCCTCTTCACACAGGCCTCCCATGGAAGGTGAGCATCACCCTATTCCCCCTTCCCAACATATGGGAGTAGCTAGAGCCTGGGCCAGGGAAGGACCAGGGCAGCCTCCCTCTTCACACAGGCCTCCCGTGGAAGGTGAGCCCAGGCATCACCCTATTCCGCCTTCCCAACATATGGGAGTAGCTAGAGCCTGGGACAGGGCAGGGGAGGGGGAGGCCCTGTAAACAGACCTGCAGTTCACTCATACACATATGTACAGACACACACACACTCACTCTCCTCCAAGGTACAGGATTCAGAGCAAAAACAGAAAGGTAAACCTACACCTCCTCCCCCTTCTCCAAGCCCCCTGAACCAAAGACTGGATGGAGTAGGTAGAGATTCCAATTGCCAATAAGATGTCAATTAAATTAAATTAGGCTGTCCTGAGTATAAATGTTAATAACTGAAAATGACTGGGAAGCTATCAAGTCTGCCCAAGACATTTTTATGGGTGGGTAAGATCTCCTGGAGGAGGAACTGATGACCCACCCCAGTATTCTTGCCTGGAAAATTCCACAGACAGAGGAGCCTGGTGGGCTAGAGTCCAGGGGGTCACAAAAGAGTCTGGACACAATTTAGCAACTCAACAATAACAGCAACCAAGTGAAGCAGAGATCCAGTGCTGCACAGTGGGGACAGTGAGTAGAGGAAAAGAAAACTGAACCCCGCCCAGTTCACAGAGCTCAGAAAAGAAGCTACATGTGTGCTACCCTTCTTAAACACACCTCAAATCTAACACCTTTCTTTCCAGGGCTTAAAGTTGTTGTACAAGACTGAGATTAGAAGGAAATACAGTAAAAATTTTCAAGAATTATTTTTTACGTCCCAAATTGACTTGGCTGCCTTTTATATCCACAAACTACCCCAAGATGGTATTTTGCCCTTGCCTGCATCTCTGTACCTTCTAAGTTGACGCTGTGGCTGTATTGGAATAAAAACCAAGAATATGGAGAAACTATAAATAGTGTAAAGTATTCTTATTCCTTCTCCCTCCCACTTTAACCACTGCTCCTGCCTCTGCCTAAAAAAAGACACTTGGAACATCTAGTCAGCAATGAATAGACCTCTTTTCATTGAAATATTCTCTTGCAGCATGATCTGCTTGATCAACTTAAGATACAAATGAAATCACATCTTGTTCATTACTCTAATGAATCCCCCAAAGCCACGTCTTTCCCTACCCCCAGGAACTCCCTCTTCTCTGAGATTCCCAAAAACCCAGTGATTTTTTTAAATCTGAAGGGAATGAGTTTCAGTTTCACCAACAGTGGTCCACACTGTTCCCATGCCTGCCCCAAGGTGTCACTACTGAACATTGGTCCTGTGCAGTCCGGTGCCCACAGTGTTTACCACTGCAGTGATGCTCCGACTGAATGGGCTCCCCATAACCTTGTTTTATAATGGCTCTCACATGCTAAGGCACTGAATTAAGGTGGCACTAGCAGTAAAGAACCTGCCTGCTAATGCAGGAGATGTCAGAGACTCGAGTTCAATCCCTGGGTTGGGAAGATCCGCTGGAGAAGTCAACCCACTCCAATAAGCTTGCCTGGGTAATCTCATGGACAGAGGAGGCTGGCGGGCCACAGCCCATGGGGCTGCAAAGAGTCAGACACGGCTGAAACAACTGAGCGCACGCGCCCCAGCATTTTCCCAAAACCCTGTGGGCCTTTACGATGAGTCCTCTGCACTGAACACAAAACGGGTCCACTCTACTGACAGGAGTTAACGCGTTAAAGCAGACAAACAACTTGTTAAGCCAAAAGATCCTGTTCCAGCCTTCAGAAAGGCCTCGCATTAAACATAATAGAGAGTTTCACTCAAGTGACTCTTTTCTGAACAAAGATCTACTTCCAAAATTGCTGTAGCCACCTACAGAGTGAACGATTGAAAATTTCTCTTGTTAAAAACAATCTGATCAGGCTCCCTATTTTACATTTCACCTTTCAGGTAATAAATTTGGTACCACTGGGGACCTTCTGGAGGGACACCGAGTTTTAAATCTGAAATGACAGCATGTTCTTCCTTCACTGAACAAGTGCTAATTTGGTGCCATATTGTTGAGTTGTAACCTGTATGCCGCTAGATCCACTCTCTGCCTCCTCTGTGCCTGGAAACCCTTTTCCTGGGTTCACAGTTGGGCTTGGCCAATGAGAGGAAGCTGTCAGAGGTAAGAAGTGACTACCACACATCCCTTTCTCCGGATGGGCGGTCCTGTCTGTGTGGCTCCCCTTCTCAAGCTTCTGGTGCCGTGGCTCCCAGCTCTCACTACCCCTCAAGGCACCAAACTAGCCCTGGTTGGTTTCCTGCCCATGCCTTGAGAAACATCCCTTTGGCTAGATTATCTTTGCATTTCCAAGTTTGCAGGTGCCATCTGTTTCCTGCTGGAACCCAGAGCTATCTATCAGGAGTAAGAGGAAAACACAGTCTCTGTTCTTTAAGCATTGAACCAATGCTTCTGATTATTGCAACTCTGTACACCAAATGCTCTCCCGTGGCCAGGTTCAAGACCAACCATAACTCTATCCCTAGGCCTGAACTTCAAAGAGACCCCTCTCCTAATACCAAGTTTGTTATTGTGGGACCTTAGGGTGAATCATTTCTTCTTCTTCTTTAATATATATTTATTTATTTGACTGAGTCAGATCTTAGTTGAGGCATGTGGGATCTTTGTGGCGGGGTGAGGGATTCAGAGCAGGCAGGCTCAGTAGTTTTGGCTCAAGGACTTAGTTGCCCTGTGGCACGTGGAATCTTAGTTCCCCAACTAGGGATCAAACCCACACCCCTGCATTGCAAGGCAGATTCTTAACTAATGGACCACCAGGGAAGTCCCAGGGTGAATTATTCCTGCCAAGCAAAACTCAGCAGCTCTTGGCTAATGGCAAGCTCATTTTCAATGAACTGGCCTTTCAGCATATTGAACATATCTTGGCAAGTTGGTTTTGGGTGAAGTGACTTACTTCCGCACTCACTACTCCCGCACCTTCCATGTGCATCTCCTAGCCATCTTGGTTTGAAGAGTCTTCCACTACATTGCAGGATCCTCTGAGAGGGAGAATCATGCGCTACTGTCTTTTTGCATTTTCCCCAGACATCTCCTAGGGCCCAGGTACATTGTTTTGCACAAATAGCTACTGGAGTAATTGTTTGCAAAAGAAAAGCGAATGAAAAAAAAGGATACGTGAAACACTGAAGCAAAGATAGACAGAATCCATCAGAGATATACAAACTGTTACATGTAGACAAAGAGGGTTTCTATCTCCTTGTGAAAAAATCACTGAGAAAGGAAGAGCAGAGGAAGAAGGGGAAGAAGGAAGGTTTCGGAAGGGAAAGAAGAAGGGAAAAGGAAAATTAAGAAGAAAAAGAAAGGAAATATAAAAATCTGAACTAAAATAAAAATTATGTGCCTGTCTAATCATTGATATACATATGCGAGCACACGCCTGAAAGGATTTCATCACTAACACAACTCAATTATCTCTAATAAAGCTGTTCTTTAAAATCACTAATAATCACATAAATAACGCTGGACATGTATCTTCTTGAACAATATTTTCCAATTTTGATTCTCAAACTCTACACAGATTATTTTCACTCTCCCCAGAAAAATGTCTCTTGAAATTCAAAACTCAAACCAGAAGCCTGACCGGGATCCAAACATGAACATGGTGGAACTGTCTCCGATTTCTAAAATAGGACCAGAGAAATGACTTTCCCGGCAGTATTTTTAGCGCCTGAGGGGAGGCGCTCCCTGCGCTGCTTCTTGGCAGGCTCGCAGTCTGCCACTCCCGAGCCTGTCCCCTGAATCCTCCTGTCATTTGGCTTCTGCACCCGTCAGCATCTGCACTCATGCCTGGAAGCCAATGAAGAGGTGCGCCCGGCTTACTGGAGCTCCTTTGCCTGAAGTGGGGACATTTAAGCCAGCAAGACCTCATCCCCGTGACAACTGTGCTGAGAATAAAAGACTCCATTTATCCCCAGTTATGAAGCTCCAGGAGCAGCCCAGTTGCAAAAAAAAAAAAAAGCTAATTCACACACTACATATTTCATTGGTCCCCGGAAAAGCAAGTGTAATCCTCCTCTTTCTACGGATCAGGAAAATGGAGACTCAGAGGGGTGAAATGACCTGCCCAGTGCCCCAGCTAGTTAACAGTCAAAGAAATACTTACTGAATAACTAGCATCTGTGTTACATGAACTGTTTATTGTGCCCTGTTGCTCAGTGATCCTTGCAAAAACCCCAAAGGTAGGCTGAATTGGAGTTATCATATTCCCATACCACAGAATGGAAAACTGAGGTTCAGAGAAGAAAAACTCTCTAAGCTGACACAGCGCCGTGTCAGGGCGCCGTGTCAGGGCTGAGCCGGTGACTTCTGACGCTCCTGAGCTGGGGAAGCGTGCAGCCCACTGGCTCTGGTTGCAGGGGTGGGGGAGGGGGGTGAGGCGAGGGAAACCTCTTCCTCTTCATTATGTGTCAAAGAACAAAAAGCCAGGACAGCCTGGGGAGGAAGTCAGAGTAGTAAAACACAACGGTAGCCCAGTATCTAGATGATCCTTAGATAACTGGGTGGCTCATGGGGGAGAGGCAAGGGTGCGAAGGGAGCAGAGTGGGAGGGAAATAACTGACAACTGCTTATGGAAACCTCTTCCTTGCAAAGCAATGACTCAGGGAAGCTGAGCGAACATATGTCCCATTTCTCTGGGACCATCGCAATCTAGGCTGTTGCCCTGGAATAACTAGGCACAGTGCCCTCTTTTATTCTCAAAAGCATTTTGCCTTGTACAATAAATCATACAGTCACCCTCCATACAGAGATTTGTATCTCATAATGTTCTAAAGCCAAATGCTCGTCCTGCCTTAGTCCACACTCCCCAGGGTAACTGCAGCACCGACTTTAACCAAACAGGTGCCTCACGATCCAGGAACGACAGGAACACACAAGGGCAGGGGCCAAGTTGCGTGTGGCATTTGCCCTCCCTCAATATTTTCAAGTTGGTGAACACAACAGCACATCGTGTTTTTCCCAGGTGCACTGCAATTGAGACTCCCTAGAAACTTTCCCCAAGCCATGTCATTGCTAAGAGACAGCAAAAGATATCCTGCTGCTGGAGCTCTTTGTTGCTATAATCATGAGACTAAAATAGGAGTAAAAGCAGCAGCTTCACTTTTTAAAAATCACACATATACAAGCTATAATCCAAGAGAATATTTCAAGTTTTTAGATTCTTTTTTTAAAGAAAGGAAAATAAATGTCATTTTCCTTAGCACTACAAGAGATGAACGAGATGATCAGAGGAGTTGAATTACGCTTCATCTACTTTCAGACATGGCAGCTCATTGTTGAACATTTTAAAATCGGCGCATGAGTTTACAGTTTCCTATGTAGCCCTTCTGTCTTCTAACTGCCTTTAAAGGGACCAACAGTAAAAGCCAGAAGTCTTTCCAAGCCCCTGGGCTGCACCCCAGGACAGCACATCACATACTTTCCTGCATCAGCAGATCGACTTACACATGCGTGAGAGCCCTGCCTGCCCTTCAAGGATCCATTACTGTGTTTTCCAGACACCTATGGGTCTCCGCCCTCCGATTTCTCACTCACTGGCTTCAAAGGCCACTCTCAATGTCATCAAGATTAAACCAGATCTCAGGGAGGCAACATAATGCTGGAGTTAAGAGCTTGAGCTTCAGAGTTCAAGCCCTGGGTCCAAATCCCAAAGCTGCCATTTATAAGCTTTGTGACGATGGTCAAGTTATTTACCTCCTGTCTGTAAAACGAGGATGATGATGGTGCATAACTCACAGGGCTGGTGTGGAGACTCCAGCAAATAATTCAGAGTAAACCACAGAGTGCTGGGCACCCAGCATGTGCCCAGAAAGGATCCATTATCCACTCTCACAAGTCAAACATGACCTAAAACTTCAGTTTACTGAAAATCATCTCAGTAGGGACTTCTCTGGTGGTCCAGTGGCTAAGACTCTGAGCTCCCAATACAGGGGGCCCAGGTTTGATTCCTGGTCAGGGAACTAAATCCCACATGCTGCAACTAAAGATTCCATGTGTTGCAGCTAAGACCTGGTGCAGCCAAATAAATAAATATTAAGAACAACAACAAAAACAACAGAGCCAACATAGTTCTTTAAAAAAAAATCACCATAGTAAGGAAGAGTGAGGTTTTCATAGAAAGAAGGCAGAGTTTGCAATCAGAAAATCTGATTCACTTATATGGTTTTGGCTTAATTTATTTGAATCTCGAATATTTTCTCCCACCCCTAAAACAATGACAAAAAGATCATGGGGTCAAAGAGAGGCTCCAACAAAATAAAGAAAAATGTTTTGTAAACCCAAATACTAGTGTCACTTCAGTCATGTCTGACTCTCTGCGACTGTATGGACTGTAGTCCGCCAGGCTCCTCTGTCCATAGGATTCTCCAGGCAAGAATACTGGAGTGGGCTGCCATGACCTCCTCCAGGGGATTTTCCTCCCCCAGGGATCAAACCGGCATCTCCTATGTCTCCTGCATTGGCAGTTGGGTTCCTTACCACTAGCACCATCTGGGAAGCCCTTTTTTAGTATTGAGTTAGCTAAAAAGTTCCTTTGGGTTTTTCCATAACATCTTATAGAAAAACTCAAAGGAACTTTTTAGCCAACCCAATATTATTACCAAAAATCAAAATGAGACTAAGAACACATCATCTATCCAAACCTGAAGGCTAACATAACTAAAATGCCCAAGTTTCTCAGCTGGAGAGCTCCACATTTCAGGACCAGGCTGGATGGCTGCAGTCCACAATGAAACCTGGGAGTTCCCTTCTTGTGAGACACTCTATTCCTGACAACTCCCCTAGATTAAAAAAAAAAAAAAAGTGAGGAGAGGGGGTTGGGGAGGTGACATGGATTTCTATGCCCACAATTCCCAATCAGAAGCAAGAGATGAAATGGTAGACAATCTCCCTCTTAGAAACCCTCTTAACAGTGCAAAGGAATAGGGACCAGCTTGGTGGCTCAGAGGTTAAAGTGTCTGTCTGCAATGCAGGAGACCTGGGTTCGATCCCTGGGTTGGGAAGATCCTCTGGAGAAGGAAATGGCAGCCCACTCCAGTATTCTTGCCTGGAGAATCCCATGGATGGAGGAGCCTGGTAGGCTATAGTCCACGGGGTCCCGAAGAGTCGGACACGACTGAGCGACTTCAATTTCACTTTCTTTCACTTTAGCTTGCTGGGGAATTGCTAACCACTCTGTCACATGGTGCAGTGGTAAAGAATCCACTTGCCAATGCAGAAGATATAAGAGATGTAGGTTCAACCCCTGGGTTAGGAAGATCCCCTGAAGTAGGAAATGGCAACCCGCTCCAGCATTCTTCCCTGGGAAATCCCAGGGACAGAGGAGCTAGACAGGCTATAGTCCAGGGTGTCACAGAGTCAGACATGACTTAACCACTAAAGTCATGACTTATCCACTAAACAACTTATGCTTTTGGGGGCAAGGGTTCGATGAAGACATTATTTGAAAGAAAGATGAAACAGGGACTTCCCTGGTGGCCCAGCAGTTACAAATCTGCCTTGCAATGCAGGGAAAGCAGATTCAATCCCTGGTCAGGGAACTAAGACCCCCACATGCTCCAGAGCTACTGAGCTCACATATCACAACTAGGGAGTCCCTAAACTACAGTAAAAGATCCTACCAATGCAAAGATTTCAAATGCCACAATTAAGACCTGATGCAGCCAAAGAAAGAAAGAAAGAGAAGAGAAGGAAAACAATTGGTTTCCTTATTTAATGCCTATAAGAAGGGTCTAAGAGGGTCTATAAATCACACCTATAGCAAGAAAACAGTCACCTCCAAAGAAATGTTTAAAGCCAAATGCTTTTAAAAGCCCCATCTGGGACTTCCTAGGTCACTCTAGTGGTAAAGAACACACCTACCAATCCAGCAGACTTAAGAGACATGGGTTCAGTCCATGACTGGGTTGGGAAGATCCGGTGCAGAAGGGCACCATGACAACCCACTCCAGTATTCTTGCCCAGGAAATCCCATGGACAGAGGAGCCTGGCGGGCTACAGTCCAAAGGGTCACAGAGAGTCAGACACGACTGAAGCAACTTAGCACACACATATGCTTTTTAAATTAACACAGAATTTACAGTCTTTCATATGCTACCTTATGGAAACCGCCTGTTAAAGTTTTTCCATTATTTCAAGCAATATTAGGCACCTGTAGATAATTACTTTTAGCAGTCTTTGGGAAAAAAAAATTGCAGCATTTATTTTTCAAACAGGAAACTGAAGCACAGAGAGGTTAGGTTATGACAGTCCTCTCTTCGCATAGTAGTGTCACCACAGTAGTTCTAAACCCTTCTGTGTGTAATCAACAAAACAGCACATAAATAGCATAACTGTAAATAACCATGCCAATTTCGATTTACCTGCGGTCTCCAGACAATTGGTTTTGTGGAATATGTAGTTCTCACCACTATCTCTGCTGTAGCACCCATGGAAATAGCTAAAATACCTACAGATTACCTTACTATAGAGCTTTTGGAAAATAAATGCAAAAATAATTTAGGAATAACAATTACAAAGCTCAGTGAATATTTTCATAAGGAACCCAAAATTCTCAGGGTAAACAATCTGTGTCTGTCCTCTACGTCATGTACAAGACAGAAGAATCTGGGACTTCCCTGGTTGTCAAGTGGTTAAGATTCCATTCTGCCAATGCAAGGGGACACGAGTTTGATCTCTGATCCAGGAACTAAGCCCACATGCCTTGGGGCAACTAAGGCTGTGGGCCATAACTCCTGAAGCCCATGTGCTCTAGGGCCCGTGCTCTGCAGCAAGAGAGGCCACCACACTGAAGTCCATGCACCACAACAAAAAGTAGCCCCTGCTCACCACAACTAGAGAAAGCCCGCACACAGCAACAGAGACGCAGTGAGCCAAAAATAAATTAAAATTTTAAGGCAGAAGAATTCAAATATCTTCTTGGGGCATCTTCCTCAGGATCGAAGTTGGATCATTTCCAGGTCAGTCCAGGTGGTGTTCTTGGTAAAGAACCCGCCCGCTAATGCGGAAGACATAAGAGATGCAGGTTCAATCCCTGGGTCGGGAAGATTATCTGGAGAAGGACATGGCAAGTCACTCCTGTATTCTGGCCTGGGAAATCCCATGGACAGAGGAGCCTTGCGGGCTACAGTCCATGGGACTGTAAAGAGTTGGACATGACTGAAGCGACTTTGCACGCACCACCTAGGACCACAGGAACATCTTTTTGTTATGCCCATGGTCCAGTTCCCCAAGACTGAGAGAATAAGACGCTCACAGCAATGCAAAAGCACAAAGGGGTTTTATTGCTAGCTCGAGCTAGGGCTCATGTCTCATCCAGCACAGTGGAGTTCTGACAAGAGCCCCAAGCTCTGGATTACATTGCTTATATAGGGTATTCTCCCAGAAAATTTGAAAAATGGGAGTTTCCGGGTTGGGAGACGTCTAATTGGTTACCTTCTGTGGAAGGGTTAGGTATTGGGTTCTGATTGGTTCCCATTTCCCGGGCTGGCCACAGGTTCTGATTGGCTCTTGGGTGGTGGGGTGAGGTCAGGGGATTTCCAAAGGCTCTTGGATTTCCAAAAGCTCTTTTCCTGGAACCTTACAAAATGGAGTTATGGAGTTTTTCTGTTAACAAAATGGAGGAGCTTAGGTCCTTCACTTTTATTGCTTGTCCTCCACTGGGTATTTGCTACTTAATGTTATTTAAAAAAAAAAATTATATTGGAGTATAGCTGATTAACAATGTTGTGATAGTTTCAGGACAGCAAAGGGACTCAGCCATTCATGTACAAGTATCCATCCTCCCCCACAGTCCCCTCTCATCTTTTAAATCTTCCCCTTCAACCTCCAGTTTTCAACAACTGGAAAGGTGAGGGGAAATGTGATGTCACTTTCTTCTGGCAAAGCAATAGCTTTGGACCACTGCACCTTCCTGTCTATTCTCATAATTTTTTCCATAACACTGAGGGTCACTGGACCTCCTTGGAGAGGACATCAACGGCTGGCTGTTCTGTCCGCACCCCCAAACTGTTTATTCCTTGGTCATTCATTTGTATGCTCTTTGCAACGCCATGGCGTGTAGCCTGCCAGGCTCCTCTGTCCATGGGATTTCACAGGCAAGAATACTGGAGTGGATAGCCATCTCCTCCTCCAGGGATTGTATCTGCAGTCATGTCCTATTTGATTGTATGTGTCACCATGTATACAAAACACTGGCCCTGAGGTTAGTGAAGATCTCCTCGTTTCCCACTCCTCATCTCCTTTCATGTGCGCCGAGAAGAACATTAACTACACTAATAGTGTTGGCCAGTCGCCCATCCCACCCCACCTCATATCCTGGAGAAGTGAACTGTGTCACTGATGATTCTGGAGAAATGAACTGGGTGTGCTCCACTCAGCCCATTTGGAAATCTCATTCACAGTCAGCCTGGCCACAGACCAGTATGCTTGGGGCTGCTCTCCTGGGAGCATGGTAAGGATCCTGTACATGCAGATGAGGCCAGCTATTGCCCTTCCAGGCCAGTGACTGGTGAAGATGCCTGTCTACCACATGGTGGCTCTTGGGATCTGCCTTTCTCTAGCTTCCATGCATCGCTCCATTTAGAACTGGGGTGGGGTGGGGATGGGGGTGCAGATTTGTGGAAAGAGTCTTAAATTGTAATCTCTTAAAACTCTCATTCCTGGAATTTTGTGAGACCCTCCTCACTCTCATCCACTCTGTTTTCTCCATTCAAGCCCATTAGAAGTTGTCATTCAGCTCACATGCCTGCCTTATCTCATGCGGTAGGTACCCTTTATGATTTCAGCCTCTTCCCATTAAATGGAAGGGACAGAGCTCAAGTGTTCTCACTGGACTGCTCAGTCTGGGAATAAGAAGATCCATACAGAGATTAAGTTGACCCTGCCTAACCTCATTCAGCAGACAACGTGAGCTGTTTTTCCAGTAATGGAAACGGGGTCCTACAAACCATCCTCACCCCCTCGCTTTGGCTCTCATGATGAGCACACATCCAGCCTTAATGGCACACACAAAGGTTGCAAGAAACAGGATGACAGATAGGTAGGATGAGCTCCAGAACTGTGGTGCCTTGAGCTAAGCGCTCGAACAACATGAGCAAATCACTTCAGGCAAAACAGCAAAAGGGATGGCTATCAGAGTAAGAAAGATATGGTCTTTTCTGTCAAAGGAGAAGTTACAAGAAATAAAGAAGTGATTCATTCTTAGAATAGCTGAACAGAAAGGTATAAGACTTGCGAATAAGATTCCAAAAGTGGTGGCTCACTGCCAATCCTTTGTTCTTTTCACTTCCTGATTCTCCTTCCTCATAAGAACATTTGGGTGGGCTGATTTCTCAGGCTTTATCCTTGACATGTGCAAAGAACTAAAAGGGTGGGGAAATAGTTAATATAAATCCTTCAGTAAGGAACTTACAAGAACTACTCATGGCCCTCATGGAGACCAGTTGTCCAATAAAAACTTAGGCGATGTCCAGGAAAGATTGTAACTCTGTGGTCCTTAACCTTTGAGGAGCCAGAGGAGGGAATCTGCATCTTCGGGAGAAAAACCAAGTGGACTTCCCACTCAGTGTGCCTGCAATCAGACAAAGGAGCACACCCTTCTGTAGCACACCCTTATGCAGAACTAAAGACTGCCTTGCCAAGCCATTTTCGATTATCTGTCTTATTCCTGTGACACCATTTGAGAACATTTCCAACATCAGCTCAGAGGCAGCTGTCGTGTAGTGGTGGAGTTGTGAAGCCCTGGAGCTGGCAGCTAGGGTTTAGATCCCTCTTCTCTATTTACTGGTTTCTTGGCTTCAGGTATGTAACTTTACCTCTGACTCTGCTTCTCATTTGTGAAATGAGGATAATAATAGTACCTATCGGGAATTCCCTGGCAGTCCAGTGCTTAGGACTCTGAGGGTGTGGGCTCAATCCCTGGTCAGGGAACTAAACTCCCACAGAGCCACATGGTACAACCAAAAATATAAATTAAAAAAATAATAGCATCTATCTGTCAGGTTTGATATAGGACTAAACAAATTATTAACACTTCTAAAACATTTAGACAGTGACAAGTATATAAACATTCAATAAATGTTGGCGATCATTATTTGAGTTTGAATGTGATGGTACATGCAAGCAGAAGCATTGGATAAGATTTAATTTTGTCATCAATAATGGTAACAGAGACAGAGAAACATCTGGTTGTCTCAGCTGAGCATAGCTTCATCCATCATAAAAGGTTTAATAGGACTCTTCGAGGTTATATGTTCAGCCTCCTTCATCTTACTCTAAATAATTGTGTACATTTAAACAGACCCTGGTGCTGGGAAAGATTAAAGGAGAAGAGGGTAGCAGAGGATGAGATGATTAGATAGCATCACTGACTCAATGGACATGAATTTGAGCAAACTCCAGGAGATAATGAAGGATAGGGAAGCCTGGTGTGCTTCAGGCCATGGGGTTGCAGAGAGTTGGACATGATTTAGCAACTGAACAGCTACAACAATGTACATTTTAGTTGATTGGTGAATCACATTCCAAGTGTTACTTGAGCTGCCCGATACAGGTGTGAGAACCTGACTCTCCCACACAACTTGGAAGCACTGGATTTCCGTCGTCATTGGCCTCAGAGCCTGCTACATAATCTGCTCATCCACTTCGATATCACTCCAGCTCTGCAGGTGAAATCACGCCTGTAGCTTTGAGTCTCAGTCTCCATGAGGGACACTACAGAGGCTAGCCCAAAGTAAGCGTGGCAAGTGGATAAAAAGGGGAACTGGATAAGAGAGTATTAAGGTCAAAGGCATTCCTCAAATGCTCAAAATGCCCAGGAAAGCAGCAAGGTAAGGAGTGATTAATTTCCTCAGAGAGGATCCTTGCAAGACAACGAGCTGAATTCCCACAGAGTCCACAGAATTCGGGTTTCATTTTTACTCTGAGTTCTACACACAATAGAGCCCATTCCCTAATTGCTATGCATTGCTTCAAATGAAAGAAACACAGTATGTTCTGTTTTTATGGTAATTGATAGTCTTGTTCAGAAAATGTACAACTCTACCACTTGCTGAACCAATTGTTCAATTAAGTTGTCGCTGTAATTCCCAGGCAGGAGAGGGTTTCAGCTGGGTTGCAGGCAGCATCCTTCTCGTTCTCACAGTAGGGGCTTATTTTTGCTTCCTCACATGATCTAACTGAAGACTCCCTGTCACCACTGGAGGAAGAATATGACTTCCGTTTCCTGTCTTCCTGCAGAATAGGACTCTGCAGCAAATCACAAATGCAACAATTAATAGAGGCCAAATCAATTAAGTTTTCAATGAATGCATCTGTATATGCGGTGAAAGCTAAGCAGTTGCACTCAATGCAGGGCTTAGTGGAAAGCTGAAAGGCATTTGAAAATGCTGGGAAATGCGGGAAATGTGTGCATGGAAAGTGGATTTCGTGGTTGCAAATCCAAATTGCCAGACACTTGACTGACCTGGTGACTCCTGCCTGCAAGTCTCTGCTGGGATCTGTGATACATCTGTTAGGAATAACACACTGACTGAAACTGCCCATCCTGGCCAGGAACCATAGTAACCATCTGCATGAGTTATTTTAAGACAGGAGGTCCTAGTAAGTAACACAGAATTAACAAGCCACCACCAATTGGAAGAGTTCTGGAAAGGTCAAAAGGAGATGCCAAGTGTCCTACCACCTCCTAGAATCCTTCCCACTGCCATCCATCTTGGCTGAACAATGCCTGTACCACCGCAAAGGACCTTGAGTCAGAATGAGTGACCAAACACAACCCGGAAACTAATCCATCACTATAAAACCTAAGACTGTGAGCCACGTGGCAGAGCAGTTCTCCTGAGTTCCCTAACCCTCCTACTCTCGGCCCAGGCACACCCCTTCCCAATAAAGCCTCTGTCAGCACGTGCCTCCTCGGATAATTCATGTTAGGCAAGAGCCCCCTTTCAGGCCCTGAAGGGGTCTCCCTCCCTGCAACACATCCACTGGGAACCCTGGATACATCTCTCCTGACCTCAAGGTGGTAGCTCAGGGAGAACGCCTCATGTTACAGGCAGTAAGTGGTAAAGAACTTCGCAGGGACTTTCCTGTGGTCCAGTGACCAAGACTCCACACTCCCAGTGCAGGGGGCCTGGGTTCCATTCCTGGTTGGGGAACTAGCTCTCTCATGCTACAACTAAAGAATTCACATACCACAACTGAGACCCAGTGCCACCAAATAAATAAGTAAAATTAAATAAAATCAAAGAATTTTGCAAAACTACCCTGATTCCAAACGCTCTAGAAGGGTTGGAGGATCTTGGTTTTGTAACGTAGATACCCCCACCAGCAGGAGCATACAGGTAGTTTTCCAGCTTCCATAAATAGACTTTTAAGTAATATACAGTTCTAATTAAAGTTTGCCTTGAATATTGATTCTTATTTTTGACAATAATGAATTAAGGAAAATAGCAATGAAATTAAGGGAAGAGTCTTTGACCAGGTCTGCCAAGATTCTCTTATTCTTTAATTACCTGGTTCTACATCTGCACTGCACTGTAGCTCTTATGCTAACAGACCCAGCTTTCTGCGACTCTGGCTCCTTCAACGCCTACCAAGGCAGCTGAGAATATCCACCTCGTTTACTGGATGCTGATGTTATTCTCAAGCTGCAAGACACCATCCCATCTATATGTGACAACTGACTCCGAGGTATCCTTGCCAATATATTAAACTCTCTGTTCCTTGTCTCAAACACTGTCTCTCATGTCCTGCCCTCCTGGTTCAAACTTTCAATTCGCAGACTTAATTCTTCCTGTTCATGCTGGTACACATGAACCCTGTCCTGCAGCTCTTTTAGTGAACACTTCTTTGCTTCTCATACAGGAGAAAGTCTTCCCCTACTTGTCATGTTGAAATGTCGCCCTAGTTGCTGCTCTGGGAGCAATGAGGAGAGGCAGATCTTGAGAAGCACAGGCTCATCTTGTGGACTGTCCATCTCAGGAGAGTCTTGTGCATGGTCTACAGATGTCACAGACTGAATCATGTCCCCTCAAAATGAGGCTGGAGCCCTAACACCCAGCACCTGAGAATGTGAGCTTATATGGAAATAGGGACTCTGCAGAGATGATCAAGTTAAGGTGAGTTCATCCTGGATTAGGATGGGCCCTAATCCACTATGAATGGTGCCTTTATGAGAATACAAGGCACACAGACACAGAAGGGGCACGCGCCATATGAAGATAGAATATAGCAAACGAAGCAACTGACAAAGAATTAATCTCAAAAATATACAAGCAACTCCTGCAGCTCAATTCCAGAAAAATAAATGACTCAATCAAAAAATGGGCCAAAGAACTAAACAGACATTTCTCTAAAGAAGACATACAGATGGCTAACAAACATATGAAAAGATGCTCAACATCACTCATTATCAGAGAAATGGAAATCAAAACCACAATGAGGTACCATCTCATGCTGGTCAGAATAGCTGCTATCCAAAAGTCTACAAACAATAAATGCTGGAGAGGGTGTGGAGAAAAGCGAACCCTCTTACACCGTTGGTGGGAATGCAAACTAGTACAGCCACTATGGAAAACAGTGTGGAGGTTCCTTAAAAAACTAGAAATAGAGCTGCCATATGACCCAGCAATCCCACTCCCATTGCCGGGCATACACACCAAGGAAACCAGAATTGAAAGAGACACGTGTACCCCAATGTTCATCGCAGCACTGTTTATAATAGCCAGGACATGGAAGCAACCTAGATGTCCATCAGCAGACGAATGGATAAGAAAGCTGTGGTACGTATACACAATGGAGCATTATTCAGCCATTAAAAAGAATACATTTGAATCAGTTCTAATGAGGTGGATGAAACTGGAGCCTATAATACAGAGTGAAGTAAGCCAGAAAGAAAAACACCAATACAGTATATTGTGTGTGTATATATATATATATATACACACAGTATATATACAGTATACAGTATATATATATACTAACACATATATATGGAATTTAGAAAGATGGTAACAATAACCCTGTATGCCAGACAGCAGAAGAGACACAGATGTATAGAACAGTCTTTTGGACTCTGTGGGAAAAGGCAAGGGTGGGATGATCTGAGAGAATAGCACTGAAACATGTATATTATCATATGTGAAACAGATTGCCAGTCCAGGTTCGATGCATGAGACACAGTGCTCAGGGCTGGTGCACTGGGATGACCCAGAAGGATGGGATGGGGAGGGAGGTGCAAGGGGGGGTTCAGGATGGGGAACACATGTACACACGTGGCTGATTCATCTCAATGTATGGGAAAAACCACTACAATATTGTAAAGTAATTAGCCTCCAATGAAAAGAAAGAAACAAAGAAAGATGTGATGCATCCAAAAGCTAAGGAATGCCAAGGATTGCCAGCAATCATCCAAAGCTAGGAGAGAGCCTTACAACAGCTTCTTTCTTAAAGCCTGTGAGAAGGAACCAGCAATTGATTTCAGACTCTGGTCTCCAGAAGTGTGAAAGAATACATTTCTGTTTAAGGCCCCCTCTTTGTGGCAACTCGTCATAGCAGCCCTGAGAAATGAATGCACCCAGAGGCTGCTCCTTTCCACTTTTGCCAGCCAGCGATGGCAGTCAAGGGGATTTCAGAGTTTAAACCCTAATATCCTCATCCCAGACCTTGGGGGTCCCACCTCTTCCCACCTCCTAAAATTAGGAACCTTAATTTTAATGTAGACATATATAGACGTGTGTGCTCAGTCATGTCTGACTCTTCGCAACCCCATGGACTGTAGCCTGCCAGGATCCTCTGTCCATGGAATTTTCCAGGCAAGAATACTGGAGTGGGTTGCCATGTCCTACTCCAGGGAATCTTCCTGACCCAGGGATTTTTAGAGTTGTAACTTTATCACGTTTACAATAAAATCTTGTCTGATTTTCAGCACAATCTACCTTCTAACTCCAGAAGATAAGGGTCTGTTGAAATGCTGCCATAAAGGTGAGCTTTCACACGGTACCTATAGTTGATGATTGACTAGTTTGAATGGGCCATTTTCTTCTCTCAAGGTGTCCATGGCCAAGAACCCCAGACCACTAATCACCATTATGCCACATCTTCCAAGCATCAGGACTAGTGGGCAGGCCATCCGTTTCCTTCTTCCTACTTCCCACCCCAGTCTAGCCCTGGTCAGAGTTTTAATATATGTGATGCTACAGGACCCCAGGGGTTATCACCACCACGTGAACTCCAGCATTTTGGCCCGCTGCCACCAGCCAGAGAATTATCCAACTTCAGGATTTCCTCCTAAGACTCTGTTTCCTAACACACATACGTGCACAAATGCTCAGTCATGTGACTCTTTGCAACCCCATGGACTGTAGCCCATCAGGCTCCTCTGTCCATGGGATTCTCTAGGCAAGAATTCTGGAGTGGGTTGCTATTTCCCTCTCCAGGGGATCTTCCTGACCCAGGGATCAAACCCATGTCTCCTGCATCTCCTACACTGGCAGGTGGATTCTTTACCACTGCACCACCTGGGAAGCCCCTGCTCCCCACAGACCACTCCTTATATCAACTGTCTTAGACTGGAATCTCCTAAATGAAGAGCCTGACATAGGACTAATTACAAGGAGTTTGTTTGGGAAGTCATCCCAGGAAGTACCAAAAGGGAGGGGAGAAATGAGACAGAGATGGGGAGAAAGCTGAGATAGGTATGTTAATGAGCTGGTTATCACCTTGGGCCAGTCCAGCTCATCCCCACTGGAAAATCTGGGAAACTTCATAGATCTCAACTCAGGGTGTACACCCCTCAAGGGAGGGGCAAGGGGCAAGCAGCTGTAACCTGCTCCCGGTAGCAGACTTTCCAGCACTTCTGGCCCACCCCGTGTAGGGGCCAAGCACACTCCTGTAGCCAGAGAAGGGGTCACTCAGAGAGTTACAGGTTGTTATAAAGCAGCAGCTGTCTGCTTGAAAACAGTGATGCTGAGGGCACACAGGTAGAATATAGACCACACTGCTATGCTCCAATATAACATATTTCACTGGGGACAGTGAAATGAATACCCCAGCGCTTGTGGATTTGAGTTTGGGCAGAGGTGAGGCAGACTCTGAAATAGGAGGGCAAGAAGAAAGCTAATGTCATTTTTCCTTAGTTACTGCCCCCAACCAATAGACCTTTATTCTACTCTTAAGTTCTCAGAGTCAAGAAAACAAAGAGGACAATTGCTCAAGTACAGAATGAGTGACTGCATTTATTCAATTAAAGTTATTCCAGTCTTCTCTAGGTGTTGGACAGAATATACTGTCTATGTGGGAACATAAGGAGGCCTGCTTGTCTTACGTGAGTTCAGTGCTGACTCAGACGTTTACTTCAGTGACTGAAGAACATCTTCTTGATGGTGCTGTTGCCATGACGCTAACATAATTTTCCCTGGACATGATCTGGGGAAAGATATCTTCTAGACAGAATGCCAGTCAACACAAACAAAAGATATCCCATGCAAGTCATTTACTCTGTTGTTATTTCTTGGAGCACACCATGAAAAAAGTCTACGTGCCACCCTCAAGGTCATATGCAGGATTGCTAGCATTTTCTACTTAACTATTTCTAGTGAGGATCACAGTCTGATTTAGGAAATGCTGCCATTTGTAAAGAAATAATTTACATGCTGTCTCTAAAATGTTACTGTTGGTCTTGAAAAAGATTAAAGAAACAAGAAACTATGGAGTCGATATAGCTGCTTAGCACTAACTTTTTCCCTACCCTCTTGCTTTGTCTGTATAGTCAAAACTATAGTTTTTCCAGTAGTCACATATGTATGTGAGAGTTGGACCATAAAGAAGGCTGAGCACTGAAGATTTGATGCTTTCAAACTGTTGTGCTGGAGAGAATCCTTGAGAGTCCCTTGGACAGCAAGGAGATCAAACCAGTCAATCCTAAAGGAAATCAACCCTGGTTATTCATTGGAGGGACTGATGCTACAGCTGAAGCTCCAATACTTTGGCCACCTGATGCGAAGAGCAGACTTATTGGAAAAGACCCTGATGCTGGGAAAGATCAAGAGCAAGAGGAGAAGTTACTCTGACTCTGGGGTTTAGCAGAGAAAGCATTATGCTGTCGGCAACAAATAAACTCAATATGGTAGATTAGTCTATACAAGATTGCTGATCTTCTACAACTCATCAGCTACAAAATTCATACTGTTAAATAACCCTCCAACCAAGTTGCAGAAATCTTCTGTGTCAGTCTCAGCCACCATTAGGGACACTATCAAGGCAAGCCCCCACAAAGTTCCCTTTTCTGACTGCTGTGGCTGGACTGGGGCCTTTGTGGCTCCTATTAAGATTGCAAGACGAACCTCAGCAACATCAGAGAACTTAGGAAAAATAAGTTTGTTACTCACAGGTCTTGGAGGATACAAGGCATGCCTGGGGCCACACAGTGGCGGGGGACAGGGGGAGCTGGAGACAGAGAACCAGGGTTCTGCATCTATTGGGGTCAAGGGGAAAATGCCTAGGGTTTCTTGAGCTCACTCTTTGCTGGTGAATTTAAAATATAAGAGTGGAACAGGGCTTCCCTGGTAGCTCAGTGGTAAAGAATCCACCTACCAATGCAGAAGATATGGGTTTGATCCCTGATCTGGGAAGATCTCACATGCTACAGAACAGTTAAGCCTGTGTGCCACAGCTCCCGAACCTGTGCTCTGGAGTTCGGGAGCCACAGCTGCGGACTCCCGTGTACCCTGGAACCCGTGCTCCACAGCAAGAGAAGCCACTGCAATGAGAAGCCAGTGAGCCACAGCTAGAAAGCAGGCCCTACTCTTCGCTTGAGCACCAATGAAAACCCAGCAAAAAATAAATAATATTTTTAAATTAAAAAAAAAAAATAAGAGCAGAAACTAAAGCACTGCAGGTGGTCAAAATGGTCAGTGATCTCAGTCAACCAGTGCTTTTACAGAAAGATGACTTCACAGGTAGGTCAGGTTGTTAGCTCTTTATCTGGTTGTGTAGCTGGCAGTGTGGTTATTTGAGACAAGTGTACTTAAAGTGGATGCCTGGCCAATCAAAAGCTTAATGCCAGGCACTTGCATTACAATAAAAAAAAAAAATCTGACTGTCAGTGAACTTTCTTAGATTCAGCACAGGTTAAAAGGAATGAGCAACAACCAGGAAATTAGAGGACGCTTTCAAATTTCAAAAAATTGGAGGATACTTCTAGTTTTAAAATGACGTAAGAAAGTTGACACTGCCCCTTCTCCTGGAAATCACTGTAAAACAAAGAATATAGGAAATATAAATCAAACTACATCCTCGACGACACCAGAAGACATAAGTACCCCAGGACACAAAATGAGGGGAAGATGCCAAACTCAGAGAGCATCAAACAGGAGGCTAGAAAGATACTGCAAAAGAGCATGCCTGTGACTGCTAACCTCGGCAAAATAGCAAAGCACAGACCCTGTAAGAGGTGACACATACAGGTGGGCAAAACCAGTAATTCCTGACTTTGCAAAGCTCTGTGAATCAGTAATGGCACCAAGGAGAAGTGGCGGAGGCAGAGCTAAGTGAGAAATCAATAATCATGCCATATTTGTAGGGCACAAACTGGCTATAAGGCTGGTTAGCTACAACTGCTCATTCTTGCTAGTTAAAGGGAGTAAAGGCTACATGAGCCTATATAACCGATCTCATGGAAAATGTCACTGTGAAACGGGATAGAGTCTTGCTAGCCTAAATATGACCTGACTCCCACCACTACACAATCCCTTTCCAACACACAAACAACTTCTGCAAAGACCTGTTTTAAGAAGATCTCACCTTATTCAAGGAAAAATAATAATCAAAAAGTATCCAGCCCTGGGACTTCCCTGGTGGTCCAGTGGCTAAGACTCCACACTCCCAATACAGGGTCCCTGGGTTCCATTCCTGGTCAGGGAACTAGATCCCAAATGTCACAACTAAAAGATCCTGTGTGCCGCAACTAAGACTCCACGCAGCTGAATGAACGAATGAATGAAGGAAGGAAGGATCCAGCCCTACAACATAATTTGCTGCGGTATTCACTAACACATTTTTTATAATGACAAAATATTGGAAACACATCAGGTGTCTGTCACAGGCAACTAGTTACATACTGTTATCTCCAAACAATAGATTGGGCTTCCCAGGTAACGCTAGTGGCAAAGAACCTGCCTACCAATGCAGGAGACATAGGAGACCCAGGTTTGATCCCCGAGATGGGAAGATGCCCTGGAGAATGGAGATGCCCACTCCAGTATTCTTGCCTGGAGAATCTCATGGACAGAGGAGCCTGGTGGGCTATGGTCCACAGGGTCGCAAAGAGTCGGACACGACTAAAACGACTTAGCACAGCAAGCAGCAAGCAATAGATTACTGTGCATCTGTTGAAAAGATTGATGATTCTGCACATACTAATAAAGTACTCTATGTCAGCCAGAATGGTCTGGGTCATCGCAGTAACAAACAACCCCAATATTTCAGCAGGTTATCACAATAAAATTTTATTTTACAATCATAAAATATGCATTCCTTAAGCAGGGGGAATGTCCTGCTCCATATAATTCAAGGACCTGGGTTCGCCAGCCAGAACATCATAATCATAGTGGCAGGAGGAAGAGAGATAAAAAGAATCATGACCTACTCTGAAGTCTTTCTACCCAGAAGTGACACATGTCACTTCTGATTACACTTCATTGGTTAAAGCAAGTCATATACATGATCACGACTAACTACAAAGGGTCAGAGAAGTGCATTCCTGCTAATTAACCAAAAGGAGAACTGGAAATAGTTAATGAGTAGCAATGTTTACTGTCATTTCCCAGAGATACTAAGTGAACGGAAAAATCATGCTTTATTCTTCACGTTAAAAAACATATGACATATACTATATATTTTTGATATGCATTGAGTATTTCTGGAAATCCATGCTGAAAATGAGATAACTCTAGGTAGGCATAGAAAAAACTGAGTGGTTTAATTTTCTTGAAGGCTTAATTTTCACTGTATAGGATTTTGTATTTTAAGTATTTCATACCAGATACATGTATTATCTACTAAAAACTTATATTTAAAAACAAAAAAAAGTAAAAGGCATCCCCTTTGACCCTAAAGCATAAAAGGCAATATAAGAAATTTATCTGAATTTGACTCCCTTTAAAGAAAACGATGCAAGGGAAGGAATAGACGAGTCCTGAAGACACTTTTTAAAATTATTTAAATTGATAAAGATTTAGTAATCATGACTTATAAATTTTCCAAATGGCAGACACTTTTAAATTCAGAGACAGAATCAATAGATCTTGATCTGAAATGAATTTGATAGTGATCAATGTCTATGAGAAAGACGACCAGATCACCGCAGATGCAGCTACCCATTTTTGGCCAGAACAACTGAATCATAAATGCCTTTGCTTGGTTGTATTAAGTGAAATAAGTCAGAAAAGGAGAAACAGACTCAGAGACTGAATGAATTGATGGTTGCCGGAGGGTGAAGAATGGAGGGAAGGGATAGTTAGGGAGTTTGTGATGGAAGGGTATGCTGCTGCTGCTAAGTCACTTCAGTTGTGTCCGACTCTGTGAGACCCCATAGACGGCAGCCCACCAGGCTCCCCCGTCCCTGGGATTCTCCAGGCAAGAACACTGGAGTGGGTTGCCATTTCCTTCTCCAGTGCATGAAAGTGGGTATACACTGCTATATTTAAAATGGATAACCAACAAGGACCCACAGGGATAGCACTGAGAACTCTGCTCAATATTATGCGGCAGCCTGAATGGGAGGGGCGTTTGGGGGAAAATGGATACATGTATATGTATGGCTGAGTCCCTCTGCTATCCACCTGAAACTGTCACAACACTGGTAATCAGCTATACCCCGACACAAAATAAAAAGCTTTTTAAAATGCATTAGTTTGTGAGGAGTAAACTCCCTCACAAGTACACATTATTATTTGATAATCAATCAATTAGAAACTTTGGTTCTTAATGACAGCATTATGGATAAGATGTGAACTGGTCTCTGTCCATCAAAGAAAGCCCAACTACTTTCTAAAAGCAGCTTGAAAGAGGCTTGTATCAGAGAGAGAAGGATGTTCTTTCCTTATATAAACTCCACGTCTAGTACATTTCCCAAGCCCGAGATCATTTTTAATACAAACGTCATCTTGTTACAGAACTCTCAGAGCTCTCAAAGTTCCATAAATCACTAATTAGTTATGCCACATGTATAGCAACTTCCAAGTTCTGTGTCTCTCCATACAGATAGTTCTGTTGGGGAAAAAAAATAAGACCAGATATTTCTGGGCCCTTAAATACCACCATCTACTCCACATGATGGCTTCCTCCACACCTCTGTTCCAGAAACACAAAAGCTCACAGTTGAAATAAGCCACCTGGGTGCCTCAGTCTGGGACTCTGACCACTGGGAAGAATGAAGCAGTGTCTTGAAAGTAATCACAGGTAGGATCCACTTTGCTTGGGCTCTGTGTCCTGAGGTGGGAGCCAGAGAGGTTCTGAATATAAATAGAGCTCATCATGGCTCCTTTCCAGCCATTCTGCCTCAAACGGCTGGCCAGTTTGGGGTGCCACAGCAAACCTAGGATGAAAGAAGATCTCAAAATAGCCTGCACATTCAGAGACAAGTTCAAGGACTGAAGGATAAAGGTGAAGTAGAAAAGGAAATGCTTTTCTGTTATGGAATCAGCTGCAATAAAATGATGTAATATAAATGTGGATTCTTAGAAAACCATGGGAAAAAACAGCATCTCCACTGCTTCTGCACCAGGACAAACCATCAGCCCTTAAAGGAACAGGACATTCGTGAGGAAGGAGCCTAATTCTCATGAACTTCTCCAGTGGCTCAGTGGGAAAGAATCTGCCGGCCCCGCAAAAGACAAAGGAGACTTGGGTTCGATCCCTTTCAGGAAGATCGCCTGGAGAAGGAAATGGCAACCCACTCCAGTATTCTTGCCTAGAGAATCCCATGGACAGAGGAGCCTGGTGGGCTACATTCCACTGACTCACGAAGAGTGGGACACAACTGAGTGACTAAATAACAACAATAGAAAACCAAGGTCTCAGGAGAACTCAAATTCAGCTCAAAGAAAGTGACTCTATAATCAGAGTATACCAGTTACGGTCCCCAAGAAAGAGAAATGCGAAAAGGCAAAATGGTTGTCTGAGGCGGCCTTACAATACAAATAGCTGAAAGAAGAGATGCAAAAAGCAAACGAGAAAAAGAAAGATATATCTATCTAAATGCAGATTTCCAAAGAATAGCAAGGAGAGATAAGAAAGCCTTCCTAAGTGATCAGTGCAAAGAAACAGAAGAAAACAACAGAATGGGAAAGACTAGAGATCTCTTCAAGAAAATTAGAGATGCCAAGGGAACATTTCATGCAAAGATGGGCACAATAAAGGACAGAAATGGTATGGACCTAACAGAAGCAGAAGATTTTAAAAAGAGGTGGCAAGAATACACAGAAGAACTGTACAAAAAAAGATTCTCATGACCCAGATAACCACCTAGAATGATCACTCACCCAGAGCCAGACATCCTGGAATGTGAAGTCAAGTGGGTCTTAGAAAGCATCACTATGAACAAAGCTAGTGAAAGTGATGGAATTCCAGCTGAGCTATTTCAAATCCTAAAAGATGATGCTGTGAAAGTGATGCACTCAATATGCCAACAAATTTGGAAAACTAGGCAGTGGCCACAGGACTGGAAATGGTCTTTGTTCATTCCAATCCCAAAGAAAGGCAATACCAAAAATGTTCAAACTACCACACAATTGCACTCATTTCTGATGCTAGCAAAGTAATGCTCAAAATTCTCCAAGCAAGCTTCAACAGTACATAAACTGAGAATGCCCAGATGTTCAAGCTGGTTTTAGAAAAGGCAGAGGAACCAGAGATCAAATTGCCAACATCCGATGGATCATCAAAAAAGCAAGAGAGTTCCAGAAAAACATCTACTTCTACTATATTGACTCCACTAAAGCCTTTGACTGTATATATCACAACAAATTGGAAAATTCATAGAGATGGGAATACCAGACCACCTTACCTGCCTCCTGAGAAATCTGTACGCAGGTCAGGAAGCAACAGTTAGAACCGGACATGGAACAACTGACTGGTTTCAAATTGGAAAAGGAGTACGTCAAGGCTGTGTATTGCCACCCTGCTTATTTAACTTATCTGCAGAGCACATCATGTGAAATGTCAGACTGGATGGAACACAAGCTGGAATCAAGATTGCTGGGAGAAATATCAATAACCTCAGATATGTAGATGATACCACCCTTACGGTAGAAAACGAAGAGAAACTAAAGAGCCTCTTGATGAAGGTGAAAGAGTAGTGAAAAAGCTGGCTTAAAACTCAACATTCAAAAAACTAAGATCATGGCATCCTGTCCCATCACTTCATGGCAAATAGATGGGGAAATAATGGAAACAGTGAGAGACTTTATTTTGGGGGGCTCCAAAATCACTGAGGACAGTGACTGCAGTCATAATATTAAAAGCTGTGTTCTCCTTGGAAGAAAAGCTATGGCAAACCTAGACAGCATATTAAAAAGCAGAGACATTACTTTTTCCAGTAGTCATGTATGGATGTGAGAGTTGGACCATAAAGAAAGCTGAGTGCCGGAGAATTGATGTTTTTGAACTATGGTGTTGGAGAAGACTCTTGACAGTCCCTTGTACTTCAAGGAGATCAAACCAGTCAATTCTAAAGGAAATCAATCCTGAATATTCTTCAGAAGGACTGATGCTAAAACTGAAGCTCCAATACCTTGGCCACCTGATGCAAAGAGGTGACTCACTGGAAAAGACCCCGATGCTGGGAAAGATTGAGGGCAGGAGCAGAAGGGGACGACAGAGGACAAGATGGTTGGGTGGCTTCACCAACTCAATGGATATGAGTTTGAGCACCTCCAGGAGATGATGAAGGACAGGGAAGCCTGGAGTGCTGTAGTTCACGGGGTCGCAAAGAGTTGGACAGGACTGAGCAACTAAACAGCAACCAACTAGGGAGACATGTCCTGTTCTATGTCTTTGTTTTTTTTTTCAACATGACCAACAGAAAAAAATAAAAATTTAAGAAGAATCTATATAAATACACCTACTAATAAGAAAAACATTCTTTGCCAGACCATCTGTCCTGATTGTGTATTTTGAAAATCCTATTATTTTGATTTATACAAATAGCATAAATTGAGCACCTACTACATGCAATGAACTAAGCTGAATACAAGGGATGCAAGATTAAGAGAGCCAGTACCCTAGAGCTCATAATTTTACTAGCTAGACATATAACAAATAACTCACTGTAACAGCTGCATTGAACAGATTGCTCGGCATTTGATGGGGACTCAGTGAATATTTTCTGAAAAAATAAATTTTAAATAGATGAATGATAGATAATTATTTAAAAAAAAAAAAAAGGCAATGCTTGAACTTGAGACAAGGAGATAAACGAACTTAGAATTTACAGATAATTTAAAATTCTCCAGGAGGGTGGGCAAGGATGGAAGCAGCCTTCTTGAGAAAGCCATATTCGTGAAACTGCAGACACGCCAGCCTTGCAGCAAGGACTCAGGTTATGGAATTGGCTGCATATTGGTGGAAGGTCGTTAAAGACAAGGTTTGGAGTGTAGGTCAAGTCCAGATCACAAAAAGCAGTCTGAGGAGTTTCGCACTTCTGCTGGAACAAATGAGGTGGTCACTGTGGTTTTGTATTGAAATAATCTCCTTCATAGCCACCTGGAAAATGAAATTGAGTTCATCAGAAGTGGATAGAGGATGAGAGCCAAAATCAGTCATGGAAAAGAGGAGGTTTCCAGAAACACTTCAGAAGATGGAATGGGGAAGGAGGCCTGGGTAGAATCTAGGGGGAAAAGGAGAGAAAGGAAGACAATATTGGGTGAGTGTGAAATACACAGAAAATGGGACTTCCCTGGTGGTCCAATGGCTAAGACTCCACACTCCCAATGCAGGGGGCCCAGGTTCAATCCCTGGTTGGCAAACTAGATCCCACATGCTACAGCTAAAATTCCTGAGTGCCAAAACTACGGCCCAGCACAGCCAAACAATAAAGACTTAGAAAGAAAGAAATACATGGAAGAGGTTGGAGAGATGGCTAATGCAGAAAGCCAGGGGTTAGGGAGGTGATACAGGTCATACATTCTGTTTGAGGACATTGACTTTCAGATGAGTTGTAATGAGATGGGAAAATCCAGTAGGCAAAGAAAATAGATTTTGAGGCCAGGAGACATGGCTAAGACTTGAGGGTCACAGAGTCATCAACGCCAGGAGATTTTAGGTAGTCTGAAGGTAATAATTAGTATCATCAATACCATAAAAGCAAATAACATTGTTATTGATAACAATACGCCCTGCTTAGTGTTTTATTACAGATTACATGTAATTCTCATAACAAACTCTTTGAAGTAGACATAATTATTATCCCCATTTTTTTTTTCAGATGAGTCAGCTGAAACACACAGAGATTATCCTGTCCTAGGTCTCACAGCCAGCAAGTGCTGGAGCAGAGAGGCTCTAGACAAGAGGACAAGTCCAGAATCTATCCCAAAATGTGTTTTGTGTGGCCAGCCCAGCACTTTCATGAATTAAATTTGACTTTGGCCATTGCCTGCAGCCTGCTCCAGAAGCTCACCACCCTCCCCAGCATACCGCTGTGTCTTAATGCCACCTACATAATTGACGGACACTAAGATGAACTGTCCAGATCCCCTCTCATGGAAGGACTTGTCTGTCACAAGCAACTGTCAGCTCCTTTGGGGTTTGTCTCAGTGGCAGGGAGCTGCCTGCCCGTAGATCATACCTCTTCCAGGGCAGTTCCCATCCAAAGACTGATGGAGACAAAAAGGGGAGAAAGGCCAGGCCATCTTGGCCCCACACAGGATGACTCTGATGGGTCATTTCCACTTCAGAACCCTGCTAAGTTTGGATGAGGCTCTCAGCATGCATCGTAACTCACCGTCTTCTTTCCAGTTCTGCTTCCTTTCCTTCCCTCCCTCCCTCCCATGGGTGTTGTTCTCCAGGGCACTTACCAATTAATGTTTTGCTCACTAAATTCCATCCTAGAGTGTGTCTCTAGAAGTACTCAGCCTGTGACACGTAACCTGCCCATTCCTTGAACACAGTGAATTTTTACACCTACAAAAGGCACAAGCATTGTCTTAAGAGTTTCTGAATCTTTAAGATTTAGCTTAGTGTCTAAACAAAAGCAAGTACAAAGGGCCTGTCACCAGTTGAACAAAAGTTGACTCAGATTCCTTTCCAGGCCAGAAAATCCACTGTGAGCTCAGTCTGGGGGTTGCTCCAACTGTGGCTCCCATCTGCCTCCCCTACATCTTTATATTTGAACGCCTACCCTCCAAAGTCTCCAAGCCTACAACCTGACCTGTCTAAGGCCCAGCCCTAAGCCAATTCAACAGGGGATAGAGTGTCAGGCTGTTGACCAGACTCACTCCTGCCCCATGCATCAACTGAGTCAATGTCTGGAGAGGGGTTAACACATATCCTTGGCACTAACTGATTGCAGCCATGAAATTAAAAGACGCTTACTCCTTGGAAGAAAAGTTATGACCAACCTAGATAGCATATTCAAAAGCAGAGACATTACTTTGCCGACTAAGGTCCATCTAGTCAAGGCTATGGTTTTTCCAGCGGTCATGTATGGATGTGAGAGTTGGACTGTGAAGAAGGCTGAGCACCGAAGAATTGATGCTTTTGAACTGTGGTGTTGGAGAAGACTCTTGAGAGTCCCTTGGACTGCAAGGAGAGCCAACCCGTCCATTCTGAAGGAGATCAGCCCTGGGATTTCTTTGGAAGGAATGATGCTAAAGCTGAAACTCCAGTACTTTGGCCACCTCATGCGAAAAGTTGACTCATTGGAAAAGACTCTGATGCTGGGAGGGATTGGGGGCAGGAGGAGAAGGGGATGACAGAGGATGAGGTGGCTGGATGCATCACTGACTCGATGGCCGTGAGTCTGAGTGAACTCCGGGAGTTGGTGATGGACAGGGAGGTCTGGCATGCTGCAATTCATGGGGTCGCAAAGAGTCGGACACGACTGAGTGACTGAACTGAACTGAACTTATTCCTTTGGCTGAGAACTTCCACTGCCTCCCTCAAGTTCTTTTGTTGAAATGCAAATAATCTAAGTATATATGTCTGTATGTCTTCAGTATTTATGAATTGATAAAAAGATGAGAAGGATTCAGGCCAAAACATAAACAATGGTTTTCTTTGGGTTGTAGAATTGTTGGTATTTCTTTTATTTTTCTACAGGACTGATGCTGAAGCACCAATACTTTGGCCACCTGATGTGAAGAGCCAACTCATTGGAAAATACCCTGACACTAGGAAAGATTGAGGGCAGGAAGAGAAGGGAGTAACAGAGGATGAGATGGTTAGTCAGTATCACTGACTCAATGAACATTGAGTTTGAGCAAACTCCAGGAGATAGTGAAGGACAGGGAGGCCTGGAGTGCTGCAGTCCATTGAGTTGCAAAGTATCAGACATGACTTAAGCAACTGAACAACAACAAGTTTTCTAAAATGAACCTGGGCTGTCTTTACAACAATATTTAAAATGAGTTTTCAAAGACAATAGGACTTTAACTTTCTCCTCTGCAGATAACCTTGGGAAAGGAAGCCCATTAAGCTATGAGCGTGAGAGGAAGGTAGTAATACCTTGCTGTTAATGATTTGGAAAGTCAGCCAGTTGATACCAGAGCATCGAGGAAAATGAGATGTTGAAAAGTTCTATGTTAGATGAAGCTGGCCATAGTGAGAGGCCATAGTTTTCTGATTAAGGCATCTAAGGTCAACCAGAGGAGGAAGGCTTTGCAAAAATGGACACAGGAGACATTACACTAACCTTATTCCTCACCCTCCAAGCATCCATCCCTTTGTGCCTACCCCCACAGCACGCAGGAGAAGGAAAAAAGCCTAGATGTACTTCTACCCCTTATGGCAGGGGAGCGCTTCTGCCTGCCCCTCTTCCTCCTCTGGTGATTTCTGAAGTCCTTTTATCTCTCACCTGTGAATTTCAAGTCCAGGTCTTCCCTGGTGGCTCAGATGGTAAAGAGTCTGCCTGCAATGCAGGAGACCTGGGTTCAATTCCTGGGCCAGGAAGATCCCCTGGAGAAGGGAATGGCAACCCACTCCAGTATTCTTGCCTGAAGAATTTCATGGAGAGAGGAGCCTGGTGGGCAAGAGTCCATGGGGTACCAAAGAGTCAGATGTGACTGAATGACTAACACAGAACTAGGCCAAAACACTTGATCCTTTTCTCACCTCCTCCAGGCTTGGCTCTGATACGTCTTACTGTCCAAGATGGGGAGAAGCCTACCAAACAGGAGCCCAGACTAGAACACCAAGAAGAAAGGGCACTGAGCCCTTCAGCTTAGCCTTGTCTATGCTCGGGGATGCCTTCCAGCAAAGCCCAATTCCACCTGCATTGCCGTGCACTGGCTTCGTGACCTCACAGCTCTCCCTGCTGCCTGGCTCCTGTGATCACTGCAGTTCTCACTTGGACCCTGCTGTCCCCTGGGTTCTGCTGCCTCCCCATTGCCCCCGACCCAGTTCTGTCCACCTGTGTGTGGGAACATGCAGGCATCTTCCGTGCTCTGTGGAAGACAAAGGAGACCCAGCTCTGTCCTGCGTGGTTCCCTCATATCCAGTTGTTACTAGAAACACTGGCATTAAAGCTTGGCCCAGGGAGTGGGGAGTCAGGGAGAAAGTCAAGGCGCCCCAGCTCCTTTCCTTTTCTTCTCTGTGGTGGATGAAGTCAGCACTTTGCACAGGTCCACTGGGGTCACCTTTATGCATTAAGCCAGCTCCCTGGCTTTCACCTTTAACAGCCAGCACTGAAGGGTCTTCTCTGAAAGAGTTCCCAGAGTCCACTTCACCTGCAAGCCTAGAGAGTAGACTTGTCTGTGAATGTGTGTTCCTAGTGCCTAACCCTCTTCCCCTTACTGGAGGGTGAGGAATAAGGTTAGTGTAATGTCTCCTTGCAGTCTTTGTAATCCCAGGGACTGCCACACACCAGGCTTACTTATCCTTCACTATATCCTGGCGTTCGCTCAAACTGGTTTCCACTGAGTCAATGATGCCATCCAACCATCTCATCAGTGGTTGCCATCTCCTCCTTCTGCCTTCAATCTTTCCCAGCATCAGGGTCTTTTCCAATGAGTTGACTCTTCTAATCAGGTGGCCAGAGTATTGGAACTTCAGCATCAGTCCCTCCAATGAGTATTCAGAGTTGATTTCCTTTAGGATTGACTGGACTGATCTCCTTGCTGTCCAAGGAACTATCAAGAGTCTTCTCCACAGTCTTCACTACAGTTTGAAAGCGTTGATTGTTCAACGCTCAGCCTTCTTTATGGTCCAAATTTCACATCCGTACATGACTACGGAAAACCCATAACTTTGGCTATGCGGACCTTTGTCAGTAAAGGAGTCTCTGCTTTTTAATACCCTAGGTCTGTCACAGCTTTTCTTCCAAGGAGCAGGTGTCTTTTAATTTCATGGCTGCTGTCATAGTCCTTAACCAATAGCTGATGGGGCAGGAACGTGAGAGCCTCAGCAGCCTTGCTGTGGGTTGGGACAAACCCTCAAGTTCCCCTGGAGGGTTGGGGGTAGAAAGGTATTCTCCTTCCTTCTGAGGCCCTCCCTTCCTTCCCCATCTCCCTGGCTACTGCCTTGAATGCATCACTTACTCACATGTGAACCCTCTCTCCTGGTCTGCTTCTGGGGAACATGACTTAAGACTCTCTCCATTTCCCTCTCTTCTTTCTTCTTCCTAGAAGCAGTGAGCTCAAACCACTTCTATAGTCTACTTTCCCTCTACCACACTTCAGTAAACCTCACTTCTTAGAGTGGTGAGATGTCCTTTTTTGAAAATGTCTTTCTAAAGAAATACCAAGAGATGTAATTCAGCACAATCTTCTTTTAACAAGACAGATGCACTCTGGGAAAATGGAAACCCAGGAACCCTCTTGGACTTGGCAATAATGACAGTTGACAAGAGCCTTGGGCCATTTATCTCAGAATTTTAAACTTAAAACACCCTCATCCCTTTACTGAATTATATGTTAAACTTGTTCAATTATTTTCAACCAAATTGCAAGTTATCCTCCAGATGCTAAATTTGACCTGCTTTTTGAAAATAGGTTAGACAGTCTGTGTGCTCCTCTGAAATCTGACATCGTTCCATAACTAACATTAACTTAAAAATAGGAGTGAGCCACCTTTGCAATAAACTGTCAATAAAATGTGGTCTGCAGAGACTTGACGAAGTTTGCTTCTGATTGGTTTTAAAAGTTTAATATGAAACAAGAAGTTCCTGATATTGGGCTAATTTCTTCTTCAAATCAATCCTGCTTATGTAGTACATTAGGAAGAACCATTAAGCTTGTGCATGGTATCACAAGGCCAAGCCTGAATTTCATTGACCATAAAATAAAAGATCAGCCATGATGTCAACCTGGAGACCTAGAGCCCTGGTTTCAGGAGGAGGAGATTTGATGTTTCTCTTTCCACCAGTCTTCTAGACTAACTTTAGATATATCATTTTAGAATCTCTAAGTGAAGATATTCCAAAGAATGCTCATGCTTAATGATATAATGAGTCAGTTTCATCAAGCTAATTTTTGTCCTCCTGTGAATTTCATCAAACTTTTTGCCAAACAGAACATAGTAAAGTGAAGAATTATTTCCAAAGTCGTGGGTAATTTAAACATTCAGGACCACAATTAAATCTGAAATGAACATTGCTACTAAATTAGATAGCACACTTCTACCATTATTCTCCTTCTTGCGGCCAAATTAACAATACCAGAAATAGCAAGCAACTCTTGAAAGCAGAAAATTACACTACGTGTAGAAGGGAGGTTGTTGTTCAGTCGCTCAGTCACGTCTGACTTTTTGCAACCCCGTGGACTGCAGCACACCAGGCTTCCCTGTCCTCCACTATCTCCTGGAGTTTGCTCAAACTCATGTCCCCTGAATCAGTGATGCTATCCAATCATCTCATCCTCTGTCGCCCTCTTCTCCTCCTTCTCTCAATCTTATGGTATGGAAGGGTTGAGCAAATAATATTCTCTGAGGGTTTTGAGTTCTTAGCATGTGACAGATACTATCTTAGAAGCTTTATCATATTAAACTACTTAGTCCTCACAGCAATGAGGATTATCAGTGAGATAAATACTATTATTATCCCCACTTTTCCAGAAGAGAAAATGTAGTTACTAACAGCAAGGCATTTGTCCCTCATGTACAGTTTTAAGGGGTGAGGAATTAAACTCAGTTTTCCTCCACAGCCTATACTCTCACCAACTATGGGATCAAGCTGCCTCTGACAGAAGACTGACTCAATCAAAACACAAACAAACCTTCCTCCATAATCAACCAGGAAACCTAAACTTCTTTCTGTGGGACCAATTCCATGAACAAGGACAGGGCCTCAGAAGGCCTGTGTGAACTTGTAAACAAAAGAAGGCGGCAACATCTAGCGACCCTGGCACCACTGAGCGGTATGGGTGGGCACCATTCTCCAAGACCACAGTGTGAGTGGCTCCCCCTGGAGGTGGGCAACCCTGAAGCAGGAAGAAAATGATCAAGTCTGTGAAGCCCTGGAGATGTTTTGGATTGGAGTGAGGTCCAAAACAGAGGAGGGAAGCCTGGGGGAACAACTAGGCCAGCAAAGCAGAGCTATGAGGCTGTGAGAATTTGATACAAAGCAAAAACGTCACCAAACGGGAGCTGGGAGGTGATTGAAGAAATTCCTGGCCTGCTCAGATTTTTGACAGATTGGATCCTCAATTAAATTTGCTCTGAATTCTTAACTGCCCATTGGCCTCCTCTCAAATCAGTCCCAAGAGAATGTACTTTGGGCATCAATCACAGCCTTATCGTGGGCAAGGGGCTGTGTAACTCAATGAAGCTATGAGGCATGCTCCACAGGGCCTCCCATTGATAGACGGGTCATAATGAAGAGTTGAGACAAACAACGGTCCAAAGCACCCCAGTATTCTTGCCCTGAAAATTCCATGAACAATATGAAAGGCAAAAAGATATGACACCAGAAGATAAGCTCCCTCAGTTTGAAGGTGTCCAATATGCCCCTGGGGAAGAGTGAAGGACAATTAATAATAGCTCTAGAAAGAATGAAGCTGCTGGGCCAAAGGGAAACAATGCTTAGTTGTGGATATGTCTGGTAGTGAAAGGAAAGACTGATGCTGGAAAGAACAATTTTGCATAGGAACCTGGAATGTTAGGTCCATGAATCAAGGCAAATTGGACATGGTCAAGCAGGAGATGGAAGATTGAACATTGATATCTTAGGAATCAGTAAACTAAAATGGACAGGTATAGGTGAATTTAATTCAGATGGCCATTATATCTACTATTGTGGGAAAGAATCCCTTATTTAAAAAAAAAAAAAAAAAAAAAGGAGTAGCCCTCATAGTCAACAGAAGAATCCAAAATGCAGTACTTGGGTGCAACCTCAAAAATGACAGAATGATCTCAGTTCATTGCCAAGGGAAGCCATTTAACATCACAGTAATCCAAGTCTATGACCTAACCACTGATGCTGAAGAAGCTGAAATTGAACAATTCTATGAAGACCTATAGGACCTTCTAGAACTAACACCAAAAAAAGATATCCTTTTCATTATAGGAGACTGAAAATGCAAAAGGACGAAGTCAAGAGATACCTGGAGCAATAGGCAAGTTTTGCCTTCAAGTCCAAAATGAAGCAGGGTAAAGGGTAACAAGAGAACATGCTGGTCATGGCAAACATCCATGCCAACAATCCAAGAGGCAACTCTATACATGAACATCAGCAGATGATCAATACCAAAATCAGAATTAATTATATTCTTTGCAGCTGAAGATGTAGAAGCTCTATACAGTCAGCAAAAGCAAGACTAGGAGCTGACTGTGGCTCAGATCATCGGCTCCTTATTGCAAAATGTAGGCTTAACTTGAAGAAAGCAGGGAAAACCACTAGACCATTCAGGTATGACCTAAGTCAAATCCCTTATGACTATATAATGGAAGTGAAGAATAGATTCGAGGGATTAGATCTGATAGACAGAGCGCCTAAAGAGCCATGGATGGAAGTTCATAATTTGTACAGGAGGCAGTGACCAAAACCATTCCCAAGAAAAAGAAATGCAGGAAGTGGTTGTCTGAGGAGGCTTTATAAATAGCTGAGGAAAGAAGAGAAGTGAAAGGCAAAGGAGAAAAGGAAAGATATACCCAACTGGATGCAGAGTTCTAGAGAACAGCAAGGAGAGATAAGGCTTTCATAAGTGAACAATGCAAAGAAATAGAGGAAAATAATAGAATGGAAAGACCAGAGATCTCTTCAAGAAAATTGGAGATATCAAGGGAACATTTCATGCAAGGATGGGCACAGTAAAGGACAGAAGTGGTAAAGACCTAATAGACGCAGAAGATATTAAGTAGAGGTGGCAATAACACATAGAAGAACTATACAAAAAAGGTCTTAATGACCTGGATAACCATGATGGTATGGTCACTCAGCTAGAGCCAGAGATCCTGAAGTGTGACGTCAAATGGGCCTTAGGAAGCATTACCACAATAGAGTTAGTGGAGGGGATGGAATTCCAGCTGAGTGATTTACAATTCTAAAATCCTAAATAATCCTATTTAAAATCCCAAAAGATGATGTTGTCAAAGTGCTGCACTCAATATTTCAGCAAATTTGGAAAACTGAGCAGTGGCCACAGGACTAGAAAAGGTCAGATTTCATTCCAACCCCAAAGAAGGGCAATGCCAAAGAATGTTCAAACTATTGCACAATTGCACTCATTTCACATGGTAGCAAGTATGCTCAGAATCCTTCAAGCTAGGTTTTAGTGGTATGTGAACCAAGAACTTCCAGATGTACAAGCTGGGCTTAGAAAAGGCAGAGGAAACAGAGATCAAATTGCCAACATTTGCTGTGTCATAGAGAAAGCAAGGAAATTCCAGAAAACATCTACCTCCACTTCATTGACTATGCAAAAGGCTTTGACTGTGTGGATCACAACAAACTGTGGAAAATTCAAAAGATGGGAATACAAGATCCTCTTACCTGCCTCCTGAGAAACCTGTATGCAGGTCAAGAAGCAACAATTAGAACCAGACATGGAACAACGGACTGGTTCCAAATTGGGAAAGGAGTATGTCAAGGCTGTATGTTGTCACCCTGTTTATTTAACTTATATGCAGAGTACATCAGGCAAAATGCCAGGCTAGGTGAATCACAAGCTGGAATCAAGACTGCCAGGAGAAATATCAATAACCTCAGATATGCAGAGAATAACACTAGTGGCAGAAAGTGAAGAGGAACTAAAGAGCCCCTTGATGAGGGTGAAAGAGGAGAGTGAAAAAGCTGGCTTGAAACTCAATATTAAAAAAAAAAAAATGGAGATCACAGCATCCAGTCCCATGACTTCATAGCAAATAGATGGGGAGACAGTGGAAACAGTGACAGACTTTATTTTCTTGGGCTCCAAAATCACTGATGACAGTAACTGCAGCCACAAAATTAAAAGACACTTGCTTCTTGGAAGCTATGACAAACCTAGACAGCATATTAAAAAGCAGAGACATTACTTTGCCAATAAAGGTCTGTATAGTTAAAGCTGTGGTTTTTCCAGCAGTCATGTATGTACATGAGAGTTGGACCATGAAGAAGGCTGAGCACTGAAGAATTGATGCTTTTGAACTGAGGTATTGGAGAAGACTCTTGAGAGTCCCTTGGACAGCAAGGAGTTCAAACGAGTCAGTCCTCAAGGAAATCAGTCCTGAATATTCACTGGAAGGACAGATGCTGTAGCTGAAGTTCCAATACTCTGGCCACCTAATTAGAAGAACTGACTCATTGGAAAAGACTCTGATGCTGGGAAAGATTGAAGGCAAAAGAAGAGGGAGGCAGATGATGAGACATTTAAATAGTATCACTGATTCAATGCACATGAGTTTGAATAAGCTCTAGGAGACAGTGGAGGAGAGAGGAGCCTGGTGTGCTGCAGTCCATGCAATTGCAAAGAGCTGGACATGACTGAATGACTGAACAGCAACATAGAGAGTAAAATGACCCTCTTCCCAGCCTCCTCCATCCACACCCCCGACTTGCTTCCCCTCCAATGACACCCACCCAGATGCACTTCAAGGGGCTGTACTTGTCTGCCTTTGCTTGGTTCTCTTAGACTTCTTACTCACCTGGGGAATGCCCGATTGTCATTTAGGACAGTTACTATATCATCTGAGTAAGTGTGAAAGTGTTAGTCACTCAGTCATGTCTGACTCTTTCCAATGCCATGGCCTGTAGCCCACCGGGCTTCTCTGTCCATGGGATTCTCCAGACAAGAATACTGGAGTGGGTTTCCATTCCCTTCTCCAAGGAATTTTCCCAACCCAGGGATTGAACCTGGGTTTTCTGCTTTGCAGGCGTATTCTTTATCATCTGAGCTACCGGTGAAGCCCCATATCATCTACAGTATAGACAGTATCTGTTCTGTTGTAAACAACCAGTCCTCATTAGCTGAACCAAATGGAATTCCTCAGGGCATTAGAGAGGCCACTGAAATTATAGGATGTTAGTCTCTCTCTCCAGTACTCTTGCCTGGAAAATCCCATGGATGGAGGAGCCTGGTGGGCTGCAATCCATGGGGTCGCTAAGAGTTGGACATGACTGAGCAACTTCATTTTCACTTCTCACCTTCATACACTGGAGAAGAGTGAGTGTGTGTGAGTGTGAGTGTGTGTGTGTACACATACATACATTCACATGCACACCATAGCTATAAATATAGATACAGATGCCTAGAGAGCAAACATTGTGTGTGTATGTATGTGTGTGTATATGTGTAGAAAGAGAGAGAGAGTATACATACATATTGTAATTTTAATGGCCTCTCCTGTGCCCTGAGGAATTCTGTTTGGTTCAGCTAATGAGGACTGGTTGTTTACAATAGGCCAGATGCTGTGCTCAGAATTCAAAGGTAGTTGTAAAAGTGATCCCTTGTTAACCTCTCCCTCATATAAGCCTGCTAATACAGAACCTTATAACTCTCAGTATGTTTCAGACTCACTGGGAGCACTTTATATTTCTGCCCAGGCTACATGCTATAGAAATTCTGACATCCAATCTAAGATGTCACTGCCTATTTGAAGTGTATTTTGTCTACAACTAAGAAAGAAAAATGCTTCAAGTTAAGTTATTTCATCAGTTTTAAGCAGCACAGATTTCTGAAATGTAGGGGAAAATTACATCTAAGAATAGTAGTTTGCCTAGTTTGGGGACCCAGGCATTAATGTGTGGTTTTCTTTAAATATCTATTTATTTGGCCATGCTGGGTATTAGTTGCAGCATGCAGGATCTTAGTTGCAGCATGTGAACTCTTAGATGCAGAATGTGGGATCTTAGTTCCCTGACCGAGGATCAAACCTGGGCCCCCTGCATTAGCAGTATGAACTCTTCATGACTAGACTATGTGTTTTAAATGAGACTTAAATGATTCTAATAAGAATCACTGCCCTGCTACCTCTACCATATGTCTTACTATTCACCCATTCTTCATTCAAGAAGCATATTTTAAACACTTGCTGAACTGCAGATGGTCTATAATGTGTAATATTACACACACATTATATATATATACACACACACATAATATATATATATAATACATAGCAGACATTAATATGGCAAGTTTCCCACCCATATGGAGTTTATACTCTAGTATAGAAGAGATAGGTAAATTAATGAGTGCATTTTCTGTCTCCTTCACCAGATCATGAAAGCAGTAACTCTTCCCTAAGTAAAATGGCTCTATTCCTAATAGAATGGGGAGAGACTATGCAAACCTTCTGTCCCATGGATGAAAAACTTCACCTTTGTTATGCTCCAGGACCTCGACTCTTGATACACCAGACCTCACCCATCAAAAAACTATGAACAGTATTGCTCTTTCCAGCTGAGAAGCAACTGGGCCTTGAACAGTAATAACAACAAGGAAGGTGAGGTATTCTTGGCTAGAAATTGCTGGAAAGCTGAGCACACTGGCAACAGAGTCAGGAAGAAGAAAGATCAAAAAACTAAAGTAACAAGCGGAACAGAAGAAAAAGAATAGTAAGCTGCAGGGGTGGCAGATAGAAGATAGGACACTAGAGATTAGAAGCAGCCAAGACCACAAAAATGACCAGAAGCAAAAAGTGACAATGGACAAGAGATCTGGTAACAAAGAATCAGAGGGGAAAAAAGACCAGAACATTAGCAGTTACAGTGCAAATAGAAATGCATAGCCAGCATCAGGTGAGGAATTTGGAGCAGAAATGAGTCAAGTCCTACCTGAAAGATACTTCATTACAAAGTAGAAGAGCAACTGACGTTAATAATCATTGAGATTAACAATTATTTTCTATTATTAAAATTGCTGCCCAACCCCATTTAAAAGCTTTGAGAGGCTTACACAGTTACGATTGAGTCCCTTTTAAGGAATTGCTGATAAGACTGTTGTAGCCACGCATTCTGGGAAACAAACTCAACTCAGGACAAGGCAGAGAGTGGAGCGGAGTTTATTTTACCGGCGGCCCCAAAGCAGAGTCTCCCCTTAGCCAAGGACCCTGACCAGTTTTTCTGAAAACCTTATATACCCTAAGTGTACGTGACCAAACCCACCTCCCCAAATCCCCTGAAACTACTCTGAACAAAGGAAAAGAAAGATACAATCAAAGTTAACCCGTGATTCATATGCCTTAAGCCTCGGTAGTTAACAGTGGACAATTATCAATAGGCCTGTGGTCATACCCCAATAAGCATAATAGAATTTATGATTCTATTCGCTTACACAGATAATTAGGGTATTCTTTTAGGCAACAGAGAGTCTAGGTACAAGCCCTGGGGCTCTTGCATCCAGGGGGCCTGGTTTTCCAGTTGGTATGTCATTTCCATAGATACTGGGCATAGAGCTCAAAGCCCACAGTCCGGCCCAAGATGGAGTCCTGCTTTCAAGATGGAGCTTGTTCTGTCTGTTTCCTCCTCATCTATCATTTACTGAGTTGCTACTTTATAGCAGGTATTAAGAGACAAAAATCTCACAGTCCACTGAAGGAAAGAAACACAAAAACACATAACTGGTACTGCGGGGAATTTGGCACAGCACCCGGTGACTCCAGATCCTGAGTCCATGTCTGCTGACCTGAAGGTGCACAGGTGTTCATGCCACCAGTAGAAGCTCAATTTGGCTGAGCAAAGGGCTCATTATCAGAAAGTACAGAACAGGAGGCATTTGCGGGTCGCACTTTGGCCTGAGTAGACCGAGACAATGCTACGTGGGCTGGGTGGTCGGCTGGGAGATTGGGCTGGAGAGGAAACATAGTAAATTGGGAAGAGGAGAGACGAGACAGCCTGGACGCTTGAACCAGCATAGGGAGGGTTGACGACTACAAGACCCGAGCAGCGTCATCCTTTATACCAGAAAGCTGGTGGCATTTTAGGGAAAAAATAAAACAAGAAGAAAGTGGAGGAGGTGCTAGAAGAAGAGGAAGAAGAATAAGTGATGGAAGAGTTTTAGACCATTGAGTGGAAAAGGGCAAAGTGGAGTATCTCCTAAAGTGGAAGAGGTTCTCAGATGAGGATAACACATGGGAACCAGAAGAGAAACTGGATTGCCCTGACCTCATTGCTGAGTTTCTGCAGTCACAGAAAACAGCACACGAGACAGATAAATCAGAGGGAGGCAAGCGCAAAGCTGATTCTGATTCGGAAGATAAGGGAGAGGAGAGCAAATCAAAGAAGAAGAAAGAAGAGTCAGAAAAGCCACGAGGCTTTGCCCAGGGTTTGGAACCAGAGCGGATTATTGGAGCTAGACTCCAGTGGAGAACTCATGTTCCTGATGACATGAAGAACTCTGATGAGGCTGACCTGGTCCCTGCTGAGGAAGCCAACGTCAAGTGCCCACAGGTTGTCATATCCTTCTATGAGGAAAGGCTGACGTGGCATTCTTACCCCTCAGAGGATGATGACAAAAAAAGAAAACAATAATTAACTCTCTTGAATACCAGCCCCTGTCACATCTGACTGTGGGTTTCAAGTGGGGAAAGAAGGAGTTCTACTTGTTTTGACACCATAAAGGTGGCTTGAGAAGATGTCCTTTGAAGAGCCAGTATAGTTTCTATGCCCTACAGCAGCCCAAGGGCTTCAAAGCCATTCCACACTATACAGTTTGCACACCCATCCCGGTGGAGGGGGAGGGAAGGAGGGTCAGTGTTTGAAGGCAACCCATTCTGAACCTTCCAAAAAAAAAAAAGCAAATGGCCTTCTAGGAAGAACAAAACGCAGAATGGGATGTGGGAGCGCAAGAGATACTATAGATCTTCAAAGAGCATCTCCACAACCCACAGAGCCTTGCTCCCAATAGTGTTAACTCTGCAGTTTTACATCATGGCATGTGTGTGGTTTTTGGTTATTACTGGTGTATTATTTGGGGTGGGTGGGATGGGGTGGGAAAGAAAGGAGATGGGTTAGGATCATTTTTGTTAAAATTTGGGGAAACAGTGAAAGAAAAGAAAAAACAACTAATAATGACTGGGTTCTGTGTCCAGAATATCATATCCTTTCAAAAAATGTCTTTGGCAACCTAAATGAGGACTGTGAGAGACTATTTAAAAGCTGTGAATGCCTGAAACTTAGAAGCCAAGGTATTCCCTGCCTGAGCTTAATGCTGTTCCCAACAAAAGACTAAGAAGCTACCAAAAAGATACATGCATCACAATGCTCAGTTCAGTTCAATTCAATTGCTCAGTCGTGTCCGACTCTTTGTGACCCCATATATCACAGCACGCCAGGCCTCCCTGTCCATCACCAAATTCCAGAGTTCACTCAGACTTGCGTTCATCGAGTCAGTGATGCCATCCAGCCATCTCATCCTCTGTCGTCCCCTTCTCCTCCTGCCCCCAATCCCTCCCAGCATCAGAGTCTTTTCCAATGAGTCAACTCTTCACATGAGGCGGCCAAAGTACTGGAGCTTCAGCTTTAGCATCATTCCTTCCAAAGAAATTCCAGGGTTGATCCCCTTCAGAATGGACTGGTTGGATCTCCTTGCAGTCCAAAGGATTCTCAAGAGTCTTCTCCAACACCGCAGTTCAAAAGCATCAATTCTTCAGCACTCTGCTTTCTTCACAGTCCAACTCTCACATCCATACATGACTACTGGAAAAACCATAGCCTTGACTAGACGGACCTTAGTCAGCAAAGTAATGTCTCTGCTTTTGAATATGCTATCTAGGTTGGTCATAACTTTTCTTCCAAGGAGCAAGCGTCTTTTAATTTCATGGCTGCAATCACCATCTGCAGTGATTTCGGAGCCCCCCGCCAAAAAATGTCTGACACTGTTTCTCCATCTATTTCCCATGAAGTGATGGGACCAGATGCCATGATCTTCGTTTTCTGAATGTTGAGCTTTAAGCCAACTTTTTCACTCTCCTCTTTCACTTTCATCAAGAGGCTTTTGAGTTCCTCTTCACTTTCTGCCATAAGGGTGGTGTCATCTGCTTATCTGAGGTGATTGATATTCCTCCCAGCAATCTTGATTCCAGCTTGTGTTTCTTCCAGTCCAGCGTTTCTCATGATGTATACTGCATAGAAGTTAAATAAGTAGGGTGACAATATACAGCCTTGATGTACTCCTTTTCCTATTTGGAACCAGTCTGTTGTTCCATGTCCAGTTCTAACTGTTGCTTCCTGGCCTGCATAGAGATTTCTCAAGCTCATAGCAGCATTATTCACAACAGACAAGGGAAGCAACCTAAATGTCCATCAACAGATGAATGGATAAAGATTTGGTACATGTATACAATGGAATATTACTCAGCCATCAAAATAAGGAAATATTGCCATTTCCAGCAACATGGCTGAAACTAGAAATTATCATACTGAATGAAGTCAGAAAGAGAAAATCAAATACCATATGATATCACTTATATGTGAAATCTAAAAAAAAAAAGATACTAATGAACTTATTCACAAAACAGAAACAGACTCACAGACACAGAAAACAAATTTATGGTTACAAAGGGGAAAGGGAAGGGGGAAGGATAAACTGGGAGTCTGGGATAAACAGATACACACTATTACATATAAAAAACAGAAAGGTCTTACTGTATGTTGTAATAAACTATAATGGAAAAGAGAAATATATATATACATATATAGATATGAATCACTTTACTGTATACCAGAAACTAACACAACATTGTAAATCCACTATATTTCAATAAAAATAAAGAAATAAAGCATTGAGCCTGGAGCCAGGGAGATCTGTTGAAAGAATAATGGTCCCAGTGAATGATCACAAAGGTTTGAACCAAGCCAGTGGTGTCATGGATGGAGAAAGGGATACCAAGACATGTTTAGGAACAGAATTGAGAGGACTCGGGCTGAATGACGAGTTCCTAAAAGAAAGGGCAAAATCAAGAGTGGCTTGGGTAACTGCATAGAAGCTTTTTACAGAAACTGATTACAACAGGAGAGAGTTGAAGCAGGAAGGAGGGGCAGGTAACAGGTGCCGCTTCGGTCTTGTTAAATTTAAGATGACTCTGAGGCATCCAAGTTCAAATCTCTAGTAGCCACTGGGAACACAGAAAAATAGTTGAGCCAGAGTTACCTGTTATATCTCCAAAAGCTGTAACTAAGGAGACAAGAGAGGATGTACACATGGAAACAATTAGTGAACAAAGAAATGTGGAGCATTTAAGATGCTAAAATTCCTTAAGTGGGATAATCAGGATTCGAAGAGGAGGGAGAACCATGCCAGCTAGCAGAGTAGGAGAAAGGAAGCTTGGCTATGAAGAATGGGAAGAATTTGGAAAAGCAGAGGAAGAATACTTCAGTGGTCAGAAGATGCACACACCAAGTCAGAAGGCAGAAGTGGAAACTTAGGCAGAAGTTAGGTTACAGAGTACGAGCATGATGACTAAAAATCTAGGTAAGAGCAGGTTACCAGGGGTCCAAAAGTCAGGAAGAAGAAGGAGGTCTCATCACAATAGGGAACAAGAGGCTGTTACACATTTTGAAGAGAAGAAGGTCATGATAGAAACGTTTAACCACTCCATTCAAATGTAGTCTAGGAGATTCATCCCATGCGTATTCACATCTGTGCCCAACACAAAATTATCATCTTTTCAGTAAAGCCTTTTGATCATCCACATTTATATAAAGAAATCTTAAAATAGAGAATTTCCCAAAGATATAGCAAGGTGAAGAAGCACAGTAACAGTGAAATTTCATGATGCCAAGTATCATTACAATAAATTACTCTGCCTAACGAACATGTCCACGTTCTACAGATGGTCCATAATAATAGTGTTCTGTTGAGCAGCTTATAACATGCCTTCTGTCTGAGAGATCCTGTTTAACACATGCTTTCCTTTATACTTGACCATGGGGGTCACTTGCAATGGTGACTCTGAAATATTCATGAGCTATCCCAAATCTTGGATCACAGATGAATAACAGAACAGGAATTCCTTTTCTCTTCATTAACAGTTGAGTCAAGAATCTAATAAAGGTTTTTCTGCTTCTCTGGGTAGGACAGTTAGCTTAGGAGTCAGTTTGAATAATAGGGACCCAACTTCTTCCACTCGGTTCCTCTGAGTTGAGCAGACTGACAAAATACTCCTATGAACCATCAAGGCCACTGCCTCCATAGCATCACAGGTAGGCATGTGACTAGGGGTGGTAGCTGTGATTGGTTCAGGAATGGATACATAACCTGAATTAACCCAGTGAGACACAGGCAAATACTGCCAAGGACTGAAACAGCCCACCTCTTCTTCCTTGCAAATTAAATTCTGACTTTCAATTATTGGGTGACCTTAGCAACATCATATCTAGCCCCTAGGGGATAAATGTCAATAAGCCTAAAACTACCAAGTAATTGTATTCCCTTTGAAAAGGATTGGTAAAGCATGAGTGTGCAAGGTAACTGACCCACGAGACCTCGAGGAGTTCTGTAGAGTTTTTCCGCATTCTCAAAAGACACAAGCAGGGACTTACTTACTCTTTACTGCTTTTGGACATTGTCATATGAAGATGTGATATCAGGAGCTGCTACAACCGTCTGAGATTACGAGGAGGAGGCCCACAGAGAAGCTGACCAAACGCCCTCACATGATTGATCCCCTACATCAACTCATTTTGGAACTGCCTCTATCTCTGGGCTTTGCGCTATGTGAGAAAGTAAGCCCCTTTGACCCAGTTTTCCGTTACTTGTGGCCAAAACCACCCTAAGTGATTCGGGATGAAATCTGGCCCTTTTGCTGCCGCTCTCAGAAAACGGAAGTTCTTCCTCCACTGATGTGACTCATCAGGTGGGACGTGACCTTGGTTCTCTCGACCTCTATCAGGGAGGCAGCAATCAGAAAAGCAAGCCAACAAGAGAAGCACTGTTTGGAGACAGACAGATGATATTATCTGAACATCTAGGTCCAGTTTTTTCCATGAAGTTACCTCCAAATTTTTCAGTTATGTGAATCAAAAAATTTCCTTTTCCCTTCTTCCTAGTTTATGTAGCTTCTCCTCCACTTGTAATTTAAAGACATCTACATATACACAGGTATGGAGGGAGGAAAAAAACTAATTGAGATAACATGGAAAACCTCCAGAAGAATGTCAGGTCATAGGCAACAACAGTGGAACCTTAATCTATGCTTTCTGTACTTCTTTTATATCCTTCAGTCAAATTATCACAACCAAGAATAACATCAAGTAAGTGCCAATCCTCTCCAACTTCCTCCACCTCCCCAATCCCAAATATCCCACAAGTTTGAAATAAGACCCAGCCAAGCATCCATACCAGCCCTGAAAACAAGGCAGAAGAAAAAGGAAGCAAGGTGGTCAATTATGTGACCTTTCCTTCCTTCCCTTCCCACTCTAAAGAAAGTTCTTTTCATGTATTAGATTCTTTTACTATAAATGATTCCCAGCTGTTTCATCCTCAACTGCTGCCAAATGGCTGAAAAAATTCCAGCATTTTATCAATCATATCACATTCACAGGTCACATCTGGTTCAGTCCTCTGTCACAGCACATTTGGTTTATATGCTAATGTTTATCTGTGCTACAAGATGTCAAGTCCCTCAAGACTAGGAAGAGTCTTCTCTATTGAACACTCCGTGCCGAATACAGTACATAACAGTACAGTGCAATACAGTACATAACACACTGAAGGCATCTAAGAATACTTGCTGATTGAACAGGAGAATGAATTCCACCTCAAGGCTCCCTTAATTTATATGAGAAAGTAGGGGTGTTCTTTAAAGATGAGTCAGGCCAGGGAATACAAATACACCAGATTATTTATCTATCAAGAGCAGTTCTTAGCTGTAAGCAACAGAGGAAAACCCGGACTGATTAATTAGAAAAGAAATGTATTTAAGAGAAGTTGGGTAGCACAAAAATTGTTAGGAGGTCTGGAGAACCAGTGCAAGGCTTACCTTTAAAAACAAAGCCCGATTTCACAGCACAGAACTGGGCAGTTGAGGAAACCAGCACCGTACTAAGCATTGGCAGAAATGCTACCTTGGCCGCCAGTGTCACCAAAAATGGAGGCTCCATCCCCATTATGTTATCTTACATTCTTCACATGTGAATTGTAGACTTTTATCCAGGTGCATCTGACTGCAGAGTCTGGCTTCATATTTGCATTCTCATGGCAAAAAGACTTGAAATTTATGTCTATTTCTATATCGAGGAGGTAAAAATTTACTATAAGAGAAGTGTCTCTAAACATAGAAAGGCCACTCAAAAGATGATGAGCAGTCATGAATGTAAGACATGCTCACTACTTTGGAACTTAGAATTTTAGACACAAAGTCCTCTGTATGCGTCCCACCCATATCTGGACCAAAGCCCTGAATGAGGCAATGACTGACTCCAGGGCCCTCAGAGATGGCTCTTCAGACTCTTCTCCAGTGGTCTGCTCTGCCATCAGCCATCTAGGCTGACCTTAAGGCAGCAAGGAAACCAGAAGGAATGCAAGAAGAGTGTATGAGTTTAGTTTGAGAAATGTGTCTCACACAAGTGGTTGAAAGTAAATGATAAGGAATTTGCTTCCACTAACTCACAATCTTGGGAGGGGGATGAGAAGGCAAAAAGATATGATACCAGAAGAGAGCCCAAAAGGTTGGAAGGTGTCCAATATGCTACTGGGAAAGAGCAGAGGGCAAATACTAATAGCTCCAGTAAGAATGCTAGGCCAAAGTGGAAATGACACTCAGTTGTGGATGTGTCTGGTGGTGAAAGTCCAGTGCTATAAAGAACAATATTGCATAGGAACCTGGAATGTTAGCTCCATGAGTCAAGGGGAATTGGACGTGGTCAAGGAGGAGATGGCAAGAGTGAACATCTATATCTTAGGGATCAGTGAACTAAAATGGATGGGAATGGGCAAATTTAATTCAGATGACCTATATATGAACTGATATATCTACTACTGTGGGCAGAATCCCTTAGAAGAAATGGAGTAGCCGTCATAGTCAACAAGAGTCTGAAATCCAGTACTTGTGTGCAATCTTAAATAGGACTGAATGATCTCAGTTCATTTCCAAGGTAAACCATTTAATATCACAGTAGTCCAAGTCTCTGCCTCAATCACTGATACTGAAGAAGCTGAACAGTTCTATGAAGACCTACCAGACCACCTAGTGAAGAAGGAATTCATAGGGCCTGGACACCATCTTAGGCCTGTTCATGCTGATCATACTCGGCCACCTCTCCAACAGACTCTGGACTCTGTGCCTATGGAAACTACAATACAAGGATAAGACCCCCTCTGGACAGGGGAATCTTGAAGATCACATCCAGGTTACTCATCGCCTAAGAGAAAACATACTCTAATCACCCCTGCCTCTAGACAGGTCATAAATTCTTTCTGTATCTATCGGAGTGTAACCACAGGCTTATTGATTATTAACTGTTTGAACACCCAACACTTGATAACACTTGAATAATGGGGTTATTGTGATTGTATTTACCCTTCCTTTGTTTTATGTAAGTCTCAAGGAGATTGGGATGGTGGGTTCGGATACATACACATGGGGTATAAAAGATTTTCACAAATGCTGGTCGGGGTCCTTGGCTAAGAAGAGACTGCTTTGGGCACGCCGGTATAACAAACTGCACTCCACTATCTGCATTGTCCTTCTGAGTGAGTTTGTTTCCCAGAACGTGTGGCTATAACATTTGGTGCGTTGGCCGGGAAACTCCTCGCTTTGAGGAGACAGGTCTCATTTGAGGCCACCCCAAGGCTTTGTAGCTTGAATCTCCTAGAGAGGGGAAGGCACCTCGTCCCTCTGGAAGAATTCAGCCTCTCAACGCCGGGTTTCTTTGCTTTGGCAGGTAGTGAAAGGCAGCAAGGGAACTGAGCCCTCAGGTGGGGAGGAGCCCACCTGGTAGGGTGGATGAGGGGGCCTGATCACCCCCCTGGGAGGGACCAGAAGGGAGACACATAGGAAACTGGTTTAGGTTGGCGACAATACCTGCTCGGCACTCAGGTCAAAGGCCATGCCAGGGATTTAAAAAAAAGGGAATTTAGGGTTTAAGCAAGCCAGCTAGAGGTGTGTCCACGCCGTCTTAAGGAACGTGCTGAGCTGTTGCCACAGGGTTTTAGAAAGAGGATATCGATTTCCGCACGCTCGTATTCTGCCCTCCCCCAGGAGGTACCCATGTGCTGTGTGACCCATCACCTCCCCTGCCAGTGGAAACAGGTAGATTGGCTTCTCGGGGCCCTGGGACGTGGGAATCCAGAGGTAAGACAATGGGAGGAAGCGGATCTAAGGCCACTGTATTGGAGAATATGATTAAGAATTTTAAGAAAGGATTCGATGGAGACTGTGGGAGGAAAATGACGCCCGGCCGGCTCCGTACCCTTTGTGAAGTCGAATGGCCTTCAGTGGGAGTTGGCTGGCCACCAGAGGGAACTATGGACTTAAATCTCATAAAGGCAGTCTACGGTATAGTTAGGGAAAAGCCCAGACACCCCGACCAGTTCCCGTACATAGACTCTTGGCTGGGAATAGCCCAAGACGCCGCCCCTCGCCCCCCAGATGGTCCCGTTTTTACGCTCATGGAGTAGAAGGAAAAATCTTAATGGCCCAAAAGGTAACCAAGGATGAGGAGGAAATTTTACAAGACCCCGAAGGAGATGAGCTTCCACCACCGCCACATTGGATGATGGATCCGCCAGCTAGTAACACCGCGGCCACCAGAGGAACCAGCCCGAGACCGGTAAGCCTCCCGGACTCTTCAATGGTCCCGACAGCTCCACAAGTCGTAGAGCCGGCCCCCTGGCAGGCTCCAGCCTCAGCTGGAGGGACAGTGAGCCCACCGGACTCTACCACCCTGGATGCTGCCACTACGTTCCCTGAACTCTACCCTCCACTCCCGGTACGTACTCCCAGACAAGGGGGAGGAACCAATGGAATTAAACAAAGGCTCCGCTCGGCCAAAGAGCCAGAGGAAAGAACACCCTTGTAGATGCCCCTCAGAGAAGCTCAGCAACCCCCAATGATAGGCTGCTGCTGCTAAGTCACTTCAGTCATGTCCGATTCTGTGTGACCCCTAGGGGAGGACGGTAATTATCTCCAAGTTCCGGTAACCTATTACTATCAGCCCTTTTCATCAATCGATGTACTGAACTGGCAAAAACACACCCCCTCTTACTCGGTGGAACCCCAGGGCATGACTAGACTAATGGAGACTATTTTCCGCACTCATCAACCAACCTGGGACAAGATAATGCAATTACCAGCATCTCTCTTTAGCACAGACGAGAGACATAGGATCAACACTGAGGCAAGGAAATGGTTACAGGAGATGCTTCCTGAGGGCACTGCTAACCCAGAGAGCTGGATAGAGCAAGCCTTCCCCACTGACAGACCTAACTGGGACTACAATACAGAGGAAGGAAAAATCCAATTAAACAGATACCGGACGGCGATTATACAAGGACTTAAAAGGGGAGCCCAGAGGCCGATGGACACGTCTAAACTGGCTGGAATAGTTCAGAAGGGAAACGAATCACCTTCCAAATTTTACGAGAGACTTTGTGAGGCCTACACTCTGTATGCCTGTAGATCCTGAAGCTACAGGCTCTCAGATTGTTATCAATTCGGCGTTTATCTCGCAAGCATCTCCTGACATAAAACGAAAGCTTCAAAAGACCAAGAGAGTTCTATCCATGTCTAGTTCTCAGCTGATTCAAATAGCAGGTAAGGTGTTCTGGAATAGGGACATGGAAATAGAAAAGAAATACAAGAAAAGGTATAAAGACGAGCAGAGGGGAACAGGCGAGAGGTTTGCAATGTTGGCTGCTGCGCTTGGAAAGTCTTCTGAAGACTTTTCCATCGCTAAAGCAAAGAAACCTCCTCTAGCTTCAAGGTCAGGACAGCCCTCCAACCGGTCCCAACAGAGGCTACAGGCTCCATTACAGCCAAATCAATGCGCCCGATGCTGTGGGTTCGGTCATTGGAAGAATGAGTGCCCAGAAGGAAGAAGGGAGAATAAACCCCTCCTGGTTGCAAAACTCAGTAACATAGAGACTGAATGAGGATGCTGGGGCTCAAAGACATCAGGTCCCCAAGAGCCCATGGTAACTTTAAAAATTGGGGACCAAGACATTGACTTTATGGTGGACACCGGGGCAGAATTGTCTGTGGTAACTAAACCCGTGGTGCCACTGTCTAAAAGGACAGCCGCCATAACTGGGGTTTCAGGAGAAGAAATGGTTAAGTCATTTTGCCAGCCCAGGAAATGTCAGATGGGGGGTCACCAAGTGACTCATGAGATCCTCTATATCCCTGAGTGCCCAGTACCCCTGCTGGGGAGAGACTTACTCTCCACAAACTAGGAGCACAAGTGACTTTCTCTCCTGAAGAGAGGCCCTTTTTCGCGTGGGCACAACAACCTACTTACTCTCCCTTCTCTGTGCCCCCTCAAGACGAATGGAGGCTACATGAGCGCCCTGGAGATAAACAAGACCAGGCAACAGAGTTGGAGAGAAGGCTAACTCAGCTGTTCCCTGAGGTCTGGGCCAAAGATAACCCTCCTGGGCTAGCTAGACACCAAGCCCCTGTAATAACTCAAACCTGGCGCCACCCCGGTGAGAAAGCGTCAATACCCAATACCCATAGAAGCCTGAACCGGGATTCTGCCTCACATCAGCAGGCTAAAACAGGCAGGCATCCTGGTGGAATGTCAATCAGCCTGGAACACACCAATCTTACCAGTAAAGAAGGAAGGAGGACAAGACTATAGGCCCGTACAGGATCTCAGATTGGTTAATCAGGCCACTGTAACTCTGCACCCGACTGTCCCAAACCCCTATACCTTACTTAGCCTCCTCCCACCTAAGACAAGGATCTGTACTTGCTTGGACCTCAAAGATGCATTTTTCTGTATACACCTAGCACCTGCATCACAACCATCTTTGCCTTTGAATGGGAGGACCCAATTGGAGGCAATAAGCAGCAGCTCACTTGGACCCGCCTCCCACGAGGATTCAAAAACACATCAAGCATCTTTGGAGAAGCCTTGGCCTCAGACCTGGAACCTTTCCAGCCTGAAAGGTATGGATGTTGGCTCCTACAATATGTGGATGACCTGTTGCTGGCCGCTGAGACCTGGGAGGAATGCTGGGAAGGGACCCAAGCACTTCTCCAATTGCTGGCAGAGGTGGGATACCGATTGTCAAGGAAAAAGGCACAAATCTGCAAAGAGGAGGTAAGGTATTTGGGGTTTGTCTTAAGGGAAGGCACAAGGTTGCTAGACCAATCTAGAAAAGAAGTAATTCTGAGCTCCCCACGCCTAAGACTCAGCGGCAAGTCAGGGAGTTCCTAGGGGCCACTGGATTCTGCAAGATTTGGATTCCAAGGTATTCTCAAATAGCCCAGCCCCTATTTGAGTTCCTGGCAGGGCCTGAAGAAAATCCAGTAAGTTAGACTGAGAAACAGCAGAAAGCCTTTGAGGAGCTAAGACTAGCAATCACCTCCGCCCCCGCCTTGGGATTGCCAGACCTCAAACCATTCACCTTATATGTGACCGAGAAAGATAAAACAGCCATGGGGGTTTTGACTCAAACCTTGGGAACCTGGGACAGGCCGATAGCTTAACTTTCAAAGCAACTTGATAACGTTGCCACAGGGTGGCCTAGCTGTATGCAGGCAGTGGCTGCAGTCGCCTTACTGGTATGTGAAGCCACAAAGCTGACTTTCGGCCAGGACCTGATAGTAAAAGTCTCACATGAAGTCAACACCCTCCTTCGAAGAGACCCCCACAGTTCAGTTCAGTTGCTCAGTCATGTCCAACTCTTTGCGACCCCATATATCACAGCATGCCAGGCCTCCCTGTCCATCACCAACTCCTGGAGTTCACTCAGACTCATACCCATCGAGTCCGTGATGCCATCCAGCCATCTCATCCTCGGTCGTCCCCTTCTCCTCCTGCCCCCAAATCCCTCCCAGCATGAGTCTTTTCCAATGAGTCAACTCTTCGCATGAGGTGGCCAAAGTACTGGAGCTTCAGCTTTAGCATCATTCCTTCCAAAGAAATCCCAGGGTTGATCTCCTTCAGAATGGACTGGTTGGATCTCCTTGCAGTCCAAGGGACTCTCAAGAGTCTTCTCCAACACCACAGTTCAAAAGCATCAATTCTTCAGTGCTCAGCCTTCTTCACAGTCCAACTCTCACATCCATACATGACTACTGGAAAAACCATAGCCTTGACTAGACGGACCTTTGTTGGCAAAGTAATGTCTCTGCTTTTGAATATGCTATCTAGGTTGGTCATAACTTTTCTTCCAAGGAGTAAGCGTCTTTTAATTTCATGGCTGCAATCACCATCTGCACTGATTTTGGAGCCCCCAAAAATAAAGTCTGACACTGTTTCCACTGTTTCCCCATCTATTTCCCATGAAGTGATGGGACCAGATGCCATGATCTTCGTTTTCTGAATGTTGAGCTTTAAGCCAACTTTTTCAGTCTCCTCTTTCATTTTCATCAAGAGGCTTTTTAGTTCATCTTCACTTTCTGCCATAGGGTGGTGTCATCTGCATATCTGAGGTTATTGATATTTCTCCCGGCAATCTTGATTCCAGCTTGTGTTTCTTCCAGTCCAGCGTTTCTCATGATGTACTCTGCATAAAAGTTAAATAAGCAGGGTGACAATATACAGCTTTGACATACTCCTTTTCTTATTTGGAACCAGTCTGTTGTTCCATGTACAGTTCTAACTGTTGCTTCCTGACCTGCATATAGGTTTCTCAAGAGGCAGGTCAGGTAGTCTGGTATTCCCATCTCTCTCAGAATTTTCCACGGTTGATTGTGATCCACACAGTCAAAGGCTTTGGCATAGTCAATAAAGCAGAAATAGATGTTTTTCTGGAACTCTTTTGCATTTTTGACGATGCAGCAGATGTTGGCAATTTGATCTCTGGTTCCTCTGCCTTTTCTAAAACCAGCTTGAACATCAGGAAGTTCTCGGTTCATGTATGGCTGTCAAATTCCCAGATTATTCAATACCAGGGACTGCTATGTGAAAACCTCAGCCTCCATATCGAGCCTTGCCGGGGTTTAAACCTGGCAATGCTTCTCCCAACGGGAGAAGGTGGACCTACTCATGATTGCAAGGAAGTCTTAGAGGAGGTCTATGCTAGCCGTCCAGATCTCCAAGACAGGCCAATCTCAAATCCTGACTGGACTCTGTATACTGATGGCACCAGCCTGGTAAAGCTAGGACAGCAACTATCAGGCTATGCTGTAGTCACAGAGAGAACTGTTATCGAGGACGACTCCTTACCACAGCACTGGTCAGCCCAACAAGTAGAGTTATGGGCCTTAGTCCGGGCACTGCAATTGTCAAAGGGTAAGAGCGTGAACGTCTACACCGATTCCTGGTGTGCTTTTGCTACAGTCCACGTACATGGGGCCCTATACTGGGAGAGAGGCCTTCTAACAGCCAGTGGAAAGGACATTAAGAATAAGGAGGAGATCCTGACTCTGCTAGAAGCTGTCTGGAGCCCCACGGAGGTAGCAGTCATGCACTGCCGTGGGCACCAGAAGGAAGACACCCCACAGGCTCGAGGAAATAGGCTGGCTGATGAGACTGCCAGACAGGCAGCCAAGGACAGAAAGCCATCTGGGGAAATCCCCATGAGAACATTTGTCCTAGCTGAGCTACCCGAGCTGGCCCTAGACTCCCCGACATACACTGAGACTCAAAACCAACTAGCTGAAGTGGAGGGAGCCACCAAAACAGACAAAGGATGGTGGGAGCTACCAGGTGGTAAGTTACTAGTGCCCAAAGAGACGGCCCCCTCTCTGGTGAGCCAAGCTCATGACAAATTGGAGGAATTGATTTGAAGATATTTTCTGGTTCCTCGCCTCTCCTCTCTATGTAGAACGGAATTCCAAAATTACAACGCCTGCTCTCAGATTAACGCCACTCCAGGGTGCAGACCAAAACCCAGGTAACCAATTAAAAGGTACCCTTCCTTTTGAACATCTGGAAGTAGACTTCACTGAGATGAGACTGTATCACCATCTTCGTTATCTGTTGGTCTTGGTATGTACTTTCTTGGGATGGGTGGAAGGCTTCCCCAGCCAAACTGAAAGAGCATCAGAAGTGGCTCAGAGCCTGCTTAGGGAAATAGTTCTTTGATTTGGATTCCCCACCAGATAACAGCCCAGCCTTCACATTGGATCCGATACAACAAGTAAGTAAAGCCATGAATATAAAATGGAAGTTACACACTGCCTACCGGCCTCAGAGCTCCGGAATGGTAGAAAAAACTAACAGGACTTTAAAGGAGATGTTTTCTAAATGGATTATAGAAACTGACTGTTCCTGGGTAGATTTACTTCCCATAGCCTTGCTTAAACTCAGGATGACCCCACAGTCCCACGGCTACTCTCCCTACGAAACTGTATATGGGAGGCCTCCTCCCATAATAAGACAGGTAACAACTGATATACGTCAGGTAAGAGGAAACAGGATATCACAGCAGATGGAACAACTAGGTAAGGTAATTAATCAAGTAACTAAGTTTGTGCAAGAAAGAATACCATTCCCCTTGGGGGAGCAAATGCGTGAGTTTACACCAGGGGACCAGGTATGAGTAAAAGACTGGAAACATGACCCACTAGCCCCCTGATGGAAAGGTCCTTATACTGTTGTTTTAACCACCCCTACCGCAGTTAAATTGCAGGCATTGCCCCTTGGATCCATCACACCAGAGTGAAGATGGCATACCACACTGACCCAGAAGACGCTGACTGGACCACCCAGAAGGACCCCACCGACCCATGGGAAACCAAGATCATCCTGAAGAGGAAGAAGAAAATGAGGTCCCAGATGACCCCTCTACAGGATGGAGCTGGGTAAACGACTCCTGCTGCTCACCCTCACCAATGCAATTCTGCAATTCCTGCACAGGACAACGTCTTCATCTCATGGGCACATTCTTATGTGGACTTCCACAACTCCTCCAATTGTTGGGTATGTGGGGCTATGCCCATGTCAGTAATGGATGGACTCCCCTGGTGGGTGTCACCACTTCGTTATGGAGACTTTATACCACTATGTTCCTTCTTGGAACAACAGAAAGAAACTTTCCTTTCTCTCACCAATCATAACCTTTCTTTGCTCTCCTGGTGTAAGAAAAAGCCATCAATGGGCTTGGGACATAGGGTTACATTTAAGGAGCACTAGTCTTATGGAGGTAACAAGGGCTTATACCTCATATATGAAAAATAAAAAGGAGAAGGGCTCCCTTACAAAAGGGGACCAGGCCTCCCAGTACCTTGAACAATACTATCAGGTCTGGGATGAATATTTCTGGATGACTCCTGAGAAAGGACAGTTAATTGTTCCCACTACTATTTGCTGGGAACAAAAAGAACACAAAGTTGGATTTGGAGACTGCCCCCTAGACCCAAAAGAATTAAAGTATATGGGTTATTTGTCCCCTGAACAATGTAAACAAATCTTGGAAGTTACTTATCACCCCAATTGGTCTGTTCAGTGACCCAGTTCCAACTGGAAAGATAGTCCCAGAATCCATTGGGTAGCCGCCAACGGGACCCAGTGGCTCTGTGGGCTTAACTTATGGCTGTGGTTACCAGTTGGCTGGGTAGGGCTTTCCACACTAGAATTTGCTTTCACCCATGGCGGTATTAAGCCTAGCCTACACCAACCTCCAGTAAACCTGCCCTATCTGCATGCAAGATGGACATGATCCATGTTCCAATGGTATGACTATCTTACTGCCTTGTTTGTACCCTCTATAGGGACAATGGATATCATGGTTAAGGTAGAGGCCTTAATTAATTTCACTAAACAGGCCCTCTTAGACAGTACAAAAGCCATTCAAGCTTTGAACGAAGAACAAATTCAGTTGAGGAGGGCAGTAATTCAAAATAGGATGGCATTAGACATAGTCACAGCAGCCCGGGGTGGGGGGGACTTGCACCATAATTAAAGTCGAATGTTGTGTATACATCGCTGACCTGCCTGGAAATGTATCTACTGCCTTGGAGGATATGCGAAATAAAGTGAAAGCCATGTCTAATGAAAATACTCCCTTTTGGACTTCGGTCCTGTCCTGGGTAAAGGGAGACTGGTGGGAAACTATTGTAACTGTTGTTACAGTCATCTTAATCATACTGGTTTGTGGGCCCCGCTTCTTACAATGCCTTGTGAATTTTGTAACCCAGAGGTTGATACCGTTCTCTCATGTGGGTGGCCGGAGGACTAAGGTGCAATATATCTCAATGAATGACGCTCATTACAGAAACTAAGAGCATCAAGAAGGGGGAATGAAGAAGGAATTCATAGGGCCTGGACACCATCTTAGGCCTGTTCATGCTGATCATACTCGGCCACCTCTCCAATGGACTCTGGACTCTGTGCTTAGTGCCTATGGAACCTACAATAGAAGGATAAGACCCCCTCTGGACAGGGGAATCTTGAAGATCACATCCAGGTTACTCATCGCCTAAGAGAAAACATACTCTAATCACCCCTGCCTCTAGACAGGTCATAAGTTCTTTCTGTATCTATCGGAGTGTAACCACAGGCTTATTGATTATTAACTGTTTGAACACCTAACACTTGATAACACTTGAATAATGGGGTTATTGTGATTGTATTTACCCTTCCTTTGTTGTATATAAGTCTCAAGGAGATTGGGGTGGTGGGTTCGGATACGTACACATGGGGTATAAAAGATTTTCACAAATGCTGGTCGGGGTCCTTGGCTAAGAGGAGACTCTGTCTTGGGCCCACCGGTGTTATAAACTGCACTCCACTATCTGCATTGTCCTTCTGAGTGAGTTTGTTTCCCAGAATGTGTGGCTATAACACTAGAACTAACATCAGAAAAAAGACATCCTTTTCATCACAGGGGACTGGAATGCCAAAGTAGGAAGTCAAGAGACACTGGAGTAACAGGAAACTTTGGCCTTGGAGTACAAGGTGAAGCAGGGCAAGGGTTAATAGAGTTTTGTCAAGAGAACATGCTGGTCATAGCAAACCCTTTTAAACAAAACGAGAGACAACTCTACACATGGACATCACCAAATGGCCAATACCAAAATCAGACTGATTATATTTCCTACAGCCAAAGATGGAGAAGCTTTACACAGACAGCAAAACAAGACCTGGAGTTGACTGTGGCTCAGATCATCAGCCTCTTGTTGCAAAAATTCAGGTTTAAATTAAATAAAGTAGGAAAAACCACTAGGCCATTCAGATATGACCTAAATCAAATCCCTTATGATTATATGGTAAGGGTGGTGAATAGATTCAAGGGATTAGATCTCGTAGACAGAGTGCCTGAAGAACTATGGACAGAGTTTCGTAACACTTTACAGGAGGCAGTGACCTAAACCATCCCCAAGAAAAAGAAATGCAAGGCAAAACGTTTATCTGAGGAAGCTTTACAAATAGCTGAGGAAAGAAGAGAAGTGAAAAGCAAGGAAGAAAGGAAAAGATATACTCAACTGAATGCAGAGTTTCAGAGAACAGCAAGGAGAGATAAGAAGGCCTTCTTAAATGAACAATGCAAAGAAATAGAAGAAAACAATAGAACGGGAAAGACTAGTGATCTCTTCAAGAAAACTGGAGATATCAAGGGAATATTTCATTCAAAGATGGGCATGATAAAGGACAGGAACAGTAGGACCTAACAGAGGCAGAAGAGATTTAGAAGAGGTGGCAAGAATATACAGAAGTATACAAAAAAGGTCTTAATGACCTAGATAACCATGATGGTCTGGTCACTCACCCAGAGCCAGACATCCTGAAGTGTGAAGTCAAGTGGGCCTTAGGAAACATTACTACAAAGTTAACAGAAGTGATGGAATTCCAGCTGAGCTACTTAAAACCCTAAAAGATGATGCTGTTAAAGTGCTGCGTTCAATATGCCAGCAAATTTGGTAAACTGGCAGTAGCCATAGGACTGGAAAAGGTCAGTTTTCATTCTATTCCAAAAGAAGGGCAATGCCAAAGAGTGTTTCAACTACCATACAGTTCCATCATTAAGTTGTGTCCGACTCTTTACAACCCCATGGACTAAAGCAGGCTTCCCTGTCTATTACCAACTCCCAGAGCTTGCTCAAATTCACGTCCATCGAGTCGGTGATGCCATCCAACCATCTCATCCTCTGTCGTCCCCTTCTCTTCCTGCCTTCAATCTTTCCCAGCATCAGGATAACTACCATACAAGGGACTCATTTCACATGCAAGCAAGGTGATACTCAAAATCCTTTAAGCTAGGCTTCAGCAGTATATGAACCAAGAACTTACAGATAGATGTACAAGCTGGATTTTAAAAAGGCGAAGAACCAGAGATCAAATTGCCAACATTCGTTGGATCAGAGAGAATGCAAAGCAATTCCAGAAAAACATCTATTTCTGCTTTATTGACTATGCTAAAGCCTTTGACTGTATGGATCACACTAACAAACTGAGGAAATTCTTTAAGATATGGGAATACCAGACCACCTTACCTGTCTCCTGAGAAACCTGTATGCAGGTCACAAAGCAACAGTTAGAATCAGACATGGAACAACTGGCTGGATCAAAATTGGGAAAGGAGTACTATACGGTTGTATTTTGTCACTCTGCTTATTTAACTTCTATGCAAAGTACAGCATGTGCAGTGCCAGGCTGGGTGGATCACAAGCTGGAATCAAGACTGCCAGAGAAATATCAATAACCTCAGATATGCAGATGATACTACTCTAGTGGTAGAAAGTGAAAAGGAACTAAAGAGCATCAAGAAGCATTAAGAAGCGAAAAAAGCTGGCTTAAAACTCAACATTCAAAAATACTAAGATCATGGCATCTAGACCCATAATTTCATGGCAAATAAATGGAAAAAAAGTGGAAGCAGTGACAGATTTTATTTTCTTGGGCTCCAAAATCACTGAGGATGGTGACTGGAACTGTCGGGAGCCGCATTAGGCATTACTGACAAAATGGAGGCACGGCCCCAGCCCCCTCTCCTCATTCTGCAGGCATGGACCTGGGATGAAGGAGTTAGGCCTTGTAATTCTGACTTGTTTTTCCCTCTCCTCGGCTGAGTTGACTGAAAAGGAATATTAAGGTGCTTATTGTTCTTTAGAGGAGCATGAGAAGGCACAAAGCCTTCTCCAGCTGCGCTCAGAGAATAATTCATAAAGTTAATAATTGACATTTGTTTAAGGACTTTTACAAAAGAGTGTTCCAGGATGAGCACATAGGCCACAGCTTGAGGCCATGGGAGGGATTGCTATCTGAAGCCTATTTGTGAGGAAAATGTTTATGGCAAAGGAGTTTACTGAATTTAGGGCTTAGAAATAATTAAAATAGTTAGAAGTTAAAGATTTAAGGAATGTTGTAATGTTAGCATATTTTACTATAGCTTATAGAGGTTAGGAATTTTAGAGATACTATAGCTAGAAGCCTTTTTAAGAGATGGTGAACTCAGGATGCTAGGGGCAAACAGGATTTAGGAAGATAAGGAGTAAACTGAGGAATGTAGCATGAGTTACAATGTAATCACAAGTTAACTATAGGACACATTAGAGGAAGTAGATAATAGATGGCAAGGCTGATTCCAAGAGAATCACTGAAGCAGGAACTCTGAAGAGCAACAATGATTTATGGACATAATAAGTCTGGGTGAGGGGGAACTGAAAATGTCAAACCTCTGACCTAATGCTTTTGTAAAAGTATAAAAGAAAATCTTAAACTTGAAATAAATAAGCAGTCCAAGAAAACTGAGAGGCTGTCTCATCGCCGACATCGTTCATCTCTTCAGGTTGAATCCCTGGCTGCTGGAGCTGGACTCCAGCATGGAACCATGAAATTAAAAGACACTTGCTCCTTGGAAGCAAAGCTATGACAAATCTAGACTGCATATTAAAAAGCAGAGACATCACTTTACCAACAAAGTCCATATACTCAAAGCTACGGTTTTTCCTGTAGTCATGTATGTATGAGAGAGCTGGACTATAAAGAAGGCTGAGGATGAAAGAACTGATGGTTTCAAATTGTGGTGCTGTGGTGCTTGTCTCCCTTGGACAGAAAGGAGGTCAAACCAGTCAATCCTAAAGGAAATCAATCCTGAATTTTCATTGGAAGGACTAATGCTGAAGCTCCAATCTTTTGGCCACCTGATGTGAAGAGCAGACTCATTAGAAAAGACCCTGATTCTGCGAAAGACTGAAAGCAGAAGGATAAAGAGTTGACAGAAGATGAGATGGTTAGATAGCATCACTGACTCAATGGACCTGAATTTGAATAATCTCCGGGAGATAAGGGATGGCAGAGGAAACTGGAGTGCTTCAATCCATGGGGTTGCAAACAGTCGGACATGATTTAGTGACTGAATAACAGCAACAACATATCAAGGAAATCAAACAGCGAAGAATGCTGTTCAATAGGGATGGAACACCATTGCTGACCCAGCTCCATACCTCCCCACCTTCTCTGATGGACCCCATTGCATTCTGACAACATTTTTAGTTTTAAGTCCTTTGGCACTTGTGTATTTAAACCTTCTTGGCTAAAAAACAAAGTATTTTTATTTCTGTATCTATCTTTTCATTTTCCAAATGTTTATTATGACAGATTCTCCAAAAATGCTTCTTGAACAACAGAACACAGATTTTACAAAAGATTAAACTGTCTATAATCTCTGCCTTTATTGATCTGAACCCCGTGTATCACAATTGCTAAGACTTGTTTCCTGTGAAATAACTTCAATAATTACAGCATGCCACATAATACATATAATGCTCTTTAACCAGCATAACTACGTTTACCCTCACAGGCACTCGTTTTCTGTAATTAATGCTTATATGAAAATAAACCTCGGCTGAAAGCAAGGGAAAAAAAATCAGTGAAAAATAACACCTCTAACTTGCGAACCCTGCAGAGATGTTTACCAATACGCATACACCATTTCTGTGTGCTGCCCACTGAGACAGCACTAACAGTTCACAAATTCCTCTAAGAATAATCTTATTGACAAAGGCAACGAAATGAAATTGAAAAGTGCTGTCAGCTCAGTGATTTGCTGACAAATTATCCACAATAGTCAGTGACTCCTGACTTCAGGACTTCTAGAAGAACCCACTCCAGTGAATGCTGTGTTTTTTTGGTATCCCATAGTGAGGACATTGTACATTATCATTACCTTTTGTCTTTAATGGAAGGAAGCTGTTGTTATAGCAAGACTTAGGCATGAATTCTGGCTCTGTCTGTGGCTATCTGTTGGATAAATTATTTCACCCCTCTAAGCCTCTATTTTACTATCTTAGAATTGATATATATCAGGATTTTTTGAGAAGGCCAAAATAGGCATTCACAAATAGGAAATTAATAAGTGTTGATATATTTAACATAAACTCACAGTGTAAGATATATTTAACATAAACTCACAGTGTAAGATATATTTAACATAAACTCACAGTGTAAATTTCCAGTAGAATTCAGTCATAGGAATAAATATTACTTGCCAGATACACTGATGTACTTTCTTTAATCTGGGCTAGCCTGCTTTGTAATAGACCAGGAGGTAATCAGATCAAGATTGCAAACTAAGAACATGCTTCTCTCATCTCAAATCCCCATAAACTGTAAGAAAATATTTTAAATTGAAAACAGCACAAGAAAAGAAGACTTGGTGCCCTCAATAGATCAGAAATTATAATAAAATTCCTAAAATGTTAAAGGCAGAGGAGTTTATATTTAAGGAAGAAATAATGGCCAAAACACACAAAAGAGAGAACCGATGAAGAGCGTGAGCTTGGGCTTCAAGCTGAGAGAAAACAGATGAAAAGAGAGGATAGGATGCAGGGTCAACCAGCAGGATGACTGGCTGACGCAGAGGCATCCAGGAAGGTCGAACCCTTGGATCTTCTCCTTGTGCCATGCAGGATCGGGAGAGATTTGTGTCTCTAGACAGAAGCGATGCACAACCAGGAAGATGTCCCTCCTGGTAGTCAGGGCTTGGGACAGAATTCACTGCCACCCAAAAGAAAGAGGAAGCCTCCATAACTGAGGAGGCCACATTGCTGCCTGGAATTCTGGAAACAAGCCAGGCAGAAAGTGAAGAGGAGCTAAAAAGCCTCTTGATGAAAGTGAAAGAGGAGAGCAAAAAAGTTGGCTTAAAGCTCAACATTCAGAAAACGAAGATCATGGCATCCGGTCCCGTCACTTCATGGGAAATAGATGGAGAAACAGTGGAAACAGTGTCAGACTTTATTTTGGGGGGCTCCAAAATCACTGCAGATGGTGACTGCAGCCATGAAATTAAAAGACACTTACTCCTTGAAAGAAAAGTTATGATCAACCTAGATAGCATACTCAAAAGCAGAGACATTACTTTGCCGACTAAGGTCCGTCAAGTCAAGGCTATGGTTTTTCCAGTGGTCATGTATGGATGTGAGAGTTGGACTGTGAAGAAGGCTGAGTGCCGAAGAATTGATGCTTTTGAACTGTGGTGTTGGAGAAGACTCTTGAGAGTCCCTTGGACTGCAAGGAGATCCAACCAGTCCATTCTGAAGGAGATCAACCCTGGGATTTCTTTGGAAGGAATGATGCTAAAGCTGAAGCTCCAGTACTTTGGCCACCTCATGCAAAGAGTTGACTCATTGGAAAAGACTCTGATGCTGGGAGGGATTGGGGGCAGGAGGAGAAGGGGACGACAGAGGATGAGATGGCTGGATGGCATCACGGACTCGATGGACGTGAGTCTGAGTGAACTCCGGGAGATGGTGATGGACAGGGAGGCCTGGCGTGCTGCAATTCATGGGGTCGCAAAGAGTCGGACACGACTGAGCGACTGAACTGAACTGAATCACATATAGCATGACACAGACTAACCTAGGAGCCCAGATCCCATATAATGCAAGCCCAGCAATTTGTTTTTCTTTTTTCTCTTTTGTACTACACCATGTGGCATGTGACACCTTCCCCAAGCAGGGATAGAACTGTGCCCCTTGCATTAAGAAGCATGAAATCTTAACTGCTTGACTACCAGGGAAGTCCCCAAACCCAGCAAATATTTAAGGAAAAGTAACTCTTTAAAACCTTCGTGTGGCTCAATGGTAAGAATTCACCTGCCAATGCAAGAGATGCAGGAGATCCAGGTTCAATCCCTGGGTTGGGAAGACATCATCTTCTGAATGAAAGGGACCATAATCATTATATGGATAAACTAACATCCAAAGAAACAAAGTTTTAAAAATGAGATTTTAAGTATGTATGGTACATATAGGGCTTTCCAGGTGCAACAGTGATAAAGAATCTGCCTGCCAATGCTGGAGAGGCCATAGACAAAGGTTTGATCCCTGGGTTTGAAAGATCCCCTTGAGTAAGAAATGGCAACCCGCTCCGGTATTCTTGCCTGAAAAATTCCATGGACAGAGAAGCCTTGTGGGCTTTAGTCCATGGGGTCACAGAGAGTTGGACATGACTGAGCACATTACATAGGATTAACATCCTAAGAGGAATAAGAAGATAATGTCCATTTTAATAGAAATATATTCTAAACAACTAGGGATCTTCAAAAGGAAGGTTGTAATTATTGAAAAAGTCTGAAAAACTCAATAAATGTGCCAAGTAACAGAAAAGATATAACTAAAGGATGATTACTTAGCTAGAAGATACAACTAAGGATCCTCCTAGAATACAGCTTAGAAAGGACGGATAAAAAGGTGAATATGGGTGAGAAAAAAATTCAAAGGTTTCAACATTTGCCTAATAGGAATTTCAAAAAAAGAACAGAGAGAAGAAATATTGATAGAAATGAGACAAAAAGATTTCCAGGAAAGATAAAAATCCTCCGAATAGACGGGTTGAACCAATGTCCACAACTTGCAGACACAGAGGACAAACTAGTGGTCACCAGTGCGGACAGGGAAGTGGGGAGAGGCGACAGAGGGATAAGGGGTTAAGAGGCACAAACTACTGTGTACAAAATAAGCTCCATGGATATATCATAGGGGCTTCTCTGGTGGCTCAGCAGTAAAGAATCTGCCTGCAATGTGGGAGACTGGGGTTCGATCCCTGGGTCAGGAAGATCCCTGGAAAAGGCAAGGGCAACCCACTCCAGTATTCTTGCCTGGAGAATTCCATGGACAGAGGAGCCTGGTTGACTCTAGTCCACAGGGTCTCAAAAGAGTTGGACACGACTGAGTGACTAACACTTTCAATTTCAAGGATATATCATACAACACATGGAATATGGTCAATACTTTATCCTAACTATAGATGGAGTATAAGCTTTAAACACTGTAAACAAATCATTTCATTATACACCTGAAATTTATACAATATTGTGAGTCAACTGTGCCTCAATAAAAATCAATAAAAAGTTTCTCCACTTCTTTCTTACTGACAAACAATATTAGCAAGCCCCAGCCCTCCAGAGGCTCAACCACAACGCCACAGAATTGGAAACCCTGTTCAATGGCTGAGTGTCATCCGCATGTTTTCAGAATGCTTACTGAATGGAGTTCAGATCCTGATATACTGGTTAATGCTTCCTTCAAGCTTCCTTTGTGAACTTGATCTTTGCCTTTTGTCACCCAATGTTCCGTGCCTTCCCTTAGGACCAACTTTAGCCATGTTCCACAGTCTACAAAACTTATCCAGGCACGGAGCGGTCTTTGAAATCAGAGGTACACCGTGATCAGACCTACTCTAAATGCTGCATGAGTTTCTGATCCAAACTTTTGATCTGCCATTTGTTCCCTGTTCCCTCCCTCCTGGAGTCCTGGTCCAGATGGCACTTTTCAGTGGTGCTGTGCCCCATTCCTGTCACAGAACAACAAAGGTTTTAATGTACAAATATGGAAGCAGTGTTTCAGGACTGATGGTATCTACCACGTAAGGTAATGTATTCCTCAAAATATTTCCAAGATTTGGATGTCTGTTACCACAACTGATCACTCTTCAAGTCTGTGTTTGTTGACTAAACTATAAATATTTTAGCAATGGATTCACTCATGTTTTAAAGACACTATGCACTTATGAAAACACAAGGCTCATTATCCATAGAATATTTCATGTAGCTTAGACAAAATACTTCTACATGTAGTAAGGGAATACAAAAAGGTTAACAGATGGGATGTATTTGCATTAGTGTCTTACTCATAGAAGTGAGGAGGTGAAACTTTTTTTTCTTTAGAAGTTACTTGGCAAATAGATTAGAAATTATAATGATAAGAATCCAGTAGCAGAATTAGACCCAATTCCCATTTAAGTGCCCCCATGCAGTCTCATTTACATGAGGGGATGGGGAGGACAGGGAGGAGGGGGAGAGAGAGAGAAGCCTAGTAGAAAGAAAAAGTTGTGAACTTACTATAACAAGTGACAAAATATGTAGAGACTTCCCTGCAGTCCAGTGGCGAAGACTGCGCTTCCAACCCAAGTGGCCCAGGTTCAATCCCTGGTCAGGGAACTATATCCCACATGCCACAACTAAAGATCTTGCATGGATCTTTTCACTGGTGCATGTTGTAACTAAAACCCAGCACATCCAAATAAATAAAATAAAAATAAATATTAAAAATAAGTGATACAATATGTGACTAACCATATTTTCAATTAAAACTCCAAGCCAAAACAATCTGCATGATAAATTATTGAAAGGGGCTGTCCAAGGCACCAGAAGAGATACAAAGAGTAGCCCATTTCCTAAAGATATAAGATAACTCCTCTGCTTAGAATTCAATACCTTCCTCCACCAGGGTTCAGCAGGGCCCCATGATCCGGACACTGAGCACATTGCCTTCACCCCATAATCCAGGAATACCAATGACATTAGTTTTTTTTTTTTTTTTGAGAATAAAATCACTTCATTTATTTCCAAAAGTGTAGAGGTGGGAAAGCAGCATGATAAAAATTAAGGTCAGCTCCCTGTGGATCCATTCTGGCTCAGGTGAGGGACAGTGGCTCTTTGGGCCAGTGTGTTCTCAGTGGGAGGGCTTCAGGTGGTTGGATCCCTCATTGCCATGGCATCCCTCAGGTCCATCACCAGCCAGAGCTGGTCCCTCCTGCCCTGCCCTCCCCTGGAGCTATCTATGGGTTAGTGGGTTAATTTCCAGATGCAGCAGCTCTGGATCCTCCCAGTGGCCGCCAGGTTCCCCACCCTCTCACTTTCCTGTCCCCTCAGCTGTCTGGCCTTCAGCCACAACCCCTCCTTGTCCCATTGAGTACCCCCACCACCACCAAGTCCCCGGCTTCTTGGGGTCACCCTCCTCTGGAACTCCTTCCTTCTGTCTACTGACAGTCAGGCCATGGAGGTCTCAGTGACTGAGCCCCGCTCACCCCACTGTGGAGCCTGGGGAGGCTGCAGAGGGGGTGGGAACAGCCCATCCCAAGCCCCAGTCCCACTGCCACCCCCAGCAGAATGCATCCTGTAGCAAAAGGTTAAAAAACGAGTAAAAGACTCAAGCGCGTGATAGACCAGGAAAGAGCATGTCCACGTGGGCAGCCCCAACATGGGAAGGGGCTGTGATGAGCTTCTGGGCTCCAGTGCCCACTTGCAGCCTGTAGGGCCTAAGTGTGCACCAGCCAAGTGGCCAGGGACTGGCTGGCACTGCCTGGCAGTAATGGAGCACTCTAGGGGAGAGTCCAATTGCTCCAGAATCTTGGGTCTCCCAACTAGAAAAAACATCTGAGCCTACAGGCCGGCTCAGCCCTGGCCTGGCCATCGCTTCCGCTGAGCTCATCTGTGGCCCTACCCCTGTGGACCCAAGGTCACAGGCTCTGGACTTGGGAAGTGGTGGGAGGGAACTGCTGGAGCCCTGGGTCAGAGGGCTCTGGTGGGGCCAGGACATTTCCCTGGGCTCGGAGGCCTGAACTGGCTGCAACACAGCCGAAGGGAGCTTGGCATCAGGGCTGATCTTGGATCAGATCTGAAGAGAAAGTGGGGCCTGCAGAGGTGTCCCCAGTACTGACCTGGTAGTGGGAAGGAGACCCAGGGAATTAAGCACATCACCTCACAGAAGGGCAGAGGGTGGGCAGCCATCCGAGGGGGTGGGGCTGGCCTGCAGGCCCACGGAGCTGTCCCACCTGCCGGGTGGGACTCAGCCCTGCGGACCTCAAGAGCAGGTGAGGGAGAAAAAGAGGGTGGTGTGTGGCCTGGAGGCCAGGCTGCAGGGGGGCTCATAGACTGCACCTGTGTACATCTGGTCCGGCACATGCTTAAGGACAGAGGGTGGAGGTGGGGCTGACTGACCGGGACCCAGGAGGGAGGGTGTCAGAAGGAGGTGTGAAAGCCTTGAAACCAGACAGCAAGAGAGGAAAGACCAAGCCTGAAGTCTGTGAGCCGCGCACCACAGCCTCCTGATGCCTCTCTGAACAAAACCCCACCCCCACCTGCTCCTCCCCCACTGTCCCTGTGAGCGCCCAGAGGGCTGCAGTTTCATTTGTGGAGGTAGGCGTCCAGCTACAGCTGCCCAGACTTCCTCAGGGACCCGATGATATCTTGCAGGGCCTGGAGCAGCGGCTTCTCCAGGTACTCAGTGCTGTGCTTGGCGCACAGGGACCTCACCAGGGGGGCGACCTTGGGCAGATTGTGCCAGGGCATGGTGGGGAAAAGGTGGTGCTTGATCTGGAAGTTGAGGTGCCCACTGAACCAGTTGTTGAAGAAGAACTGCTCCACGTTGCAGGTGGCTGCCAGCTGGCTGCTGAACCAGTCACGGTAGGGCTCTTGGTCCATCTCCATGACGATGTGATTCATCTGTGTGATCCACACAAACCAGTGGCTCTCCAGGAAGCTGATGAAGTTGAGGAAAAGGATGGCTTAGGACAACATAGAAAGGGATGTAGCTGATGAAGAAATGGATATAGTAGCTGATGACCCAGGCCAGGTCCACCCAGTCCTTGCGAACGATAATGGTCATGATCATATGGTACTGGAAGTACAAAGGGATGAGAAATGGAGGCCCAATCAGGAAGAAGTACTCATGCTGGTGGTTGTAAGGCAGGTATTTCAGCTTCTTCTTGCCGTACTCAGTGGGCTGCCACTCCCCCAGGACAAACACATGCAACATGTTCACATCCGGATCCTTGTGGAAGACGTTGGGTTTGACGTGGTGCTGGAAGTGACGATGGTTCCACCAGTTGGCAGAGCCACCCTTTAAGTAACCGATGATGAACTTCTGTATGATATGGTTCCACATGGACTTCTTGTAAACAGAGAGGTGGCTGTAATCGTGTTGCAGCCATCCAGCCTGGGCCTGCGAGGTAGCAAGGACGACGGCGGTAATGATGGTTGGAATCCAGCCGTTACCAAAGTAGAAGATAGTGAACCAGGTGATGCTCTCCATGGTGATGATGTGGGCCAGGTGGAGAAGGAAGAAGAGCTGGTTACTCTTGAACAGGTTCATGACCTCAGCAGTCTTCCTCAGGGCCCAGAAGTCCTCGATGATCTGGGAATTTTTGTCGCGGTCCTGGCTGGGCTGCTCAGGGGCCAGCTCGCCAATCAACAGGGGCTTCATGAACTTGAGCACAAAACCAAAGTTGCAGTGGAAGGCCAGGAAGGCGTCTAGCATCTTCCCCGGTGTAGTGCCCGATGACCCGCTGGCCCTCCGGGTGCCGGCTGGACCATTTGGTGACGTTGTAGACCTTGCGATTGATGACCAGCCACTTGTTGGTGCGCAGGTTGTGCTTCTGAATCTCTTCCCATTGGAAGGTAGGCATCGGCGCCTCAAGCTCGGTGGCCCCCTTGCCCTGGTTACCCCACTTCCCCATGCTGCCTGCTGACCGGGTGTGGTGAGTGCGGTCCAGGCCGTTCTTGCTTTCGGCTTTTGTCCCCTCCCCCTCCCCCTCCCCCACCCACGACATCCCCTCCCCCAGCCTCCTCGCCTCGGCTCCGGAGGTCCCCTCTCTCCGCCCCCCACAACCACCACCGCCCCCCCCTCCCACTTGCACTTTTGCCTCCAGAGAAAACTCCCGGGTAGCTCTGGGCCTCGAAGCCTCCTCTGCCCGCCCTCCGGCTCCCCCCGCCCAGGGCTCCGCATCCTCCCGCGTTCCCCTCCGCCTGGGTTTCCACAGTGATCAGCAGAGCTACTGCACCAATCCGGGCGCGTGGCCCCTCCTGCCGTTGGCCCAGGAGGATCTTTCGAAGGCCAGCGGGCTGGGGCAGTGGTTCCCGGTCCCCGGCCACGCGGAGTCCAGAGGGAGGCCGGTTACGTGTCCTAACTCCTTCCTCCCCCGAATCCAGCCCTGGGCGCCCGAGGAGATCCCAGGGGAGCCAGGCAGGCAAGAGGGGGTGGCGGTTGGGGTTCCCGGCACTTAGGCGCACGCCGGCGACCCGCACTCCTGGATGTGCACCTGATGCCTTCACAAAGAGGGCCGCGGCTCCGTGCGTTTTGCGGTGGGGCAGTATTCTGTTTTTTATAACTCTTTGATAGGTATCACATCATCTGTTTTTTTTTTAATATTTACTGTGGCTGTGTTGGGTCTCAGTTGTGGCACACAGGATCTTCATTGCAGTACAAGGGTTATCTAGTTGTGGCATGCAGGCTTAGTTGCCCTGGGGCATGTGAGGTCTTAGTTCCCAGGCCAGGGAGCAAACCTGCATCCTCTGCATTGGAAGGCAGATTCTTAACCACTGGACCACCAGGGAAGTCCCCTACATTAGTACTCTGTTATCTCACTTTTTCTTATCTATGTACATGCTGTTCAATAGCTTGTCTACCCAACCAGTAAGTATTAAGTCATTCTTCAAAATCTGACTCAGCACCTCTCCTATAAGAGAATTTGCGGGAGATACCTTCAGTTGGTACCACAAAAATGTGCCTTCAACAAACCATGCCCTCTTTTATCAGTAATGACTCTTCATTTGAAAGGCAGCTCTTGGCTTATTCCCAAGCCCTGGTAGAAGATGAAAGCCTAGACCATGTAGCATCAAATGATATTGCAATTTTGAACTATCATGAATTATTTGTTTATCTGATCCACCAAATCACAAATTTAACTATATACAGCAGCATTCCATCATAAATTAGAAATTGTAGAATTGTAGGGACTTCGCTGGTGGTCCAGTGGCTAAGATTCCAAGCTCCCAATGCAGGGGGCCTGGGTTTGGTCCCAGGGAACTAGATACCACATGCTGCAACTAAGAGTTCACATGCCACAAATAAAGAACTCACAAGCTGCAAATAAAACCGGGTACACAAATAAACCAACTAGAAATTCTACAATACAGATCAGACTCAGCATGTCTGGAAAGGACATCTCTCCCCCCAATACCAAGGGGTCACTGGGAGTTTCTTGTGATCAGTTAAGACAGGAGAAAAATGCCTAGTCCTGGTAACAAATAAATCTCCACCATATGCCTTTCAGGTCATCCCTGCAAAACAGTGGTTAGTATAAACCCTCCCCATAAGGAAAGCTTTGGGTTGTTTGCTTTGTGAAAAAGGAAAAACCACTGAGATCTAGATCGACACTGACTCATGGGCAAGAGCTAATAGTGCTGGCTGGCTAGTCACAGACTTGCAATCAAAATTGGGAAATGGAAGGTGAAGGTAAGCAGGGGAGAGATATGTGGGTGCACTCAGAATGCACATGAGGTATGAAGACATTCACCACAAGGATCACTTTGAAGGAGGCTCTCAATCAGGTAGACAAAATGACCTATTTAATTTCTGACAGTAGCCTCTTTCCTTAGCCTCTTCAGTGTTTGCTCAGTGGGTCCATGCAAAGAGTGGTCATGGGGGACCTCCCTGGTGGTCTAGTGGTTAAGACTTTGCCTTCCAATGGAAGGGTTGTGGGTTGGATCCCTGGTCAGGGAGCTAAGATCCTACATGCCTTTTGGCCGAAAAATCAAAGCATAAAACAGAATATCGTAACAAACTCAATAAAGACTTTAAAAATGATCCACATCAAAAAAGTCTTAAAAAAAAAAAAAGTGGCCAGAGTAACAGGGATAAAGGCTAGGCATTGGCTTATCAAAGCTCATCCAGCTACTACATCTGCTGAGTGTCCAACGTGCCAACAGTAGAAGCCAACACCAACTTCCTGATATAAAATTATTTTCCCCAAAAAATTAAACACATAAAATTACTTTCCCAGAGGTCCAGCCAGTCACCTGGACTTACACTGGCCTTCCTCCGTGATGGAAGGAGTGAAAATTTGTCCCCACACCTTAGACTCATATTCTGGGTATACATTTGTCTTCTCTACCTAAAGTGCTTTTTCCAGCCCCTCCATGTGGACTTACAGAATGTGTTATTGCCATCGGTATCCCACTCACATGCTCCATCCAGAGGAAATATTTTAAGGCTAAAAAAGAATAGTAAGGGTCGTGTGTATATATAATTGATTGGTCTTTCCCTCCAAAGGTAACTGGCTTGATAAAACAATAGAATGGCCTGTTTAAATATTATCTACTGCACTAGCTAAGAGACCACTGGGAAATACTATGAGGTTGGGATGCCACCCTATAGAATAAAATATATGCCTTAAATCAGTTTCCACAACATGGTTCTATGTCCTCCAGAGCCAGAGTTCATGGGTCCAGGAACCAAAGGCAAAAGGTAAAAGTACTCCCTCTCACTATTATTATCTAGTGATTTTTGTCATCTTCCTCGCAACTCAAAGAAATTTCGTTTCCTATCAATGTGACTTTGAGCTCAGTGGATTTAGACATCTTAGTGCCCAAGGGAAACACAGTCACTGTTATGATGAATTCTGAGGCTGACCTCTGACCTTTCTGAAATTCTCATGCTGCTGAGTTGACAGAGGAAAAAGGTTTCTCTACTGGCCAAGGAAATTGATCCCAATTACCAGGAGGAAATTGGATTGCTGCTATATAACAGAGGTATGGAGGACTCTATGTGAAAGACTAGAGCACCTCCTAGAACTCTGGTCAATGGAAAACTGACCAATAGCCCTGATAATGAAAAATTGTCAGCAACTCAATTAAGACAGACATCCAAGGATGCAAATCCCATGGGAATGAAGGTTTGGACCACCTCACTAGGAAAAGCACACTATTTGGGTGAGACATTAACAAAGGAAGCATTGGCTTTTTGTTCAGGATTGGCTCCTGAACAAAAGCAATAATGGTTACCAGTTAACTCTTGTGGCAATCTACAGAAGTATTAATATTAATAGAAAACATAGCAGCAATACTTTGTATTATTTTTCCCTTTCTCCCCCACATCCTCATGATTTTACAGGAAGAACACCGGTGACTGCTAACATTTTCAGCTGAGAGTACAACCAAATTGATGATATATGTATCAGTGATTAACTGACAGGACAATGTTTCCTCTGCTGGGACACACACACTTACCTGAGTGAAGGGTAAGAGTGGATACAGAGGGAGGTAGAAAAATGGACTATGCCCCCCAGGTCTAGTCTCCCCTCTCCTCCACCCTGTTCTCTGCTTCCAGAGGTCTCTGCTGACCTCTAAGTACCACAAGAACCACATCAGTGAACTTCCTTGCCTCCTGATGTCTGGTTGAGAATATCAGGAGATCAGAGGACAGAAGTAGAGTGAGATGAGATGTTTATTCTCTCTACCCATTTAGTCCCTACCTGTATCACCCATCTAAGATTTCAGCTCCATCCAGGAACCCTGATCGTCTCTTTTTCTCTAGATTCCAGTAACTCCTTCCTTCCATGGAACCTTTCTGAAGCCCTGCACTCTCCCTTACGGGCGCCCTAACCGTGGCCTGTAAAGATCTCATTGTTGTTGCTGTCATTTAGTTACTGAGTCACGTCTGACTCTTTGGCAACCTCATGGACTATAGCCTACCAGGCTCCTCTGTCCTTGGGATTCTCTAGGCAAGAATACTGGAATAGGTTGCCATTTCCTTCTCCAGGGGATCTTCCTGACCCAGGGATTAAACCTGTGTCTCCTGCATTGGCAGGTGGATTCTTTTACCACTATTAGATCCTCTTCGATTTACTCAATAGCTATGCCTCTGTTTGTTACTGTGACACTGACACACGCCTCTTTCTCACCCACTAAGGTATGAACTCCTTGAGGAAAGGGGCTGAAATCCAGTCTAGACAGAGTTGGCACAGAGCTATGTGAAATGAAAATTTCTCCTGCCATATTAATAAACAAGAAATGTCACAGCCATCAGCGATTTCTAGCCTCCAAATGTGAATGAAGGCTCCCAAAACTACAATTCAGGGGATGCTGCCAACCCCCCCCCCAAAGGTGATTGCTGAGGAGCTGGGGGAACCCAAGAAGCAAGGGTGGACAAGGAAACAAACAGGGTTGGCCCCAGAGAGCTGAGGTGCATATGAAAGGAATGAAGTCAGTGAGCCCAGAGGCTCGCACCTCCCCATACATACAGTACTAAATTCTCTTTGATGTTCAGACTGCCTGCTCCCTTTGTTGCAAACATATATATATATATAGCCTGACTTCTCCTCCTGCCTCCTTAGAGCAATTTTCTCAGAGCTACTGAGATGCTGTCTCCTAGGCTTGGAGTCCTAAACATTCCCACCAAATAAAATGACTCTCTACTTTCAGGTTGTGACTGTATTTTTTAGCCCACAGCTGTCTCAGCCTGACCCAAAGAAGGGCTACCTTTTACAGACTTAGTCCAGCCAGTGAGGTACCTCTTGATAATATGCACAGAGATGGTAACTCCCCACAGGTGGTCTTGTGTAAGAAAAAGAAATGACCTAAGCAATTTGGGGCAGTAAGAAAATATGTTTATAACAGCTTGGGGACAGAAAGAAAGACTTCAGCTAAAGGATATCTCATAATTACATTTATCATGAGATAAAAGCATTGTTATTTGGTTTTTATATGATATTTACAATGTTTTAATATAAGAAGAAGACAGGGTATTTTTAGACAAGGCTACATAACTCCAGACAAATCATAATAGGATCTTTTTTTGTTTTCTTAACTCCAGGCCAATTAGTTGAGGGCTAATTTAGCAATGGAAGATGCTTCCAAATACTTAACACATGACTCAGCTGTATAAATAAGTGGTGGCAAATGAAGCTGAACAAATTTCTCATATGTTCTGATTTGGCCACTGGTGTACACACACAGATTTATACAAAGCTTGAGTTCTCTCCATAAAGAGGACAAAAGAAAAAAGTCCAAAACCAATAAATTTTTTTAGGTTACTAAACCAATATCTAAATACTGTGAGATAAATAATTGAATATATAAATAACAATGCTATGCTTTAACCCCATCTGATAAACTTAAATACCACAGAGAAATAACGCCAAAGGCTCAGCTCAATTGCTATCTGTCAGACAGATGAGGGACTAAATCGACTGAAATACTTTGCTTTATTTGGTATATCTAGATTCATTTCAAATAGCTGTAGGAAATACTGAATCTGATTTTTCAATGATAATTTAAGCAAAACCTCTGTGATGGACTAAAACGCTCTAGTATTAGCATTTGTGAGACTCTTAGGTCCTTAGTAAAACTATAGGGTTTGAGGTTCAACAAAAGGAGGATTGGTGGGCCTTCACATTCATAAAAAAGGAGTTTAAGATTCCTATGGCAAAGTGGATTAGTCAATAGAGAACTCACACATTTTTATGGTTATATCTGACCAGTCCTATTGGCAAACAAATAAGGCACTTTTGTTACTACTCTGCCATCCTGGGTCAATTCAAACCACACCTGTTTAGAAGGGTGCCTAGAAAATCTCTACAAGTTTTTGCCTGCATCTCCTCATTCAGAGTAAGCAAGAATGTGTTTCTGTATCATATTTGTATCTCGGGTTTCAAAGCCCTACGCAGGGGAGCAAAGTCAGTTTGCTATTTTAAGGGTCACTTCGTGGAGTGAATGTCTTCTTTTACCTTCTCTTCTGCCTTTTTCCCCCCTTGTATAAAGGAAATGACATTGTTTTAAGTCAGGCTGTTTGATTCAAATTCTACTAATAATATTCCCTTAATTTTAACTATGTTTTTAATGCTAAGATGCTCAGTTTCCCCATTTATAAAATTGGGGTAAGAATAACTGTTTTACACAGTTGTTATCATGTATATAAAAAATGCATAGAAAGTATCTATATCAATACCAGGTATTTAATAAGTGGAAGCAGCATCATTATCCATGTTATTATTATCACAAGTACCCCATCAGAACTTCTAAGATACTAACTTGATTCTGAGAACCTGCAGTATTTAGGAGAGCAATTATTCAAAATTATTCAGGAAGGCAGGGTGAATCACTAGTAAGTCAGTTGTATTTTATTCATTGGCATGTACCTAATGATGGTAAGAGAGGCTTCTTCTCCAAGCCTTTCTGCCATATAAAATGTCTGTATAATGTCTAAGTAGAATTATTTCTGAAAGGCAATCAGAGAGCCAGTGGAGGTGAAAATTTAGGTGAGGTCTGCTAAGTCTAAGATACTCCCAGAGCACTCAGAATTCAGAAATGAGTTTTTCATTTGTCAATGTTGGTCCAGATTTCAGCATCCTCTGTGAGCAATTAACAGCTTTAGCTATTGCCATTTTAATATAAAACCTCCATGAAATGATTTTTGCCATTTTTCTTGCTATAAATGTTGCCATGGTTCATTTAGGCAGCATCTATATCTCTTTTGTCCGATAAATAAACAAAATGTTCAAATCACTTGACAGCCATCCATGCAGGTCCCGGATAAATAGTACAATAACAGAGATGCTTTAAGCATGAAACTGTAAATCCTCAAGTTCCAGCCAAATTATAATATCAGTGTTGAAATTTTTCACCTAAAGAATTAGAAAGCCTTTTACAATGGGATTAATACATGACATCATTCAACATGTACCTTGCTTCACCTGACCCCGAGACCATATCTAACAACAAATAATTTGCCCCATTCTTTCAAGGTGTCAAATGACTTTTTTCTGTATTTGAATGATCTAAGAGAAGTAGCTTGGAAAAGCATTAGGAGTGTCAGGTTTTATAACAAACCATGTGGGTGGAGGGTTTTGTTGGGTTGATTTTTTTTTTTTTTTTTTTTTTTTTGCTGACAGCAAACAAGTCTATCTGAAAACACATAAGCTCCAGCAGGTGCCCAGAGCTAATTTGGTTTGACACTATTTTTAAAAAGCACTAGCTAAGTTTTATAACAAGTCATAGTGAATGGTTGTATTGTTTCTCTGTCTTCTGCAACCCAGGGATCAGTTTTAAAATAGGACCCTAAGCAGAAGGCCATGAATCTAAAACACCCAGCTTCTTAAATCTTCTCCTAGATCCCTAGAAACAAAATGCTTAGAGGTTTACACTTGACTTTGCACTTCACACCTTCCACCACGAAATCGAAATCGCTGCACTTCCTGTCAGCAGTTTTCTTTTAAATCTAGTGAGTTTCAGCTCTGGCCAGCAAGGATGATATGAAATGCTTGCTGGCAGCCAGACTCAAGATGGATTTGTCGATCCAACCACCTGCTGATGGCATGTGTTTGGCTCCCAGCATTCACAGTGGATACTCATCATGATATTCACTCTCCCTACGGACTCTCAGCGCGGACACATCAGTCGACATCTCCTACTAATACGCCCAGCTTAAACGCCCACTTAGGTGTGGTGTTTGAAGAGCCCTTCATTTTTAATCTCTCTGATACATGCGGTTAGCCTGGCCTTTCCTCTCTCAAACACAGAAGTCCTATTTGGATTACGATACAAAGACTGGATTTGGAGAGTTGTTTTTCATTTGTTCTGTCTTTGTCTGTGCAAGCACAGAACTCACTAATTTACTGCCGAGGGTCAAAATATACATTTCTACTATTGAGTTAGTAGGTGCAATGTTAAGGGTCAGTCAAACTTGGATTTGAATTCCAGCAAGTTCACCTGGCAGTGTCATCTTAGGCAAGTGTGTCATCTCTGACAAGATAGAGATAACAGCACCTACCTCCGAAGATTGTTAAGATTAAATGTGATGATATATGTAAAATGCCTAACATTAAGTCAGGTTTGCAATAAATGCTCAATAAATTCTAGTGGCTAGAATTCTAGTTTTTAACTTTTTATTTTATACTGGGGTATAGCCAATTAACAATGTTGTGATAGTTTCAAGTGAATAGCGAAGGGCCTCAGCCATACATACACATGCATCTATGTCCCTGCAACTTCCCCCTCCCTTCCAGCCTGCCACATAACATTAAGCAGAGTTCCAAGCGCTCTACAGTGGACTCCTGTTGGTTATCTATGTTAAATACAGCACTGTGTACCTGTCCATCCCAAACTATCCCTTCCCTCAAATTCTCACTCCTGGCAACCAGAATTCCTTCTCTAAGTGTATGAGTCTGTTCCTGATTTGTAAATAAGTTCATTTGTATAATTTCTTTTTAGATTGACTTTAAAAAAAAAAAAACAGTGAAATAACCCATCCAACTCTCAGATAGCTTTGTAACAGGATAGAGGCAGCCACCATCAGCCTCCTCTTGCAGACTGGAAAATGGCAGCGCAAAAAGGTGAAGCAATTCTCCCAAAGCCTTACAAGAGGGAAATCGAGAACCCAAACTAGACCCTAGATCGTCTAACCCTAAATCCAGTTCTTTTTCTCCAATTTTATTATTTGCGGTTTGACTTTGTTAAATACCCTCTGAATTACTCAGTGGAAACCGACTCTCAGTAGTCTCCATTCTCGGCAGACACGGTAAACAGAATTGTGAGTCTATGATAGGGACAATGACAAGCCGTTCGAGTCATGTCCACCGTGGTCCTGCCGGTGCAGCCAAGGATCAAACTGGGGGAGGACATGGCTGCTTTCCACGCCATCAACTTCAAAAGACTGGGGTATTAGGGCCAGAGAGGACTTGGCCTCAACCCAAGGTTAAGACGTGATGAGTTCAGTGCTGACATTTTGAGGCTGAAGAGACAATAGAACTTGTTGCCTGGTCCACTCCACCCTCATTCAAAGGGCTGGCAGCCCTGGGTGGTGCAGAACGGAGCTACCACAGTTGGCTGTCACCCTTGTATCCAACACTCCCAGGTCTCAAAAGAAGCTGCCCAGTGTCTCATAATTTAAAAAAAAATTTTATAATACTCAAATTTTCCTATTTCCCTTGACTTTCACTTTCCAGTCATACTGGACTATAGACAAATCAAGTATTTAGAAAGGAGCCTGAGGTTCAGACATGATAGCTGGTAAGAGAGGGCACTGAAGGGGAAGCCAGGCCACCTAATGCCTCATCCCGAATTCTTTGCACCGCCTCCTGCCTCCTGTCGTAGCCATGGGAACCCAGCCACTATGCTTCTTGGTCTCCCACTAGGAAGCATAAAGGGGATTCTATAAACATTTGCTGAATGGATGGTACAACAAAGGGATAATGAGGAGCTATGTGCTCCCATTTCTACACATTCTGCCTCTCTTTTATTGTGAATGAGATGCCCAGCAAACACAGCTGAAATAATCAATTCATTTTTGTCTTGTCACGCCAGTTTGTCATGTTACCACCAGCCAAAGCAGTAATGACCCGGGTCAACACCCCCGGAGCACTCCTGTGGAAGAGATTCTCAACAAGGGAAGGTTGCATAAAACGTCCTGAAAGGACAAAGAAAAAACCCATAAAGCTAAAAGACCACAAAATTAATGTACCCCATGCTCGTTTAGCAGGCACTTCCAGTCTCTTTCTCTGCTGATGACCTAGTGTTGTTGTTTTTGTTTTTTGGTTGCTAAGTCATGTCCAACTCTTTTGCGACCCCATGGACTGCAGCCCACCAGGCTCCTCTGTCCATGAGATTTCCCAGGCAAGAATACTGGAGTTGGGTTGTCATTTCCTTCTCCAAGGGATCTTCCTGACCCAGGGATTGAACCCACAGTGGAAGCCCCCTGCAGTGGAAGCACAGAGTCATAACCACTGGACCACCAGGGATGTCCATGTAAATATAATTATAGAGCAAAAAGTCATGAGACCATTTGGTCAACTCAGTTAAGACGTCAGACTCATCAAGTTTGAGAAGCTGGAACATGAAAAAACCTAAGAAAAAAATTATGAGAGGTCTGAAAAAGCAAAAGAGAGACAAAGATGGAGAGAGAAACAGTGGGTCCAAGGACTATGCCAATGATAACCAATAGCGACAGAGCATCTTCCTGTTAGTAGGTCTATCTAAACTTGAGTCAACAAAATCCCCTCAAACAGAATTGCCCTTTAGACTCCTTAGACTGCATTGTTATTGTTTATAACAGATTCATCAACCAGGTTATCAAGGCCCTCTTTTGTCAAAACATCCTTTATCAGATTAGCAGCAGTCTGGTGCTCCACTACTGGACTGCTGGTCACCCAAGCACTTGTTTATAACATTTCCTGTTTCATTGTGACAAGACAGTGCTCCCTTTGGCTGCACATGTACTAAAATTGGTACGATACAGAGAAGATTAGCATGGCCCCTGCGCAAGGATGGCATGCACATTCCTGAAGTGTTTCCTATTAAAAACAAACAAACAATGTAATAAGACAGCCTTCCCAAATCAGACCTCCCTGTTATCTAATCACATTTCTGTCCCAGTTTTCAATCCTCATTCAGGAACACTCAGTAGCAAAAACTTTTATAGTGTAGTTAAAGACACCTGCAAAACTTGATGGGGAAAAATGTGTGGAACATTTAGAGCCTCAATATGAGTTCCAGGAAACGTCTCTTGTCTTTCTGATCTAATTGAAAGGGATGTTAATCTCTGTATTCAACCCCACAAAGTGGTCAGTTGGGTAGGTCGTGCTGTTTGATATTGTTCTCCAAAACCTCAAATCAACACATTATGTATCTATGGAAATAGAAAAGTCTCATGGGTCCCAAGACCTATAAGATGCAATAGAGAATCCTAAAGCAAACAGGTGAGGGATGACAAAATTACCACAGAGTGCTAAGAGGAAAAAACAACATATGGGCTGTTGCTTTCCTTGTTTCTTTTTTGATGGAGGGCAGCAATCTGTGCTTATGAGAAATCTTAAAACAGTGCTTCTCAACCAATGTCACCACCTCCAGGGGACATTTTGGACATTTGTGGGGGTTATTTTATTGCCTCAATGGTAAGAGGACCCCAAAGCCATTCAGTGGCTGCAGACCAGAGACGGCGAACGTCCTGAAGTGAGCGGGCTGGTGCCAGGGGGCAAAGCACTCTTCTGCACCCTATAAGACATCATACACATCCAAGGCTCTTGCCCCACATTCATGTAGGTGAAACCCTATTTACGATGGTCTAAATCCTATGCATATGTTTTAGATGCCACATCCAACTTCTTCAATGTGTCCTCTCGTGAAGAAGTACCAACGCATTCACATACTGAAATGCATATTACTTTTTTTATAAATCACTATTCTTCCATTCCTCTTACATTACAGTTGAAATTATGTGTCTGTAGGCTACATAAATCATCTATAAGCTATACTGTAGGACAGTAAAGTGAGTGTCACACATAATCTGTGATAAAATCCATTTTCACTTTCTGTCTCCATCATTTCATCTACAATTATTAATGACATGATGGAAGTGGGAAATTATCTGTAGATGCTAACATGAGTGGGTGCAAATTTACTATCAAACAGGAGATTTATGCAGTTGTAAAGCATCTCCTCACAAACTGTTTAACTGCAAAGAGAAAAATAGTACTTTACAGTGGCAAAGCCTGGAAAACACCACCTTAATCAAATGATCAAGGTTTAGAAAAATAAATGTAATATGTGTGTGTGTGTGTGTGTGTGTGTGTGTGTGTGTGTGTGTGTAGAGAGAGAGAGAGAGATATCAAGAAAGAGAAGCAGAGGGGAGTAAGAAGAGGAGGAAGGGGAAGATAGCAAGAGGAGGAAGCAAAATAAAAATGAAATGAAAGGTAAGAACTGAAGTAACCTTTTTTAAATAGTTATGATTCTGTGTGTTATATAAACAATTAATGTTAACTTTCTCTTTCATAGGTGCAGATAGACTCACGGAAATATCTAAGAACAGTGGGAGAAAGCAGTGTGAAAGAAAAAGAACAGTACAAATGTAATAAGGGTCACAATTTTTAAAGACAAATGGGGGTGTGGACATACATTAACATATGCAACTTTATCCTGATTTACAAAACTTTCATAAACTCAGTGTGAAATGTAAATATACGTGAAGCTGATAAAATTTTATACCAAACAAACAAAAGCAAATCAAACACCTCACTCTAACCCTGTTCAGTCCACCGTACGGATCCTCCCAGCAGTCACTGACCACAGCTTTGCATGTGTCCCCAAACTGCAGCAGAGAGTTTTTTTCTGAGAAGCTAAGCAACAGAGTACATTATGTGCCCATAATCATATGCTCCCAAGTACAAAATGTTAAGTCAATGATTAACCTACCAAAGCACTTTTTTGGAAAGATAGGCAGACTTCAAAGATTTCAAAATCTTTCTTGTAACCCCTGATCTGGCCTACATCTTGGAAAAAGGGGTACGTGGTACAAGGAGGGGCATTTCCCTTTGTGGGAGCCCAGGAACCCCTGCACTGACCAGCTGTCCACCCCACCCCAGCCAAGATGGTCAGAGCCCAATGCAGTGAGCATGCAGGAAAGGGTTATATCTCCTTTGCAAGCAGTTGTCTTTTTCCTGGCAAACAAGCTAGGTGCCAGAAACTTTACCCAGACAGGGAGGAAAAGAGAGGAGAGGAAGCAGAAGGGGAGGGGGAGGGCACAAAGGAAGAAAATAGAATCATCAGGGGAAAAAAAATGAAAGATGAGGTCAAGATGATTACAGTTTGAAACAACTTCAGAACAGTTACATATTTTTTCAAAGCATTTAAAGCCTCTCAAAGCTCTCAAAAGGTGCAAACCTGCAGGGAGGTGACTTCCCTCAGCCTTGAAATCTTTCACTCAGCTGTACAAAAACAGAAAAGAGATCTCAGACTCAGAAGTTACAGAAGTACATGTGCAAGCACTATTGCTGGTTGCATTTCATTTCTTTGTCTAAACAGAAACTGTTCTTGCAAGTTACCACCAACCCCAGGACACCTTGCAAGTGTACTTCCCAGGGCTTACATCATCCCATGCTTTCATTACACCTGTTTCTTTCTATTTGTCACACATTCCTCTCCCTTTCACCTGAACAACGGAGATACCATTTCCAAGTTCCTTAATTAAATCTTATTTTATCTTGCAACTATCAGGAAAAAAAACAAAGTCATCCAGGGTCATCTCTTGAAGGTTGAGAAGCCTGAGCCACCCACCTGCTCCTGCTTGTCAAAATTAAATCTGCCAAGTGCTGAGTTGCTTGAAAATGTCCTGTTAAGTCATTTAAAGACATAGCTCTTCATATATCTAGCAAGGCATATCCTTAATTTGAGACATATGCCTTGCCACAATCACAGAACCTTTCCACCAAATGTTTTCTTTAAAAATATAATAAGTTCCCATCTGAAAATGTTATTATCCATGTTTCATCTTCATATTTCTTATTTCCGTAACAAAGTATTCTTGCACCTAATGAACCATGAAATCTTAACAGAAAAGGATGTTTTTTGAGGAATAACTGGCATAACATTGTCTAGCTTCAGGTGTACAACATAATGATTTAATACTTGTATATATTATTATTTTTATAACAGCCATCCTGATCAGTGTGGGGTAGTGTCTCAAGGAGCTTACCACCTGTTTTCTTCCAGGAGTTTTATGGCTTAAGGTTTCACATCCAAGTCTTGAATCCATTTTGAGTTAAAGTTTTTGTATGGTGTAAGATAGTGGTCCAGTTTTTCTATTACCATTTACTGAAGAGACTATCCTTTCTCCCCAGCACATTCTTGGCTCCTTTGTTTTAAATTATTTGACCACAGAGGCATGGGCTTTTTTTCTGGGTTCTCTATTCTGTACCATTGATCTATGTGTCTGTGCTTTTGTTTTGTTGCCAATACCATGCTGTTTTGATTACTGTAGCTTTGTAATATAGCTTGAAATCAAGAAGCATGATACCTCCAGCTTTGTTCTTTCTCATGATTGTTTTGACTGTCTGGGAGTCTTAGTGGTTCCATACAACTTTTAGGATTGTTTGTTCTATATCTATGAAAAACACAGTTGAAAGTTTGATAGAGATTGCATTGAATCTGTAGGTTGCTTTGGGTAGTATGAACAATTTTACAATAATTATTCTTCCAATCCAAAGCATGTATTTCCACTGATGTATACCTTCAGTTTCTTTCATCAGTGTCTTATAGTTTTCCTACAATGAGATATCGCTCACACAGGTCAGAATGACCATCATCAAAATGTCTACAAACAATAAATACTGGAGAAGATGTGGAGAAAAGGGAACCCTCTTGCACTGTTGGTGGGAATGTAAATTGATACAGCCACTATGGAAGACACTATGGAAATTCCTTAAAAAACTAGGAATAAAACTGCCATATGACCCAGAAATCCCCCTCCTATGCATATACCCTGAGGAAACCGAACCTGAAAAAGACTCATGAACCCTAATGTTCACTGCAGCACTATTTACAATAGCTAGAACATGGGGGCAACCTAGATGTCCACTGACAGATGAATGGATAAAGCTGCAGTACGTGTATACAATGGCATATTACCCAGCCATAAAAGTGAATGCATTTGAGTCTGTTCTAATGAGGTGGATGAACCTAGAACCTATTATAGAGAGTGACATAACTCAGAAAGAGAAAGACAAATATCATATACTAACACATATATATGGAATCTACAAAGATGGTACTGATGAAATTATATACAGGGAAGCAATGGAGACATAGACATTGAGAACAGACTTATGAACACAGAGTGGAGGGGAGGAAGGAGAGGCTGGGTTGTATGGAGAGAGTAACATGGAAACATACATTACCATATGTAAAATAGATAGCCAATGGGAATTTGCTGTATAGCTCAGGGAACTCAAACAGGAGCTCTGTGACAACCTAGGGTGGGAGAGGAGGGAGGTAGGCGAGAAGTTGAAGCAGGAGAGGACATGAGTATACCTATGGCTGATTCATGTCGATGGTTAGCAGAAACCAACACAATACTGTAAAGCAAACATCCTTCAATTAAAAATAAATAAAGTTTAAAAATATGTCTTATAGTTTTCAGAGTACAGATCTTCCACCTCCTGGATTAAATTTACTCCTGGCTATCTTATTCTTTTGATGTAGTTGTAAATGGAATTGTAAATTAATTTCTTTGATTGCTTATTAGCATATAGAAACCCAACAGATTTTTAAATTTGGTTTTGTACCCTGAAAATTTACTGAATTTATTAGTTCTAACAATTTTTTGATGGAATCGTTTGGGTTTTCTACATATAATATCATGTCATCTGCAAAGAGTAACAGTTTTATTTCTTCCTTTAGAATTTGGATGCCTTATCATATATTTCTATTGCCTGATTGCTCTGGTCAGGGCTTCTAATAGTATATTGAATAAAAATGGTGACAGTGGACATCCTTGTCTTGGTCCTTAGAGGGAAAAGTTTCATCTTTTCACCATTAAGTACGATGTTAGCTGTGGGCTTATCATATATAAACTTTATTATGTTGTGATACTTCCCCTCTAATTCATTTGTTGAGAGTTTATCATAATGGATGTTAAATTTTGTCAAAGGCTTTTTCTGTAGATATTGAGATGATTTTTATGTTTCATTTTGTTAATGTTTTGTGTCACATTAATTGATTTGCAGATGCTGAACCATCCTTGCATCCCTGGGATAAATCTCACTTAATGGTGGTGTATGATCTGGCGTGCTGTGATTCATGGGATCACAAAGAGTCGGACACGACTGAGCAACTGAACTGAACTGATGATCTTTCGAATGTACTGTTGAATTCAGTTTGCTAATACTGAATTTGAGAATTTTTGCAGTTATGTTCATCAGGATATTGGTCTGTAATCTTTTCTTATGGTAACTTGTCTGATTTTGTTATCAGGGTTACGCTGGCCTCATAAAATGAATTTTGAAGTGTTCTTTCCTCTTTTATATTTTATATATTTTGAATATTTTAGAAAATTTACCGGTGAAACCACCTGGTTCTGGACTTTTGTTTGTTGAGAGGTTTTGACTACTGATTCAATCTCCTTATTAGTAATCAGTCTATTCTGATTTTCACCTTCTTCATGATTCAGTTGTGGTAGACTGTACATTTTTAGAAATACCTTTCTTCTATGTTTTCAAATTTGTTGGTGTATAATATTCTCTGATGATTTTATTTCTGTAGTATCTGTTATAACACTTCCTTTCATTTCTGATTTTGTGTCCTTTTTCTTGGTGAGTCTAGCTAAAAGTGTGCCAATTTTATCTTTTCAAAGAATCAGTTCTTAGTTGTATTAATCTTATCTGTTGTCTTTTTGGTCTCTGCTTCATTTACTTTTGCTCTGATCTTTGTTATTTCCTTCCCACAGTAAAAGATATTTTAAAGTTAACAGATCACTTGCAACTGCAGTGCCTTATAACAGGTTTCTATCCTTCCTTCCTCAGCAAGCATGTGGGATTACCAGAATTAGCATTTTAATCATTTCAAGTTCAAGAACTAGGCTGTCAATCTCTCCATCACATCATTGACACAATCATTCATTTTCCTCTTTTGCTGAGAGCTGCTGACTTGTCAGTGTCTTCTCTGGGCATCTCCATCTAATCCACTTGCCTTAAAAACCCACACCCCTGTCTGTCAAATAATCTAGGATATAATATTACCCTACAATCTAAGCCTTGAATAAATGCCATTGTAAACTGTGCCCTTACCAGACTGTGATTGCTTTTTATCACATTCTTCTTCAAAATGACTTCCAAAGAATCATTTCACAAAATAAGTTTAACATTATCTGTGTGTGCGTGTTAAGTTGCTTCACCCGTGTCTGACCTCTGCAATCCCCATGGACTGTAGCCTGCCAGGCAGCCCTGTCCATGGGATTTTCCAAGCAAGCATACTGGAGTGGGTTGCCATGCCCTCCTCCAGGGAATCTTCCCAACCCAGGGATCAAACCCACGTCTCCTGCATTGGCAGGTATTTTCTTTACCACTAATGCCACCTGGGAAGCCATTAACATTATCTACAAAGTTCTGTGTTTCTGGAAACTGTACTATTCTAATCATCCATTCTGCCAGGTGAAGTCAGTTTGGTCACCTTCTGCAAAGGCAGAAGCTTTGCAGGTTTCCTGCTCACTGTGGCCCTTTGTTCTGTAAACATAGTATCTCAGTTCAGTGAGGAAGGACCCAAACTCCCACTGTGAGTCCCCTTGATCTAAACCAGATGGATAAGTCAGTTTCTTCAGACATTAGTTTTTGCATGTGAAATTAGGGAGTTTATTACATGATCCCTTAATTTCTTTATGAATCTAACTCCTGCATCTCTGGAGGTCATATGACCATGACTCAACAAGGACACCTTGATAATGGTTAACCCGGCTCTCACTCTTAAAGGCTTTGCATCTTCCAGAGCTTTCTCTCATAATCTACCTCACAGAATTTTAATAACACTCCCATGAGGCAGCACTGGCAATTCATTCCTCACTTTGCTAATGTTGACCCTGAGCCTCTGAGAGTGACTTGTCCAAGGCGAAACAGCCACATATAAGCAGGATCTTGATTCAAACCCCAACTCAAAGTTTTAAATTCCCAGCCAGGTGCCCTTTCTACTACATAGTAATGTTCCTCATAAAGTTTCTGTAAACCACCGCTAAATCAGTTATACAGAAGACTCTCATTCTCTACCCTTCCAAGTAAATTAATCTGGATACTATCACATGCAGGTGTCTTCATTCTGAGATTTCTGTCCTACACAGTTAATATTCTTTCCCTTAAGAACTGTGACAGACCAGCACCATTTGTTTCTTGCTTTAAAAATTTTTTTAATTAAAGGGTAATCACTTTACAATATTATTATGGCTTCTGCCATCCATCAGCATGAATCAGCCACAGGTATACATCCATCCCCCTACTCCTGAACCTCCTCCCACCTTCCACCCCATCCCGCCCCTCTAGGTTGTCACAAAGCACCAGCTTTCAGTTCCGTGTCATGCATCAAACTCCCACTGGCTATCTATTTTACACATGGTAATGTATATTTCAGTGTTATTCTCTCAAATCATCCCACCCTCTCCTTATCCCACTGTGTCCAGAAGTTTGTTATGCCTTCATCTCCTTTACTGCCCTGCAAGTAGGATCATGACTATCTTTTTAGATTTCATACATATGCGTTAAGTGAAAGTGAAGTCGCTCAGTCGTGTCTGATTCTTTTCTACCCCATGGACTGTAGCCTACCAGGCTCCTCCATCCATGGGATTTTCCAGGCAAGAATACTGAAGTGGGTTGCCATTTCCTTCTCCAGGAGACCTTCCTGACCCAGGGATTGAACCCGGGTTTCCTGCATTGTAGGCAGACGGTTTACCATCTGAGCCACTAGGGAAGTCCAGATATGCCTTAATACACGATATTCATCTTTCTCTTTCTGACTTACTTCACTCTGTTTAATAGGCTTTAGGTTCATCCACCTCATTAGAACTGACCCAAACGTGTTCCTTTTTATGACTGAGTAATATTCCATATTATCTAATCTCCAGCAAGGAGATCAAACCAGTCAATCTTAAGGGAGATCAACTCTGAATATTCACTGAAACAACTGATGCTGAAGCTTCAGCTCCAGTATTTTGGTCATCTGTTGCAAATACCTGACTCACTGGAAAAGTCCCTGATTCTGGGAAAAGATTGGGGGCAGGAGGAGAAGGGGACAACAGAGGATGAGATGGTTGGATGGTATCACTGACTCAATGGACATGATTTTGAGTAAGCTCTGGGAGTTGGTGATGGATAGGGAAACCTGGTGTGCTGCAGTCCGTGGGGTCTCAAAGAGTTGAACACAATGGAGTGACTGAACAACAACCCTCTCACGGTGTACGTGGTGTGGCCTATCTTCTCTGTGTACAGAGAGCGCTCTCAGGTGTCTCTTCCTCTTCTTATAAGGACATGAGTCCTAATGGATTATAGCTCCACCCTTATGACCTCATTTAACCTTAATTACCTCCCTAAAGGTCCTACCTCCTTATACAGATGCACTGAGGGTTAGGGCTTTAAGATAGGAATTTGAGGGAACACAATTCGGTACACAGCAAATAATCTTAAGCCAAACCAACATGAGTCAAGACTATCAACCAGCCCAAGAAGTTTGACCTCCATTTAGTTGCTGGTAGAAAGATGTTGGAAATCTCAAAAGTGGTCATGGACATGTTTTCAAGAAAGGCACCATCCTTTTCATTTTTCTGGTCTATAAAATAAGAACTATTTTCTAGGATCCCTTCCAGGCTAGCAGACCATGATTACTGACTGCATTTTACAAGATCAATCTTTTAGAATTAGTTGTTCTCTCTGATATATAGCCTATGAAGCAATTATGTCACTGAAAGATAGATCATTTTAAGGGCCATTGTTTTTGCTCTAAAAAGGTTAATGATTACTTAAGTAGAGTAGCTTCTACCTAAAGCACCCAAATCCTGCTGGTTCTTAAGAGTGCTGTCAAGCAAGACATTAAAACAGAGTAAGATGCACCTGGAAGATTTAGAAAAGACCAGTCCCTCTGGCATGGTTAGCTTGCACCACAAGAGTATTTGTGAACATTTTTCCAAGGCTGTACTCTTATCCAGTTTCCAAAAGAAATCCTAGTCTTTTAAAACTCCCTATCAGTAAAGAATCTGCCTGACAATGATGACCCTGTATGCAAGACAGCAAAAGAGACAGATGTGTAGAGTGGACTTTTGGACTCAGAGGGAGAGGGAGAGGGTGGGATGACTTGGGAGAATGGCATTGAAACATGTATACTATCATGTAAGAAACGAATCGCCAGTCTATGTCCGATGCAGGATACAGCATGCTTGGGGCTGGTGCACAGGGATGACCCAGAGAGATGTTATGGGGAGGGAGGTGGAAAGGGGGTTCATGTTTGGGAACGCATGTACACCCGTGGTGGATTCATGTCAATGTATGGCAAAACCAATACAGTATTGTAAAGTAAAATAAAGTAAAAATAAAAATTTAAAAAAAAAAAAAGAATCTGCCTGAAATGGAGGAGACCCAGGTTCAATTCCTGGATCGAGAAGATCCCCTGGAAAAGGAAATGGCAACCCATTCCAGTATTCTTGCCTGGAAAATCCCATGGTCAGAGGAGCCTGGCAGGCTCCAGTCCATGGAATCACAAGAGTCAGACAGGACCTGGCAACTCGACCACCACCATTCAGTAAAATATGAATTGATGAGGAGAACTGAATCCCAGAAGGCCAGAGCTGGCAGGTTGCTTCTGAAATGACTCATTTCTGACTTTCACATCAAGATGAGGATGCTGAAGCCCAGAGATGTGCCATGAAGGGCCTGGGATCCCACAGCTACTTATTAATACTAGAAAAGCTTGCTTGACACAGACAAGAAGTATGTTTCTAACTGGTCCAAAGGCAGGACTGCTCCAAAACAAAACCAGCATCAGGCAGTCTTTGGTTACGTCCCAGCCAGTGTTTGAAGTCACCGTTTCTGGGACATCGGTGTGCAAGGAAAGACCTGAGGAGCTCGTCAGAAGGCAGATTCGGGTTGGGCAGGTCTGGGTGGGGTCTCGGAGTCTATTCCTGACCAGCCCCCCAGGTATCACTGATCCTGCTGGTCTGAAGTTGACAGGGAACAGAAAGGTTCTAAGAGCAAACTCTCATTTTCCAGAATAACCCTGTTTCTGTGACAGATGCATGTCCTCTACAGGCACTGGTACTATTGCCATTTGACAGAGGAGGAAACTAAGCATGAGTTCAGTGAATTGCCTCATGCCACACAGCTGGGAAGGGCTGGAGCCAGGATCACCCAGAGAACCAAACTCTAGTTAAGAATCCATGCTCCTAATGCAGGGGGCCCAAGTTCCATCCCTAATAGGGGAACTGGATTCCACATACTGCAACTAAAGATCCCACATACTGCATGGAAGTTCGGAGATCCTGCATGCCATAACTAAGACCCCATGCAGCCAAATAAAAAAATATTTAGGGCTTCTCTGGTGGCTCAGTGGTTTGAAGGAAAAAAAGAAAAAAAATCTGCCTGCCAATGCAGGAGACACATGTTCTATCCCTGATCTGGGAAGATCCCACATACTGTGGAGCAATTAAGCCCTTTCTCCACAATTACTGAGCTCTAGAGTACTCTTGTGCCTGGAGAATCCCAAGGATGGCAGAGCCTGGTGGGCTGCCATCCATGGGGTTGCACAAAGTCAGACACGACTGAAGCGACTTCGCAGCAGCAGCAGAGTATTCTTGCCTGGAGAATCCCAGGGATGGCAGAGCCTGGTGGGCTGCCATCCATGGGGTCACAGAGAGTCAGACATGACTGAAGCGAATTAGCAGCAGCAGCAGAGTTCAAGAGCTGCAACTACTGAAGCCCTCGGGCTTGAGCTCCATAACAAGAGAAGCCACCACAGTGAGAAGCCTGTGCACTGCAACGAGAGAAGAGCCCTAGAAACAACGAAGACCCAGCACAGCCAAAAGTAAATAAAATTTTTAAAATAATGAAAGCAAGAGACATTTTTAAAAATAAATATTTAAAAGCAATCCAAGATCACCTCCATGCTTACACATGTCAGCTTTCAAGGCTGAGTCATTAGGACCATATTTTAAATATATAGCTGTTAAAATATATTCATAAAAAACAGAAAAGAAAAAGTGGGGCAAGTACTCATGAGATAATGTTAAGTAAAAACATCAGAATACAAACTATACCAGACCAGGCCAGGCCTGCTGATTACCTGGCTCCATCACTCAAGCTGATACAAGCCAATGCATTATGGCAATAGCAGGAAAGGCTTTCCCTTCTCTTTTTCCTCCTCCTCCCAGAAACTATCCCAAGGGAGACTTCACTCTAGCCCCAGCTCCCACAACAAACACTTCAGAAAGTGAGGTCTTCAGGGGAAAAAGGCTTGACACAGAACAAGTCTCAGTACATGGGAGAAAGCCAGCCCACAGCTCCCAGCATCCACATTTTTCTCTTATTCATTCAGCACATAGCTACTGAGAACTTGTGCCATCAACCACACCAGACTTTAGGACACAAAACAGCCAAAAGCCCCTGTGCTCATGAAGATTGCATTCTAGTAGAAGCTGACAATAAAAAATAGGGCTTCCCTGGTGACTCGGTGGTAAAGAATCCGTCTGCCAATGCAGGAGACACAGGTTGGATCCCTCATCCAGGAAGATCCCACATGCTTCGGAGCAATTAAGCCTGTGTGCCACAACTGCTGAGCTTGTGCTCCAAAGCCCAGGAGCCTCAAATACAGAGCCCACACACATCAACTACTGAAGCCCGAGTGCCCTACAATGAGAGGCCCACGCACTGCATCTAGAGAGTACCCTGCCCAGCAGTGGAGACCCAGCACAGCCGAAAATAAAGAATTATTCTTAAAAACAAGCATAGTAAGTAACCATACCATATAGTATGTTAATAGATGATAAGTGTTATAGAAAAATAAGAGGGGGATAAGGCGTGCTGGGGTGGAACAGACTGCACTAGTCATTAGGGTCATGAGGAAGAAGGTGACACTGGAGAAAGGGCTTGAAATGAAGGAGTTAATTACACACATGTCTGGGGCAAAGACATTGCAGGCAGATGGAACACCAGGCGCAAAGGCCCTAAAATGGAAACAGATCACATCTGGAATGTGTAAGGAAAAGCAGAGGCCACTGTACCTGCAGTGAAGGATTTAATAGGAGAGGAAGCCAGGGAGGTATAGGCAGAAAGGTCAGATCTTACAGAACCCCTCAGGTCTAGAGAAGGACTTTGGCCTTTAAGGGAAACTGGGAGTCGCTGAGGGTTTGGAGCCAAGAAGTGACGTGATCTGACCGATGTACTGAACGACCTCATGCCAGTCACTCTCTGAGCCAACTGAGAAGTGGGCAGAAGCCTGGAGACCAGTTACAAAGCAGCTGCAATAACCCACGCAAGGGGCACTGGTGGGTCAGACTAGAAGGGTAACAGTGAGGTGGTGAGAAGTGTAATAAGACCTGGGTCTCATGATTTCTTGAAGCTTAGAGGTAAAATGTGAGGGAAAGAGAGGAGTCACGGATGTTTCCTGCACTTGGAAGAATGAAGTTGTCCTTAATTGATACAAATAACTCCAAGGGAAGCGGACTTGAAGGCCAGATCCAGAGTCTGCATTTAGACAGGTGATGATTGAAGTGTAGACACACACAAGAGATGAGTGACTGCATGGGTCTGGAATTCAGGGACGTGGGCCAGAGATGTCCACATGGGAGCTGTGAGCACATGAGACCAGATGAGGTTTCCAGGAAAGGGAATCAAGTTGAGAAGAACAGGCGCTGTAGGGTCTGAGTCCTCGGCACATCCACGAAGAGAAAATGAAGCAGCAAGCGTCTGGGGAAGAGTGACCCATGAGTGAAGTCAGAGGGCAACCAAGGAGTTGTGAGGGCCTGGGAGTCAAGAGAAGAAAGTGTTTGCTAGAAGAGAGTCATCAAGTATGTCAACTCTGCTGAAAGGTTAAGTTAGACCAAAGCAGAGAGTTGAGCTTTAGATTTAGCAAAGTGGAGGCCATAGGTAATGTTCGCAGCAGTTTCAGGGGAGAAAGGCAAGGAAGTTTTACCTACTGAAAGGATAGGAAAATATCAATGATAAAATGAGAAAAGGAGAGAGGGAAGAAGTGATGGGCACCTTTGGCATTTAAGGCACAGACTTGTGTGTAAGCCAAGCAGAGCTGTTCTGTGTGTGCACAGCCTCTATTTTCTCATGACTCAGTAGACTATGCTGCTAACTTACTGACTCTTTGTTCTCTCTTCAACTCTATCCTGAATACAGCTTAATCTTTTAAGTGAAAGAAAAAATAATAATAAAAGGTCACCTACCAGCTATTAAGCCGTCCTTCATCCGAAATCAGGACTTAATTCATTACCTGAAAGCCATGCTTGAAGGCTTCAACTTGAGGTACATTGTTCCAACAATGGATTTTTGCTTTTGATATTGTTGCCACACCTTTGGAACAACAATATGGGGAAACTCACACTGTTCTTTCTTGGTGTTAGGTCCAAAGAGGCCAGATTTCTACGTTTAAGGCTAAGCTCACTCTTATCCCACACACTGTCTCCCATAAAATCATCTATCGCCAATATTTCTGCCAAGTTACCCACTTAGAACCATCTTGTTCTTTCTCACACAAAGCCATATATGGAATGCAGAAGAGATGATCTACTTAATCCCATCAGAATTTCTTTATCTCAAAAATGGAAGGTCACCTCAAAACAGTCCTGAATAGTACCAACTCATTAGGAATTACCAATTGCTTATTTTTCCAGTTGGACCAGAACATGAAATATTTTCTAGAAAAGTACCTAAGACATAATTATTTATACTGCTTATCTTCTACTTCATTTCAACTTGATGGAAAGAACTATCATTAACTTCTACGGCTAAAGAATAGGAAAATATCAGTAAAGCCTCATTATTTCAGATCCAACTGCTTTGAAAATAACAGTAATTAAACCTTGATTGAAGACTACTTTTGTAACATGTTTGAAAAGGGAGCACTGCAAAGAAAATTAATAACATAAACAGTATTCAGGAAAGACATCTAACTCACTTAAAACATAATGTGTTTCAAATATTATATATTTGTTAAAGGAGACCTATCTGTACACTAACAGTACAGAAAGACAGTATATATGTTTACGTATGATGGATGTCTATTCATGAGTTATGCCATTGCACAATTTTTCTAAATTTAAGAGGTTGTATTGTAATTTCTGATCTATACACACACATACTCTCACTCACCTACAGTCATGTAAGTATATACAAACAACTCACCAACCCACACACTTTATCTGCCAATGCACACACCCACGAGCAAGTAGGTTTCCCAGATAAAATAAAACAAAATCACCAATTTGGTTGGGGGGACAGGATCCACAGCTCCCTCTATCCCTGAGTCTTAAATGGACTACCCCCAAAACTGCTTTTTCACAATTATATAATTGCAATTTTAGCTGTGTGAAATTAAAAGAAAAAAATGTTTTTTCTTGGCTAAGAAGTAATCTATAAAAGAGATCTGCCTCTTCTCCATGCCGGGTACATTTCCTTACCAGGGCAGATATGATCAGAATCCATGCTTACTAAATCCAATACACCAAGATTTACTTACTCGACTTGAAATAAATAATAAGCTTTCTTAAAATATTACTTTTAGGTGAGTTGTATAAGCAACCTGCAGAAGATGAAAATTGAAGGCGGTCCCTCCCAAGATGTTAGGTTTGAGAGGCGTATATTAGGAATCTTCCCAGCCCAAGACCAGCAGATGATGAAACCTGACAGATTGGCTGGCATTATCTCCCCCATTCTGGGTGTCTGTCTCATGCAATCTGCTCCCACGGGGCTGAACCATTGCCTTGTTCTAAAAACACCAACCACACACACACACACACCACCTCCAATCCTGGAAGCTAAAGAGCTCTCCACTGCAGTAAACACTTATTCTCTGAAGTTTTCTTAACTGAACTTTTAGGATTCATACTGACCACACATGTACCAAATGCACAACATTCAGAAAACCTCCTCCATTGCTATCCCAGAGCACCTGCTATGATGCCAAGCCCTGCAACAGCTATTAAAGATGTGAAGCTACATCACAGGCTGGTTCTCTCTTAGAGGAGATGGATGTGAAGGTGAAAAACAATGTTGCAAATGTGATACCAACAGTATACGTGGGGGAAAGGCAGCTGCATGAGACGGTTTGAGAGAAGCTGCCCTGGAGAGGTTATTGTTGACCTGGGTCCATAGGACAAGAAGGAGGTCACTGAGGGAGAAAGGCAGGACAAGCATTCCCAGTACAGCAAAGCCCTGAGATCTCTCTGGGAAACGGGAGACCTTGAATCATGAGGGCAAGAACACTGAGCAAACGTGATTAAAGTGACAGGTTGGGCAGAATGCAATTCAAATGCCACGCTTCTGTGTTATACTCAAACAATAAGGAACCATGGATGCCTTTTAGTCAAGGGAGAACAATCAAGTTACATAAAGATAACTGTGGCAGTTTGGAGGATGGACTGAAGCGGAGTGAGGAAATCAGGAATTGAAGGGGAACTCATGCTTGTGTTCATGCTCAGTCATGTCCGACTCTGACACTAAGAACTGTAGCCTGCCAGGCTCCTCTGTCCTTGGGATTTCCCAGGCAAGAATACTGGAGTGGGTTGACATTTCCTACCCCAGGGAACGTTCAAAACCCAGGAATCGAACCCAAGTCTCCTGTGTCTCCTGCACTGGCTGGCAGATTCTTTACTGCTGAGCCACCAGGGAAGCCCTGAAGGGGAACCAGGTTTATGTAAAGGGAAACGAGAAGGTGAGGTGAGAGTTATTCCCAAAAGAAGATGAACAGAACTCGGGGACCTTTGCATGACAGAGGTTAAAGAGACACAGGAGCACAGGATGAATCCAGTGATTCCAATGACAGTGACAGATGAGACAGACTTCTAAGACTCACACGCAGGCGTGCAGGAGGAGGAAGAGGGCAAGCTTGAGTGAAGATGTCTGCCCAGCACTGGCTCTCCTGTGGGTCACCTGAGGGCAGTGGGTGAGGGAGGAGCCGGGGTGAACAGGTAGGTGATCGAGGTCAAGCAACTAACGCTAAGGCCAGGAGTCGCTGATGCTGCAGTTAAAGGCAGCGACAGAGACAGGAGGGAGATGGTGGCCCTAGAGCGAGTGGATGCAATGAAATGACATGAATTTTCACATGTTATGGCAGCTTGTGTGGAAAAACATGATCCAGCTGGAGAGAGTGGCCCCTGGGGCAGACGTTTGCAGTTGGCTAAGTCAGAAGCCCTAGTGGCTCAGAGGGTAAACAATCTGTCCCCAATGCAGAAGACCCAGGTTCCATTCCTGGATCAGGAAGATCCCCTGGAGAAAGGCATGGCAACCCACTCCAGTATTCTTGCCTGGAGAATCCCATGCACAGAGGAGTCTGGCGGGATACAGTCCACAGGGTCACAAAGAGTCAGACACAACTGAAGCGACTTAGCACGCACATAGAACACAATACATCATTCACCTTATTTCATCTTACTTATATATAGACATTTATTCATCTCACATCACAAGAAGGGTGAATATAGTACAATAAGACATTTTGAGACACAGAGAAAGAGAGAGATCATATCACAAGTTTTATTACAGTATATTGTTATAACCACTCCATTTTATTATCCATTACTGTTACTAATCTCTGGAATATGCCTAATTCATAAATTAAACTTTATCATATGTAGGTATATGGGTTTCCCAGTGGCTCAGATGGTAAAGAATCTGCCTGCAGTGCAGGAGACCTGGATTTGATCCCTGGGTCAGGAAGATCCCCTGGAGAAGGGAATGACAACCCACTCCAGTATCCTTGCCTGGAGAATCCCATGGACAGAGGAGCCTGAGAGGATACAGTCGAGGGGGTCACAAAGAGTCAGACATGACTGAATGACTTTTACTTAAGTCAGGAGCCATTCTCAAACCTCTTCTTCCCAAAGCCAGACTCTCATTTTCCCAGTATTGCTTTTAGCTTGAAGTGGTGAGACAGTGATAGGGGAAGTCCACTGGGAGCTGATGGTAAAGCCCACTTCTCTGATGAAAGAAACAGACATAGCTGGAGCAGCCCCCCGTTTGCCTTAAATGAGGACATGAGGCCTAAAAGTTCTTAGAGCCAGTTTGTCATCCATAAGATGGCAAAAAGTATGTTAATGATGGGGTGGGGGGATGAAAAGATAGGATGCTGTCTAGCCCTGGATTGTGGGAAACTCTTATGCAAGAAACGAACACAAAGAGTACTAGAAGAGGAAAATCAGACTACAAGTGAGTCTAGAGGAGGGACACATCAAGGCATATGCCTGGCACATGGTAGGCTGTGAAGAACATGGTTCCATCTTTGGAGATCCACAGCTCCACTAACACCTAGGGACTCTCCAGGGGACACCAGCCATCTTGGAGGGCAATGCCCAACTCTGAGAAAAGCCATGGGTCCCCTGGAATCTTTCATCATCCGACTCTTCAAGTCTAACAAGACAGGAATCTCAGAATGTCTGACTTTAGCCAGGTTTCATCTGGAATGACCAACTCCCATGGAAGGAAGGTGGGCACTGGATAAGAAGAGCCAATCAGCTTCACAGCTCCAGGGGAAGAAGTCTTGCAAGGTGGTATGGCCTCAGCAAGCTTTCTGGGTGGAGAAATATGGCCCAGCAGCTTAGAAGGCCCACAGCTGAAGGAAACTTGCCATCTGAAAAGCGCTCATAGAATTTCCCATGATACCCCACAGTTTCTTAAGTTTTACTGCAGCCTCATCTTCCCCTGAATATGCCTTCCCTACACCATCCGTTTCTGTACTTCCACCTCCCTGCACAAATTCAAAATGGAAAATAAATCTAATGATACTTTACGTGGTCTTAACAAATAACAGCCCCCTCAAAATATATATATATGGGGCTTCCCAGGCGGCACCAGTGGTAAAGAACCCACCTGCCAATGAAGGAGACGTAAGAGATGAAAGATTCCATCTCTGGGTTGGAAAAATCCCCTAGAGGAGGGCATGGCAACCCACTCCAGGATTCTTGCTTGGAGAATCCCATGGACAGAGGAGCCCGGCAGGCTACTGTCCATAGGGTCACAAAGAGTCAGACATGACTGAGGTGACTTAGCATGCCCATATATATGAAATACATACATATACCAGAGTCACATGGGAAAAGACTTAAATTGCCATCAAGCAGTGAAGGTCTCTGTAGCATGTGAGCACTGCTGTATTTCCAAATTGAGACGAATTTTTGATCCTTTATATAATATCTAAGTATTCCATTAAGGAAGAATGACATTTTCAAATGTTTGTCTTGTACATATAATTTCAAGAGAGTCTTACCAAATTGTTGGCGAAGCTAATCTAATTATCTACAGACCAAGTATAAAGTTCAGTTAAAATTGCATTTAACACTCAACCCTATTACCAGAGAGGAAGGGTGAAGAGAGAGTGACTTAGGGAGTTTGGAATCCACATGTACACACTGCTATATTTAAAATGAATAACTAACAAGGTCCTACTGTAGAGCACAGGGAATTCCGCTTAATGTTATGTGGCAGTCTGGATGAGGAGGGAATTTGAGGGAGAATGAATACATGAATATGTATGGATGAGTCCCTTCACCCGAAACTAATACAACATTGTTAATCAAGTATGCTCCAATATAAAATAAAAGTTTTTAAAGAAAGAACAGAGAATAAAAAAGAGCTCTTATGAAAACAAAACATTCTACCTTAGTGGCCTTGCACACATGACCTGGTGGAGAGGAAGCCCTAACAAGAAAGTGTCACCTACGGACCACACACTAAAAATAGTCTTACTGTTGATTTTAACAGCATGTTCGGGCAGACAGGCTATCACATTGAGACATGTAATTTATTTCATCTGAACTGAACTAACATTTTTGAAGACTTCATTGAAGCACAGTGGGGATAAAAAAATTCCAAAACACTAGCAAGGCTTCCTGCCTCTTTTCATTCTTTAAATATATCTTACATCTCTATTATAAAAAATTCTGTTAAATTGTATTAACTCATTAAACACACATTTGTTGGGCACCTACAAGGGCCAGACCATCTGTCTGGCAATAGGATTAAAGTGATAAACAAGTCCAACCTGGCCCCTTATGCTTTTAAGATTACAATATTTCTAGAATCTGGCCATTTTTCATCACCTCCACCCGGAGCAGCTTGGTCAGAGCCACGTGGGTTATTACTGCAAGAACCTGCACACTGGTCACTCTCACTCTTCTGTCCCCACAACCTCTTCTGAACGGAGTACAGAAGGAGCCCTTTAACCCAGCAGCCTCCAGCCTTTTCAGCACAAGGGACTGATTTTCATAAAAGAAACCAGTGCTGCAAGGGGCAGGGAGGAGATTTATTATGTGCTCTATTTCTATTATTATTACATCAGCTCCACCTCAGATCATCAGGCATTAGACCCCGGAGGCCGGGGACCCCCGATTTAACCTAAGTCAGATGATGACCCAGCTTTGCTCTAAACACCCAAAGCTTCCATCTGATCCAGAGTAAAATCCAGAGTCTTCAGTGCAACTCCCGTTTCCAACTGCACAGCCTCCAAATCCCCATCAGCCACACCGGCCAAGCCGCCCTCTTGTTCTTCCTCAAATCTGACAGGCCTCAGGGCCTCTGCACTTGCCAGACACTCTGCCTGAATGCTCCCCTTCTCAAGTACCTGCATGACTCCCTCCCTCCAGGCCTTTACTCAAATAGCCCCTCTCAGACACCATCCCTTCACGTTGATACCCATCCTCCCCCCTTGCCCTGCTTGACTTCTCTCCAAGGTGCTTGTCACTATCCAACACACTAAGAGCAAGTGTTTGCCTGTTTGTTGACTGCTGTCCTCCCCAGTTAGATTTCAAGCCCCATGAGGACGAGGACTTGTTTACTGCAGGATCTCCAGAGCCTAAAACAGTGTATGTCCAGTATTTGTGGAGTAAGATCGCACACACTTTCCCCCATGTATCTCTCTCACTCTCCAGGACCCTGGTTCCTGGGGACAGGAGAGAAGTCAGATGTGGGATGCCCTCACACAGATCCCCTGGGTCAGGACAAGGAAGAGCCTTTCCTTATGTTTGGGGCAGAGACGACATCATGGGTATGTGACCTGCAGGCTAGTCACAGAGGGCTCCATGCTCAGAGCGGCCTTGTGCTTCATTGAATGCTCTGTGATCACTGATTTGAAGTTCTTAATAGTCTTTGAACAAGGGGACCTACATTTTTATCTTGCACTGGACTCCACAAATTATGTAACTGGTCCTGAAAGACGGACAATTCTCAGAATGCACAACCCTTGGGGCAGGCTGTGGTCACCAGCTACCCCATCACTACTAATGCAAGGACAGGAGCTTCGTCCCTGAGGCACATGGGATCTTCACTCTCTTCAGACTAGGACAGTGAAGCCCTTTGGCAGGTCATGGGATTGTTCCAGCAGTTCTCTCCTCTGCACCTTTCTCACCCCCAGGTCTCTCTCCCTCCAGGCCACAAGCTGGAATTCCCCACCACTAACGTCAATGTCAGTGAATGGCAAGAGAGAAGCATAGCACACTCACTCGGATAAAACTGTAAAATTAGTGACTGTAGAACTTCAAATTTAAAATAGAACAGCTCCATTCCAGCGGGGCAGAGAGATGGTTTATGGTGTTGGCTTAGATGCTGATGGGAAAGGGCAGTGAACCCAGGAAAGGGTGAACGCTTAGGGATACGTGGTACAAAGTGGAGGGCAGTGCCAAAAGGTAGAAGGCACGTAAAACATCTCCAAAGACTTAGCAAGGGCTTTGTCTCAGCTCAGGGAACCAACAAGTGCCTCCTTGTGCCTTCCTGGTCTTGGCAAGAGAAGTGTCCAGAGCAGCCAGTGTTCCGGCTGACCCCTGCTGGCTCTTGAAGGAAATGTCCATGCGCATAGGGCTGGCAAGGCCTCCTAGAGATTTTCCAGAATGATGGATGCCAGATTCCTGGGGGTGTGTGTGTGTCAGGTTGAGGTGGGGGGGGGGGGGTGCAGGGGGGTGCTAAGATAAGGGTAAGGAACACTTTCCAGCCTATTTCTCTTACCAGAGTAATGACATGGTGATCCATATAGACACAGAAGAACAGAGCAGCTCATGCTTTAGAGAGGGGCTAGAATGTATTATCATCTCTTTGAGACCCTCAAGTAGAGACTAGAGAGCTACAGTTTGCAATGTGGAACTGAAAAGCATCAAACTTTTAGGATGCTACCTTTGTTTCTCAGTTTTCTTCTCTCCTCCTTCCCTGAATGAAGGCAGTCAGAAGAAATTGCCACATAAAAAGGCACATTTTGCATTCAACGTAGTTACAAGCAACACAACATTGTAAGTCAACTATACTCCAATCAAAATTAAATTTTAAAAAAATGTAGTTATGAGTAAATTCTCTCGCTAGTCAGCCCAGCAACATTAAACACAGGGTGAAACTTAGATCTCATTTTCATTAGAGCCAAAGAAACGTTATCTGGACAGATTTTTTGCAGAAAACCGTTTAAACGTTTTTAGGATGGAACAGGAAAATTTATATTACCTTATCTATGACACAGAAACTCATTTTCAATTTCTTTCTAAAGTTTTCTGAAAAGCCCTGCTTCATTTACATCTAAAAAGCACTATTTCATAAACGCAAATTTGGTACTGCCTCACTACTAAACTTGAGGAAATAAAGGCATAAAGATTTATGCTCCTAGGTAAGACTTGCTTTTTAAACATATTAGGTAGACTAATAAGTCTACATCTGCCAAAAATCCATTCTCTAAATATTTATCAATATAAACCAGAAACTTTGTAATGTTTCCTCTTGAACTTTGCTCCTTCGAGCTGGGGCGATTATACTGAACCCACCTGCATCCAATGCAATGTTCTGCAATTTTCATCTAAGGACCCAATCAACCTGCCCTCAAGTGTTTACCAAGCATTCAAAAGTAGCTTCAGGCTCTTTGTCTTCAAATTGATTCCACAGGAGAGTACAATTAAGTACTGAAGACTGCCGTACATCTATTTTGGGAATTCAAGGAGGAAAAAGGCCTGTGGTAGAGGGGACTTAAGTGGATGAAAATAAACTTGAATTTGTTCCTGAAAAATGAGGATTCAGACGACCAGGGGGAAAAAAAAGAGAAATTAGTGTTAGGGGGAAAGTCTTTCAGAGAAAGACCCATAGAAGAATGAACACAGGAGGGAGCTGTTTGAGGCCAACTATTATTTTGAATATTAAACAATGTTTACATCAAGGTTCAAGATAAACTATGCCTTTTCTCCGGTAAAAATAGAGAGGCAGCATCTAAAAAAGCAAAGGAGGTTCTTGACCAGGGGAAGCCTCTAGTAATGTTTGAAGATATATCTTTGGTTGATCAGGAAGTCTCATTTTTCATACCCCTGTGCATTATAGTAATCCCCCTACACAAGAACGAGTTCCATTCCGAGAGCACGTTGGTCAGCTCAATTTGCTCTGAAGTCCAACAAGGTTAGACTAGGTCCCTACCTAACACAGCTGGCTATGAGCGCTGTGCTGTGCCCCGCACAGTATAAAGTATACAGAAGCGCCACCACTCAGTAGAGGAGTCACATCGTGACAATGGAAGCCAGACACAGGAAGGTGAAGCGAAGTCGCTCAGCCATGTCCGACTCTTCGCAGCGCCACGGACTGTAGCCCACCAGGCTCCTCCAGCCGTGGGATCCTCCAGGCAAGAATACTGGAATGGGTTGCCATTTTCTTCTCCAGGAGATCTTCCCGACCCAGGGATTGAACCCAGGTCTCCCGCATTGTAGGCAGATGCTTTATCATCTGAGCCACCAGGGAAGCTCCCAACACATGAACTAACCTTTAAAGTTGGCAACTTGAAGGTTCATACACACAGGACTAACTGTAGAAAGCAAGCAGGCCAGAAACAAAAAGCACAGCGTGAAATGGCAATGTGATTGAGGCAACTCACCTCAGGTGCCTCAAGGTAAGCGGGCTGTGGGTAAAGTCCAATCTCACTTCTTAACGACATGCGTGAGCTTCAGTCATGTCCAGCTCTATGTGACTCCACGACTGTAGCCCGCTGGGCTCTTCTGTCCGTAGGATTCTCCAGGCAAGAATACTGGAGTGGGTTGCCACGCCCTCTTCCAGGGGATCTTCCTGACCCAGGGATGGAACCGGAGTCTCTTACATCTCCTGCGTTGGCAGGCAGGTTCTTTACCACTAGCGCCACCTGGGAAGTCCTTTCTTAAATGACAGCGGTTCTTGAACTTAATGGCAAGTAGGCTACACCTGAGTACTTGTCAAAATGTAGCCTGCAGGCCCCACCCCCCAACATATTGAATCAGCAGCTCTGATTGTGGTTTAGTTAGCAGCATTTAAACACCTTCTCCCGCCCCATCCCACCAGGTGATTGATACAGATGAAGCTAGGACTATACTTGGTACTGCCCTGTGAACTGTCTCCCAAGCCACTGGTTAACTCTGAGCAAACTCATCCATTTCCAATTTAGTTTTGTAGACCATCAAGAGCTTTCACCAACCAACTTTGGGAGAATGTCTGAGGTGCTTCCATCTGTCATACTTTTCTCTCACCGAGAGGCACTCAAGGTTTCCATCAAAAAGAATCTGAGAGATGCTATTATGAACTGAATGTTTATGTCCCTGCAACGTTTATACACTGAAGTCCTAACACCCAATATGACAGTATCTGGAGGTGAGATCCTCTGAGAGGTAAAAAGCTTTAGTTGAGGTCATGAGTGTGGGACCCCCATGATGGGGTTTCCTATCTTATAATAAGACTCCAGAGCTCTTTGTCTCTGCTTTATGAGGACACCACAAGAGGACAACTCGCACCAGAACTGAATCTGCTGGAACCTTGATCTTGGATTTTTAGCCTCCAGAACTATGAGAAACAAATGTCTATTATTTAAGCCACTGGTCGAGGTATTTTGTTATAGCAGCCCCAGCTGACTAAGAGAGATGCCACATTTCAAAACTGAAGAGATGGCTGTGCTATGCAATGTGGCCTAAAACATGCTCCCCTACCTCTGTCCTTTTCCCAGAACAATCTATGCCAGAGGAGACAGACTAGCTCAAGCAAACAGGTTTCACTTAAAATATGAATCATCTTGGACCCCAGCCTAATTCATGACTAAATAAATCTGGCTGTTTGTTTTAAGCTATGGCTTTAATACAAAAGGCAGAAACCTTTGACTTTCTAGATGGAAGAGTAGATTATAACAGCTGTGGCAGTTCTGGTGATTAATTGGACCCAGTGGTGATGGATTTGGGCTAGGGAGGCCTCCATGTAGGAGGCAATGAGCAAAGGATGCCTGAACTGATTCATTTGTTCAACAAAGGCTTTCTGAGTGCCTACCACATGGTGGGCTCCAGAGTCCCATTAATGGACAAAACTGGCCATGTTCTCCCTACATTCTGGAAGCCAAAGAGGGAAGGTATTTTCAGTGGTAATAAGAGCTAGAAAAGACCCTGAGAACTGGGAAAGAGAGAGTGACTGGAGGGCTAGGGACTGGCTTCTTTAGAGGATGGTCTCTTCTTTAGAGAGGATGTCAGTCTCTGCAAGACTGGCATTCAAGCTAAGACTAAACGTGAAGAAGAAAGATCCAGGGAAAAACGGATGTGAGACAGGCTGGGACCTGGCACCCTTTGCTGCAGTGCTTGCACCTGGACACATCTCTTCTCCAGCAAGAAATTACAGAGAAACTATATGGGACTAAAACTAACTAGCAGTTGGGGCAAATTCTGAACCCAAAAGATACAAAGGGACCAAAAAACCCAACTGCCACTTTTGAAGAGTCTGTAGCAAAAAAAAAAAAGGTGCTGGAAGCAAAAGCAGGGTACTGAGCATGCCCCCTGCACACAACAGCACCTAAGGGGTGGGCAAAATACCCAAGCCACCCCTCCAGCACGATCCCTGGACACAATCTGACCCTCACCCCATATAAGGAAAAAGCTTGTTCCCCCTTGGAGAGAGAGCATACAAACAAGGCCATCTGTTGTTTGTTCTCACTCCCACCTGCTGAAGCAGGCGTCCCAGCAAAGCCTTGCCTGAATTTCTTGTCATGCCTCTAATCAATTTCTATTGATTAAGGAGGCCAAGAGCCCTGGTCCATAACAAGCAAATCCCAGAGACCGAAAGGAGCTTGGCATGTTTGAGGAACAGGAAAAGGGTCACTTTTCCTGTTGGGGCTGGACCAAGTGAACAGGACGGAGGAGAAGCTGAAAAAGTAAATAGGAAGTGGGGCAGGCATCATTACTACTTCTGCAACTGCAGAGAAACAATCCCACATTAACATTCCTGAGGGGAGAAACCTTTGGCTTTGTGGGTGACTGCCAGGCTCTGCCTTAACACAGTGAGTAACTTGGGTCCTTCATACTGCTGATTTTGATCTTAAGAAGCCCTCATCTCCCTTAACCCCTCTCTCCTCCTGTTCAATTTCATGCCTGAAATGGTATTGAAAAGGTAGGTTCAATACTCTGGCTTTGCAGCCACACAACCCAGGTTTTATTTTCATCTCTGCCACTTTTCAGCTGAGGCTAAACAACCTGAACCTTGTTATTTACATCTGTAAAATGGGGGAGGGGACATGAACACCTTACAACATATGTAAGTATTTGCCAAAGCAGCAGACACAATATTGAATGCATACAAATGCTATTCTTATCCAAGAAGCGTCATTTCATTTCTTTAAGATATTGATACAAGTTCAATAAAATAATCTCTCTGAAATAGTCACACCAAGTTATTGGTTATTTGTACTTTAGTGTGAATAAGCCTGCAGTTCTTTCCCAAATCCCTTCAAAGTTGGATGAAAAAGAGGAATTATGACGGAGAGAAATTCTAGATCTCAGAGGAACCAAAGGAAGGATGAAAAAATTAGATGAGTAAGGAGGGCCATAACCTCTGAGGGGACTTTCAGTGTTTAAATTCGTTAAAAATTATTAATAAAAGAATCAAGCCTTTATTTTCCCATACAAGTACATTTCAGAGTAACCAAATGTTGATGAGAGAAGTTTCTCTTTTCAATAAAAAGTATTCTAGTTAAGCCATAAGAAGAGATGATAGAACTAAAATATTACCATTCAGCAACCTCTTCCCAGGTGGCTCAGCAGTAAAGAATCTGCTTGCCAATGCAGGAGATGCAGGTTCGATCCCTGGGTTGGGAAGATCTCCCAGAGAAGGAAATGGCTACCCACTCAAGTATTCTTGCCTGGGAAATCCCACGGACAGAGAAGCCTGGTGGGCTATAGTCCATGTGGTCACAGAGTCGGATACAACTTAGCAACTAAACAACAACAAGCTAATGGGTCGAGGTAATGACCATGAAGAGCTGCTCACATCACAAACAGAGAAAAGTATTTTGTGCCTCCTGATAGAAGTGTCCATGCCACCACTTAGGAGGCATTTCTGCCCTAAACTTTGCCTAAAACATTTAGCTCAATCTATATAGTTTTAAGGAACTATAGAGAATAGAGGAATATGTTAAAAATCAAGGGGAAGCAAAATCCAGGCTATCAAAATCCCTCTTGGGAGAGGAACCCAGTTTCTTCAACAAATTGTGAGGAAAAATAAAGAACATAAGCGGAAACATACATATTAAAAAATAGATTTAAGAGGTACCTCAACATAAGGGCTCATCAAAAGATCCTGATTCAGAGACACCAACTGTAAAATTAAAAGCTGATGATAAAATCAGAGAAATTTGACTGGATATTTGATAATGTTAAGAAATTAGTGTTCATTTTTAGGTGTGATAATGGTATTAAGGTTACTTTTTAAAGAGTCCTCATCTTTCAGATATATATCATGATTTATATATCTATATATATATATATATATTTATAAACATTTTGTGTGAAATACATTTTAGAATATCTAAGATTAGCTTCAAATTAATCCGGTGGGGGGGGGGCTGGTTTTTTTACTAATAATTAAAATAAAAACTAACATCAGAAGTATCTGCTTCTGCTGCAACTTTATCATTTTCCTTAAGGTTCCTGTTCTCTACACACATTTTACTGGTAACCAAGGGCTCTGGGAGTTAGAGGCATTAAAGCTTTTGACGCAGGGCATGATAACAATAATGACGATGACTAACATTTCTTAATAATCTATACATTTGACTAAAACCAGTCTAAGAACATGCTAGGCCAAAAAACTGATGCAATCACCCTGGGAGAAGGGGAGGAGGACCCCCTGAGGACCAGAAAGAAGGTAAAGAAAGAGTCACCCACCGTAAGCTGCTCACATTTCTGTTTCCCCCAGATCACTGTGAGCTGCTGAATCCAGGGAATCACGTTTTATTCATCCACCCCTTCCTCGGTCCAATTACCACACCTGGCAAGTGCAGCATCACTAATTGAGGAGGAAGGCAAAACGCAGAGATACAGAGTAAGGAAGGGATTCTGATATCTAAAACTGGGAGAGGGAAGCTAAGACCAGTCAGTTTAGACTTGCCACAGAGCATCAAAAGGATACGACTCCCCTCAATCTACTTGAAGAAAACCACAAACCAAAAATGTACGAAGGTCCATAACCAAAGGAGGTGGTCTGTGACTTAAACGGGTTTCATCTCGCTTCTGCTCATCCCCAGGTGAGTCTACTGCCCAGACTCACCTGGGGATGAGCAGAGGTGAAGTCGCGGACATGACTGAGCTCATCTCATCCCCAGGTGAGTCTGGGCAGTAAAGGACTGTGATGGAAACGAAACCTACACCCACAGGAGGCAGCAAAGAGCTAACATTCTAAGAGATGCGAAAGCCAGATCAGTAAGGTGGGGCCTCAGCACTTCCTGCTGGGAGCTTCCAACCTTGGCTTCAGGGTTTGCCTCTCACAGGAAAACAAAAAGTGCCTAAGTAGCTTTTTGGAAGACTGTTGGGAAGCAGTAAATCAGTAGCAGTGTGGGAGGGATAAGCTCTGCTGTGATGAAGTGATGGCGGATACAGTAGAGTATCCCGAGTGGAAAGTTTTTCATATAAACATCCTGAAAACTTACACTTAGCTAAACCTCATGCCAAAGTGTTCTGCAGGTTCCCTCTCGACACATGCTCAAATCCATGTACCTGCATTTTAAGATTAATTCCTAGCCCCACAACTGCTCAGAGACATCACCTGAAAGCACTTTGTCAGTTTATTATTGAAGGTCTCCTCCCTGGATTCCTTAATGCTGTCTCCAACCCAGGCCATCAACAGCAACAAGAACAAAAAGTCTTATGAGACACTGAGGCTCCTGGGAATAAACAAGTGTTGATCAAGTTAAATGCAGAGCCACTTAGGCACAGACCTTGCAGCTTGCCTTGAAACCCTGAGCCCCGTCCCAGGCAGATCCAGAGCCCTCACCCCCCACCCTGACCCCTGCTCTGATGCAAGAAGGGCCTGCTTTCATACAGACTAAGTGGGCTTGAGCAATACTTCTGACATCATCTGCAGAAATGGACTTTCCCTTCACTTCAGGTGCACACCCTCCATCCCTTCTCCCTTCTCATTATATGTAAATAGTGATGGGCAAGAGTTTGAAGAAACCTGCCCTCCTTGATTTTTTTCTTTCCACTTGTCCCCAGTTGTCCTCACCTCGTAGCCCACACCTCAAGGTAAGGTACACCTGGGGTCCTTTGCTGCAATGCCTGCACCTGCACACATCTCTGCTCCAGCAACAAAATACAAAAAAATTATATGAGACTAAAAACAACTGTGTGCATGTGTAGTTGGGGCAAACTCTGGACCCAAAAGATACAAAGAGACCCACCCCCCCCCCCCAAAAAAAAAAACCCAACTGAAACTTTTGAAGAGCCTGGAGGAAAAAACACTGTCAGGAGCAAAAGCAAAAAAACAAAAGCAACAAGAAACAGAAAATGCTTCCAGAGAAGAGGAAACCTCACAACTTTTTCTGATTAGCATTCAGAATACAGTCTTTCTCTTCTCATCTAATTTTTCTAGATTTGGGAAATATGGAGTGTCATGAGCAGAGAGGATGATGCCAGACAGTGGAAGGTCTGGGCAGGAGCCTAGTAGACAAGGGAGGTTGTGTACTTCTTGCATTTTCTAGAAGGGAGAGTCTGCTGCTCCAGGGGATTTCCTCCTCCAGAGGATCTTCCCAACCCAGGAATAGAACTCATGTCTCTTGCATCTCCTGATTTGACAGGTGGATTCTTTATCACTGAGCCACCTGGGAAACCCAGCCTATGAAATTACCCAGTCCATAAAAACTAACAGCACCCCACCCCCCCTACACCACCAAAAAAAGAAAAAACAGCCCCATACCCTGAGTCCACTCTCACCTTCTGAGACTGCATTCTGCCTGTGGGATGTATATCTCTCTAAATAAATTTGCTTCCAATTTACTCTTGAATTTTTCCTGCACAAAACCAAGGACCATCACATGGTGGCCTATCCCAGAAACTTGCCCAAGACCCAGGACATGACCATTCTCTTTCTCCCTCTTCTCCTGCAGCACTGCCAGATGTCAGGAATCTGAGAAGCGACCAGCTCTGAACCCCAGTGGCCCAGTGCAAGGGCCTAGAAACCAGACACCGCCTGACTTGGAATCCTTACTCCAGCACTTGGGTGAGCTCCCACATTTCTGAGTCTTAATACTCTAATTTGCAAAATAAGACTCATACCCTGGAAAATCTTGAACAATAGCATAGGGTGGTTACTGTGAGAATTCAAGGAGAGGAAGTGTGGAAAGCACCTAGAACTGGCTGGGCACGCTCAGAATTAAATCATTTTCTGTCTCCCTTTCCTTCCTGCCATCCCATTATTTCAGTCTCCCCTTTCCCAGTTATGCATTTGGCCTCACTCTACAAGGAAATCCTCAAACACCACTGAAAGTTTTCAGCTGACATTGCAGGATATTTGGTTTCTGAACAGGGCAGATCAACATGATACTCAAATTTGACTTCTTTCTGGATTCATTTGTCTAGCTCTAGAACATGAGACACCCAATAACATATGCCAACTCTATATGATAATTCTTTTACCAAGAGAAAATTGCTTCTTCGTAAATGATCTTGGGGGGGGGGGTTACATTTTTTGTTATGCTTAAAATTTCAAATACAAGCATCAGTTCAGTTCAGTTCAGTCGCTATGTCGTGTCTGACTCTGCGACCCCATGAATTGCAGCACGCCAGGCCTCCCTGTCCATCATAGAATGCTATAAAATACCTCCATGAGCCCATATCTAACTCTAATGTGTGTGTTCCCTCAGTTGCTCAGTTATGTCTGACTCTTTGCAATCCCTATGGACTGTAGCCCACCACGCTCCTCTGTCCATGGGATTTCCCAGGCAAGAATACTGAAGTGGGTGGTCATTTCCTCCTCCAAGGAATCTTCCTGACCCAGGGATTGAATCTACATCTCCAGCATTTCCTACATCATCTCCAGCATTTCCTGCATTGGCAGGAGGATTCTTTACCACTGAGCCACCTGGGAAGCCACTGGAACTTTAATGGTTATCAACAATTGAGTATTTTTGTTTCACCAGCAGTCCTTCCACTGCTGTTATTGTTTTTCTAGATGTCTTATTATACCACCATAAATGCTTCAAGGTATGCCACTAACAGATAAGGACATTTTCTATCATAACCATAATACCATTATCAAACCCAATAAAATTAATAACAAATCCTAACTATCATTTGATACAGTCTATATTCCCCTCTTGTCTCAAAGATATCTTCTTATGGTTGTTTCTTGGATTCAGGAATCCCCTGCATGTGGTTAATATTCCTTAAGTCTTTTTAGATCTGTAACAGGTCTGTGCCAGCCATGGAGGAGCACCACTCAGATCCCCTCAGCTGCAAAGCTTGACATTGATACCAAAGCCCCTTCACCCAAGGTTACACCCTTCCCCAAGCAGCCCACATTCGAGGGTAGGTAGAAAGCCCAGCTTCTTGGCCTGACACAGGACAGACAACTCCAGTGGCCAATGTTTGCTCCAGAGAGTCCCAGGCATTGTCCAAGACTCTGCCAGGCCTGTGTCACGTGGGCTCTTTCTTGCTACCCCCTGCTTCCCAGCCCCTTTCTTTTACAGGTGTTGATCCTTTTTAATCACCTTGCACCCAGACTGTGTGGCAGTATCTCCTCCTAGAGAATGCAATGTGCATAGCTTCCCTTTCCATACCATCAACTAGTGGAAGAAACTAGGACTGACTTTATGTTTTAAAATACTGTTTACTAGACTTACTGTGGTGGTCATTTTGCAATATGTGCAAATATTGAATCAGTATGTTGTACACCTGAAACTAATATAATGTTATATGTCAATATTATAAATAAGAAAGTAACTCTTTTCAGCATCCACACATTTGATTTTTTCCAGAATGGAAATGATAAGCCAAAGGTTCTCATTTTCAGTAAAAGAAACTTCCAGTCAACTAAAATCAAAAGAAATCAGAGATGAATACAGTGTACATTAACCCTTCTATTCCATTTTCTTAAAAAAGCTAAACTATTTCATCTACATTTCTACTAAATTGCTGCCGTTACCAAAATAAGTCACAAAGTAAAAAGGTCTGCTGCTGCTGCTGCTAAGTTGCTTCAGTCGTGTCCAACTCTGTGCGACCCCAAAGACGGCAGCCCACCAAGCTCCACCATCCCTGGGATTCTCCAGGCAAGAACACTGGAGTGGGTTGCCATTTCCTTCTCCAGGGCATGAAAGTGAAAAGTGAAATTGAAGTCGCTCAGTCGTGTCTGACTCTTCATGACCCCATGGACTGCAGCCTACCAGGCTCCTCCATCCATGGGATTTTCCAGGCAAGAGTGCTGGGGTGGGGTGCCATTGCCTTCTCCAAAAAGGTCTAGATGTTTATTAGAACTATTTTAGTATAAATTATAATATGTTCATCAATCTTTCTTACCCCTAATAGAGCAAGGACCAACTTGAGCAACCACAGGCTGTAGGGAAACTGGAGTTATTATAATTCCTAGAGAAACTAAAAGCCCTCCTAGAGCACTTGGTCATATCCATGAAAACTGGCTGACCCAAAGCAGTCTCAACTCCCTGTCCCCCTGGAAAAATGAGATAGCCTCTTTGTCTCCAGAATCTCATATGATTCATCTGTGAATTAGACAGGGATAATGTACAAGAAAGCACCTTTTTACACTGTTACATGCCAGCAGCTACAAACCCTTGCCTATACACACACAACACACATACACACATGTTGCAAATCTCCTGATTCACCTTGTAGTTGGGAACCAGCACACACACACACACACACACGTTGCAAATCTCCTGATTCACTTTTTGTTGGGAAGCAGCAGCTGGACCTGTGAATACTCCACCCTCCTCCTCCCACTTTCAGGGTCTCTGATCTTTGAGCCAGGTGTGTATGTCGTGTTTAGGTCCTTGACAAACATACAAGGAAGGCTCAGGTGAGAAGCAACAAGAACACACATGGGTTCAGTTCTCACTTATGCTTGTGGGATTCAGCCCTCCCGCACTCTCCTCATCTTTCCATCTCTCTTCAATTTCTGACCGCCTGTCTCCTAGCCTGCAAGCTCCCAAATCAGACAGACCAACGGCAACAGCCTTGCAGAGACCACACGAGTGGTCCCTGATTGGACAGGGCCGAGTCTCTGTCTGCCTCTGCTAGTGGTTCTGCTCCTCTGGCCGAACCGGGTCTGATGGGGCCACACTCTCACCTCCAGACTCATGCTTGCTCCCCACCTTCCTCAGCACAGCTTCACCCCTTTCCAGCACCTCCCAGGACTTCCCTGTACCTTTAAGTTTTTCTAGTTTTAAAACAACTTTGTCAAGAGCCATAAAGCTTGAAAGGGTTTTTCATAGGTTTAAAAGAAAAATCTCTCCATGTAAATGGCCACCATTTCACAACGTAATGTCAGCATGTACCAAATCCTTTTCAAAATGAGGATATCTGCCACTTCAGCCTGCTCCACTTTTAGAACTTATTTGAAAGATATACCTTGGATGTATAGAAAGGATTATCATGTCAGTTTAATTCATCATGATGAACTATTGAGGAAATATTAAAAGAAATATTAAAATTCTGTTTTAACCATATGGTGAATTATTATGCATCCATTAATAGTCATAGGGAATTCTCTGGTGGTCCAGTGGTTAGGACTGCACACTTTCACTGCCGAGGGCCCAGGTTCAATCCCTGACCAGGGAACTAAGATCCTGCAAGCCATTCAGCGAGGGAAAAAAAAGTCATAGAAAACTAAATCACAAGAAGCAGGCTTTTCACAGAAAAAGAAACATTCGTGGCCTATAAGCTCATTTCATTAAGAATGACAAAAAAGCAAACCAAGATTTCAACAAGATGTGATTCTATACCTATGAGTTTAGCAAAATTCAGACGTTTAACGAGATCAAGCTGTGGATCAATAGCTGGTAAGGTGTAAAATAGCACAACCACTTTGGAAAATTGTTTGGCATCTTCTTGTTTTTATTATTTTACTTTACAATACTGTATTGGTTTTGCCATACATCAACATGAATCCGCCACGGGTGTACACGTATTCCCAATCCTGAACCCCCCTCCCACCTCCCTCCCCATACCATCTCTCTGAGTCATCTCAGTGCACCTTCTTGACACGTTGAACTCTCACATACCTTCCAACCCAGTAAACGCATTTCTGACTCTGCATCCCAGAGAAATGTTTTCACGTGGCACTTGTATACCAGAGGCATATATAAGATCAGAGCAGCATCTGCAATAACAACAACGAAAAACTAGCAACAACCCAAGTGGCCACCAACAGGAAAATAATAACTTGTGCATATCCACACAATGCAACGTGATAGTGGCAGAGGAAATGAACCACTGCTATACATATTGTGGATAAATAATAAGAAACATTATGTTGAGAAGGGAGAGGTAAGTGACAGAAGGCTATGTGCCATTCACACAGTGCACAAAACAAGCAAAGACAGACAACAGGGCTTTTAAACAGATACAGGTGCATGTGCGTGCTAAGTCGCCTCAGTCGTGTCTGACTCTTTGTGACCCCATGGACTGTAGCTCTTAGGCTTCTCTCTGCATGGAATTCTCCAGGCAAGAATACTGGAGTGGGTTGTCATGACCTTCTCCAGGGGTTCTTGCCAACCCAGGGATCCAACCCACGTCTTATGTCTCCTGCATTGGCGGATGGCTCTTACCACTAGTGCCACCTGGGAAACCCAAACAGATATACATTAGAACTAAAGCCATATTCCATTTAAAATGGTTGGCCTGGGGATGAGAGGTAGGAGATTCAGGTAGGGGAAAGTAGATACAACTTTTTGTTAATACCCTAGTTCTTGAATTGGGTGGAGGATACACAGTATTCATAATATTGTTATGCTTGAGAACTAACATCAAACTTAGATGTAATCTTTTGAATATATCATTTTTTCTTATTACAAGACATTCTGGAGTCAAATGGGTTCATTTTTGAGAGCAGCCAGAGGAGGATTGTTTGACATGTCATAACCGAAGAGTTAACTCTGTTGGCAATACTGAGAGAAGAAGGCTATTTTGGATGAATTTCCAATTCTACAGAAACATCTTTATCTGTTTCCTCTAACCTGTTTCTGCTTATTTTGTAAGTTTTGCTTCTCAAAAAAAAAAAAAAAATTCTTGCCAAGTAATTAATGCCATGTAAGATACTTCCTGCCAAGTCCCCTGTGAGTAATACTTCTGAGCAGCTGAATAGCATCCTAGCTTGGTGGTTAACAAGCCCATGTTCCCAAGTCCAACTGCCTAGTCCCAAAGGCCATCCTGCCATGTACCTGAGGTACGTCACTTACTTGCATCTCATTTTGTCATCTTTAAAATGAGCATGATAATAAGAGTCGGCAAGAGGAGAAAGGGAAGACAGAGGATGAGATGGCTGGATGGCATCACTGACTCGATGGTCGTGAGTCTGAGTGAACTCAGGGAGTTGGTGATGGACAGGGAGGCCTGGCGTGCTGTGATTCATGGGGTCGCAAAGAGTCGGACACGACTGAGCAGCTGAACTGAACTGACCATATTTCACCGATGTGAGAATTAAATATTTGTGTAATAAAATGCTTGACAACTGATATTCAGTAAGGAAATTCTCATTTCTGGCAATATGGCACACTAGTACCCAGAACAACACTCCTGATAAAAAGAAATTTTAAAATGTGCTGTATAAAATATTTTAATTTTTTAAATGCACCCTTAAACCAACAAGAAAATAAAACAACTTATATCCTGGTTTTGGTCTCTAGAACACTTTCCCATGAAAAGAGATCAGGATTCCTTGGAGAAACACCTGGTTCCAGGGGAACCAGGAAGGATATAAAGGGAAGGAAGGAAACAGGAAGGATACAAAGTAAGCCTGTCACATTTTTGTAGCACTTGAAACCAGGAAAACTTTCAAAGATTAATGGAATCATAACAAAAAGACACAGAAGTAAGTTGAAGGGGATCTTAAGGGCCTAATGGTGATAATATAGGAATCAAAAAGAGTAATTATTATAGTTTAATGGCACACATTGACTATATTAAAACCAAAGTTTCCAGTGTATTAAAAAAAGATATAGCTGGAAGGAGAAGGAACTCATTTATCACCATCTAAAGAAGTTATTAAACCAAATTCTTACTGTGAAAATTGGTAAAGGGGAAGAATTAAACATTTACCCTGGTTTTCTAGTATAAAATATATTTCAGGAGAGCCAAATGGCTCTATTTTACAGAAAAAAAAAAAAAAGCCAGCTAATAAATACAGAAGGAATAAGAGTACTAATTTAAAATCTTCATTTCACAGCCTCAATAAAATTTTTGATTTTTTCAACAAATGAATGAATTAACTGCTGACTAATGGAAGTTAAAAGCATTAGGAAAAAGGTTAATAAGGAACTAAACAGTTATATAGTGCTAAAGGAATATCCCTTAGAGAATTCCCTGGAGATCCTGTGGTTAGGACTCCTTGCTTTCACTACAGAAGGCCCAGGTTCAATCCCTGGTGGGGGAACTAAGATCCCTCAAGCTGTGCAGTGTGAACAGAAAGAAAGAAAGAAAGGAACATCACATAGACTCTTCTTGGTTAAGGAATGTCACTGTGCACTCAAGAGATCAGCCTGCTGTCCCTCCAACATCCATGTCTCTGATGATGTGGATACAAAGCTCACAACAATTCTTCTGACATAAGCAAGCCACAAAATGTTCACTTCATACCAAGAATAGCTTCCATCTGAAGAACCATTTTCTTTGCTCATTCACAAGAAGGAACTTCTCATCTGTTAAATTTTTATCAGGAGATTGTAGCAGTTCAGTTACATCTCCATTTCTAATTCTCATTCTGTTGTCATTTCTACCACATCTTCAGTTACTTCCTCCCCTGAAGTCTTGAACCTCTCAAAGTCACCCATGAGGGTGGAAGCCAGTTTCTTCCAAACTCCTGTTAATGTTGATATCCTCTTCCCATGAATATTCATGAATATTCTTAATGGTATCTAGAATGGTGAATCCTTTCCAGGAGGATTTCAATTTACTTTGCCCAGATCCACCCACTACCTATTAACAATTATAGCTTTTTAAAAAAACAGAGTTCTTAAATAGGAGTTAAAAGTCAAAAGTACTACTCCATCCATGGGCTGAAGAATGGATGTTTTGTTATGATAACATGGCCTGAAAACATTAACTTCATTGTACATTCTATTAGAGCTCTTGGGTGACTGTTAGGTAAAATACCAGGACACCAAAAAGAGTGTCTAACAGGCTTTAATGGGGAAGCGCTCCTGGGCGGGGTTCCCAGACCCGAATGAGGCAGGTCGAGGAAGTCCGCGCCCGGACTGTGTTGGGGGTGGTTTTTATAAGTTCGTTGCGAGGGATGGTCAGACTAGATGGACGGGGTTTCGGATAGGTCACCAGGCCGAGGTGTTGCAGGCTGACAGGTCCTTCTATGTGGCTGGGGTGGGGCAGCTTTAGCTGGCGAAGTGTGCTGTCATTGGTCCCCGGGATCTGGGAGGCTCCTTCCGTTAGAGACCTCCCCCGCCAGCGGGAGGGAGAGGAGGGGCGGCCCATCATGGCCCCCGGGGTCCGGCCTTACATTCTGACCCTTTTGATAGGATAAGGGGTGCCGTTATCGTTTCTGGCTACTTCCTGCTGAACTGGGGCCTCGCTGGGGCTGAGGGTCGTGGCCGGATCCTGGTGACCTTTAGGGGGCCTCAGGGTCTCTGGACGGGAGCTTGGAGTATGCAGCTACCATCAACCATCTGTCCAATAGCCGTCTGGGTCAGCTCCCTGACCCTCCGGAGGATGATCTGAAAAACACAAGGTCCTATCAACAGGATGAGGAACAAGGCTGCAAGGGGTCTGAGAAGTGGGAGGAGCCATTTTGCCCAAGACGACTTTCACCATCCTGAGAAATCGAAACCATCTGACTCGGCCTGTCCAAGTCTAATGCTCTCTCTCAACTCTCTGACCTTGTTCTGGACCATCCCCGAGGCATTAACGAAAAAACAACAGTCTTCCCTTAGGAATTGACAGGCTCCCCCCTTTTTCAGCTGTCAGCAGGTCTAGGGCCCTTCAGTTTTGGAGAGTCACTGCTGCCGGAGAGGTTACCTGGGTTTGTAATGTCATTAGGGAATCTGCCACCTTGTCCAGGTCTCGACTGAGGTCTGTGGACAGCTTATAGTAGAAGTGCGTGGCTGATCCCAGTCTTCCCGCCCCCAGTCCTAAGGCCGTGAATAAAGCTCCCCCGAGGAGCAGGGGAGTTGCAGCCAATGCCTTCTGGTGGCGGCGGGTTTGGCTAGATCTGGTCTTTTATTGCCTGTGGGGTCAGTATGGTCAGGTAGGGAGTAAGGAAGACTGGGGTATAAGGCTGAGTCCAGTTGGGTGGGAAACATTGTAATAAGGTGGTTTGGGGATAGAGAGTCTTGTCTTGAGCCATCACAGGCCACTGTGGTTAATGAGGTGTCATTGGCCAGAACACAAGAGGCATTGGCTCAAAGGTACAGTATCTCAGTGGTCAAGGGCCCCATTGGCAAGGTTACTTCTGTGGCATTGAGTGAGATTTGGGGCCTCTATGCATTTCCTGGGGATCGGTTGGGCTAGGAATGGTGGAGGTCTCAAGGGGAGACAGAGCCAACATGAGAGGTTTGGTGAGGTTTCAGTCAGGGTCTGATAGGTGTCATTGAGGCTGGTGAAAATTTGGGATGAAAAATCTAGAGGTTTGAGCACCTAATGAACCTGGTCTAGGAGTTTGTTGGGCTCATGGTGTGGATCAGAGGCTTCAGTTGCCAGCTTTATGAGGTCCTGTTGGAACTTATGTTGGATTTGTTCTTGCCTCTGATCTTGGGCCCCCTTCCCGTCTGTCATTCCTTAGTGAGTTTGCCTGGTAAAACAGAGATCTTTGTCCCTAGCTTTATAGCAGTTAGAGGCTGAACTTGCTTTTGGCAGTTTCAAGGCTCTTGGCCATCCAATACCATTTACCCCCATGGGAGCACAGCTGGGCAGGTGAGGCATAACAGTCTCGGTGGACATAAGTGTAGGCTGTGAACCCAGTTCTCCAGTGGTCTCGTTCGGTGCACCCCCGGGGAAAGGGCGTAGGTTGTCCCGCCTGTGTTATCATGGCCAGCAGGAATAGTGGTAAGAGCATGTTTAGCTATGATATTAGGAGGAGAGTGATAAAAGAGAAGTCAATTTGAGATTTTGTAAAAAGGAGGAAGGTCCCCTGTAAGTGCAGATCAGAAATTGTCTGAATGAAGGAGTCACAGTCAATAATCGGGGTAGCCAGCCAAAGGTCCTGTAGTAGGGTCAAGATAAAGTCTTCAAGGAAGGCTAGGGTGAGAGACATATGGCCAGGTGAGGCCACCCCAAAGGAATAGCACCCCAGGAGTAGTGAACAGATAATAAGGTAAGCAAGGGCCAGTAAAAGTCGAAGTGTGAGCGGCCAGTCCTGGGGCGCCGTGACAGCCAGTCTAATGGCGAAGAGTATAGCCAGAGTTGTGATTGGCAACAGCCACAGCAGATGACACCAGACAAGCACTGGATGGGGCGTGTCACTCACCAGCAGGAGGCAGGGGTGTCTTAGTAATGGTGATCTTGGTAGGTCCCGAGATTTTAGAGGTGTAAGAGTTTAGGGGTTTGGGAGGAGGCAGGCCATGTAGTGGAGCCCGCTTGAGCCGTGAGATGTGGTACCACGGCTCGTGTCCCCACAGTTTGGCTGCTGTAGGGGTGGTGAGGACCACCGTGAAAGGCCCAGTCCACCGGGGCTGAAGGGGTTGAGGCATCAGCGTTTTTAGGAGAACCTGATCTCCTGGTGCCAAAGCAGGGGACGGGATCGCCTGGGCGTAGTCTCTGACAGGTAGAGAGAGGACACGGTCAGCGTGTTCTCTAAGTAGGGACCTCAGGAGAGTGAAATAGGACAAGTAAGTCTCCAGAAGGGGGGTTGGGGGATCCGGAAGGTTAGTCAGCAGATATGGCCTACCGTACCGCAGTTCAAAAGGTGTCAAACCATCTTGACATGATGAGTTGTCCGTATGTGGGTCAGGGCTGCTGGCAGGAGATCAACCCAGGAGAGATGAAGTTCTGCTGTTAACCTGGTCAGATGAGCCTTGAGGATGCCATTAGCCCGTTTTACCTTGCCTGATGACTGAGGCCAGCATATACCAGAAGGTCCAATGTCTAGGCATGTGAGCAAAGTCTATCTGCCAATCCTGTCCCGGCAGGTGTCCCCTCAGCTGGTGAGTTGTTGTTTTTGTTTTTGTTTTTTTTTTTTTGTGGCAGCCTGAGTCCTCCTTGAGGAGAGGTCTTGGCACAGATTAGGCAGCAATGATGGACTGCCTGAATGGTAGGTTGGAGGTGTAACAGGGAAAAGAGAGGGCTAAGGGAGGTCAAAATTGTGTGGGGCCCAATGTGTAAAGAGTCATGGATCTGGGTATAATGGACATTGTCTGTTTTTTGGGTAGGACTAGTTTGTTGTGGAGCGTGATCTATCCCAAGGGGTGTTTGGAAGTGCCCTCCTGTGAGAAGTGGGCCTCCATTTTGGCCTCTGAGTAGTTAGGTGTAAGGGAGGTCCTGAGAAATAGTATAGGCAGAGGCCCCTGTTGTAAGGCTATCTGTCTGGCCATCTGGTCAGCCTTATTGTTGTCTAGGGAAACCGTGTCACGAGTCGTCTGATGTCTTTTGCAGTGTAGGATGGCTACCTGGGTGGGCTGTGAGATGGCTTCCAGGAGCTTGGCGATTAGGGGGACATTAGAGATGGGTGATCCCTTGGTGGTGAGGAATCCCCTCTCTCTTTTTTGCATCTGCATATAGAGAAGCTGCTGCTGCCAGGGCACGTAGGCAGGGGAACCATCCCCGGGTGGTGGGTCTAACTGTTTGGAGTTAAATGCCATTGGCAGCATTTCAGGGCCCACAGGCTGTATGAGGGCTCCAAAAATTATGTCCCCTTTTTTATCAGTGTATAGGTGATAGGGGAGGTTGGGATTGGGCAGGAACAGTGGGGAAGAAGACAGCAAAGCTGAGCAGAGGTTATAGAAAGCCTCCTGGACCTCTGTTTCTGAAGAGAATGGTCCAGTAGGGGTGTGTGTTGCGGCTGCGTAGAGGGGTTTAGCCAGGGAAGCATAGTTGGGGACCCAGTGCTGGAAGAATCCTGTCAACCCCAAAAAGGACAAGATTTGTTTTCCAGTGGAAGGGGGGCAGAGGTGGTTAGAGCCTTGGTTGTTGGGGTAATCTTTAGTCCTAGGTAAGTCACAGAGGTCTGGGTGAGTTGGGCCTTTTGTTGAGATGTTTGGTATCCTTTAGAGCTAAGGAAGTTAAGAAGAATAGTGGTATGTGTCTGAGAGAGAGCTTCTGAGGGGCTGCAGAGCAGAAGGTCATCCACATACTGTAAGAGGACTTTAGAGGCTAAAGGGCATGTAGCCAGATCCCAGGCCAGAGCCTGGCCAAAAAAATGGGGGCTGTCTCTAAACCCTTGGGGGAGGACTGTCCGTGTTAGCTGGGAGGACTGTTGGGTTTCTGGGTCGGTCCACATGAAAGCAAAGAGAAATTGGCAGTCTGAGAGTAAGGGAACAGTGAAAAAGGCATCTTTGAGGTC